>NW_020290611.1:0-408638 GCF_003184585.1 Aspergillus saccharolyticus JOP 1030-1
CTCCTCCTCCCTCCCCCCCCAAATGTCTTCTGTTTCTATTTCCGCCTCCGCCTCTCCCTCCTCCAACCTCCTCCCATCTTCTTCTTCTCCTTCCT
The DNA here is from genome assembly GCF_003184585.1 of Aspergillus saccharolyticus JOP 1030-1. NCBI lineage: Eukaryota > Fungi > Ascomycota > Eurotiomycetes > Eurotiales > Aspergillaceae > Aspergillus > Aspergillus saccharolyticus. The sequence goes on from NW_020290611.1 coordinate 96, forward strand.
CCGAATCTCGTCTGCGGCCTCTCCGTCGTCTAAGTCAACTACGTGCCTACACGCAAAATCATTTCTCTTTCCCTTCACCGCAACCCAGTGCCGCCTCCGCCTCGTCCTCCTCCTCGTCGACCAACAGTCAGCGAGTTTCACGTCGTCATACTCTCGGTAATCGAGTTTCTTGGTTTTCAGCCGCCTCCACCGGACCCGATCTTTCGTCCACCACAGTGGAGACTTCCAGCCGGGCCCCATGTCCGGAAACTGAACATCAGTCCACGTTCGCCCGCTATAGCTCGGTTTTTTTCCCCAGCTACCGTGGCCTCGAACTCGACTTGCGCTCCCAACCATCATCACCCACCGAATCGCCCAACTCACCTACTCCTCGCAACGAGACTCCCGGCAATCACACACGAGGAATAATGGCGCGACCCCGAGGTTCGTCACAAGCTGTCAATGCAAGGCCCAACGGCGAGGTGTCGAGCGCAGGGAGCCTTCACCCTGGCGCCCTTGAGAGCCCCGATCCAGTAGTGTCCGAAAGCCCTTCCGCTGCCTCCCCGCGACCGAAACAAAAAGCCACCATCCGCTTCTTTCCTCACCAAGACTCGCATGCAAGCAGCCGCCCTTCGTTGCCCTTCATTCCAATTTCTCGCACATTACCATCCGAGAGTTGTGTCATTCGCGTCGGTCGATATTCGGAGCGGGATGGCACGCCAGTGGCAAATCCCACGGAGCCCTCCGATGCCCCGGTCGGGTTCAAATCCAAGGTCGTGAGTCGCAAACATTGCGAGTTCATGTATCTGAACGGACAGTGGCATGTTAAGGATGTCGGAAGTTCGTCGGGCACCTTTCTCAACCATATGCGACTGAGCCAGCCAAATATCGCCTCCCGGTTGTACACCATCAAGGATGGGGATATCGTGCAGCTAGGCATTGACTTTCGAGGTGGCGAGGAAATGATATTTCGCTGTGTCCGTATCCGGATTGAATGTAACCGATCCTGGCAACAGCAGCCCAATGAATTCAAGTACGGAAGATGTTTCGACCCCCATTGTGATCAACAGTGAGCTAACATTGGCATAGCAAAAATACCGAGAACCTCATCAAGAATCTTGGCAAGGGGGATACCGCGGACTACTCAGGATGCCGAGAATGCTCCATCTGCCTGGGTTCTGTTTTGGTAAGTTTGTGTTGTGCTCCTGAGGCAGAGTCGTAGCTAATGAAGTGTTTAAAAAAAGCGCCCTTATCAGTGCTTGTTCATGGCCGCCTGCGCCCACGTCTGGCACTACAAGTGTGTCAGCCGGTTGATTCATACACCCGACTACCCTATGTTCCAATGCCCCAATTGCCGCGCCTACACCGATCTTAGTGCAGAGGTAGACGACACCAACGACTTCGAGGAGCAAGAGGAATCGAAATCCGCTGCGGAAGACAAGCCGGATGCTCCTGAACTCGCTCAGTCGGAGACACACCACCCCCAGCCGGAACCCAACGCTGCCATCCCATCCTCGCGAACCTCAGGTGACGAACGTCGGCTCGAGCCAAGTCTTCCCGTGGAGGCGGGACTCGCCGCAAATATCGAGAACATGCGGCTTCGAGATCTGGACGCGTCGGACGATAATTCCTCGCACCCGCCGGCGCCGACATCGAATCCCAACCCTGGCCTGTCCAGCGCCCACAGTGACATGCCAGGCTGGCAGTCTTTGACCCAGTCCCCTTCATCCGCCCAGACTCGGCAGGCCCAGTTGCGTGCTGAAACGCCTGTGCGCTCCGATTCGTCGGATGAGAATCCGTTGACGCCGTTGAACGACTCAGGGCCTTTGGCCCTGGACGGCCGGGCTGCGATGCCCTAGTCAGTCCAGCTCCCTGCGTTCTGGGTAGTTGGCTTACTGGGGTGGAATTGCTCCCGCCACTTTTGCATGCGGAGGCAATTCTCTGGTCGTCGCTGCAATTTTCGCGCTCTCTTTTATTTATCTGTTCGCATTTCGTTCAAGCCAGTGTCATCCTCGTCGTCTTCAATTTCTCTTTTTGTGTCTTTTTTTCAGCCCAAGCATTGAGCATCGCGGTCCAACCCGTGGATATGACTTATACCCATTTTGAAGCAACCCTTTCTTTCATTTTCACATCCGACCCTGCAGATGACATTATTCGAGGCAGCAGTTATGCAAGTCGTCTTGGCCTTTAGGACGAATCTGCAGGATATACTGCATTCAGAGAATGGCCGGGGTCGGATTGTCTCTTATTTTCCACATCCAATCGGCGCTTTCGGCGCAAGTGTATATAGCAGTAGTCCAGTCGTGACACCCATGCATAGTGAAGTTGTTCATCGTTGAGTAATGGTTGAATTAAGGTGTTGAAAACCGCATAGATTTGCGTAACGTGTTTCGGCTCGAGGACGTTTGTTTCATGTTTGAGAAAGGAGTTCATCTGGGCTGCATGATGCGTCCCCCCCCCGTGCCCGTCGAGCACACAAAATACCTGCATGCATGTTTCCACCTTGGCTGTACCACCATTGTGTCACATACCGGTAGGTAATATTCGTACGTCACGGATCCCCATACGACATTCCGTTTCGAGGTCAGTATCATCAATTTCCATTTCCCATCCTCCGTTCTATGATTTTTCCTCTGCTTTTTCTACCCGCCCTTTGATCAGCGGATTATGGCCATGTACAATAAATGATAGTACTTCTCGGCAACTCCAAGCGATAACCTCACCACACCACATTTCTCTGGGTCTCTGGGTCAGATCAAGTACTGCCGATCCCACAGCGCCCTCTCACCCAACACAATCTATGAACGAACTTACTACCCCGAAACCCATTAGGGTTCTGTACTTTGTTCGACTCTTAGCACGCACATAGTGCAGACAGAATCAAACTCGTAAATCACAATTTCTAATGGGTGTTTGGTTCTAGACTATTGTTGCAGAAATAGTACGAGAACCATGACTTATCAGTCTGCTCCCGAGGAATGGATGTACTCATGTACTTCATGTACACTGGGTAGGGTAGGTGGAGTACATGATGTTGTGAAGTTACTGTACAAGCTCGACAATGCTTCAGGCCCACTCCCCACCCTTTGACCTTCCTTGTCCGCTGCTCGGATCCTGCACACCCTGTGCATTGGACTTGTGTGTGTAAAGCTGCACACCATAATTAATGGTCTGTGCAGGCAGCTCAGAACAACGATCATCAATCAGATCCGAATAGTGGAAAGGGGGGTGTCCTGCCTTGACAATAGGGTCATTAAACTTCGAACTGTCGGTTAGATCAGGATTAGATTAGAGTAAGCTGAAGTCTCAGGGTGATGTTATAAGTCATGAAGTCATGCCAACTGTAGAGTTCATTCTCTTCACTTGACTTAAGACCGGGGGGAACGATGGGTGGGTGAGCATTGTGGGCTACTGTTATTAACTAGCAAGCTATCGTCGGACTCAGTTACGCTACCACAAAAGATCAAAAGGTTGATTTCAGAATAGTGCATTTCGATGATAACCTATCAAATCTCCTCGATAATAAAGTACATCATCAATAGGGGTAATCATTAAACTTGCTTGGTATCAAACAAGAGACAACAAAGGCGTATGTATCATCACGAGAGCAAAGGGGGTCGTAACAGCATCATAAGAGGAAAAAAAACAAGAGAAAACAAAGACAAGGGTTCAGTCAGTCAGTCAGTCAGACACTCCAGACTGTCTCCCCGTTTCCTCTTTTGTCTAAATTCCTTTCTGGGTTGGTCTCTGGATTTCGTGTATTTTTAAAAGCCACGCTGAGAACCAAGGGTACCACGGTTGTCCAAGTCGGAGTCCACGCGGGGATCCATCTTGTTGGCCATGTCGGAGCGGTGGGGGCCGGCAGTGGCACCGGTGTTGTAGCTGCTGCTGGCCATACCGTGGTGACGGGCGCGGTTGTCCAGGTCCGAGTCGACGCGGGGATCGGCCTTGTTCATCAGGTTGGAGCTGTGAGGGCCGGCGTTGGTGCTGCCGGTGGTGCCGAAGCCGGTGCCAGTGGTGGTGGTAGGGCCAGCACCGTAGCCTGCAGCACCGGTGGAAGAGCCGTAGGCGCCGGGGCCGGTGGAAGCTCCGCCGTAAGCAGCGCGGTTGTCTGTTCAGAGGGTGAGTTAGAGGTCTCGAATTGTGGATGGAAGCGAGGAAGTATTCAACTTACCTCTGTCACTGTCGACGCGGGGGTCCATCTTGTTGGCCATGCTGGAGCTGTGAGGGCCCTGAGCACCGCCGAGAGCCTCGTGGCGGGCACGGTTGTCGCGGTCCGAGTCGACACGGGGGTCCATCTTGTTCATCATGTTGCTATCGTGAGGACCAGCGTTGGTGCTGCCGCTGTAGCCAGTGGTGGCACCACCGTAGCCAGCGCCAGTGGAGGTGGTGGAGTGGTGAGCGGCACGGTTGTCACGGTCCGAGTCGACGCGGGGGTCCATCTTGTTGGCCATGCTGGAGCTGTGAGGGCCCTGGGCACCGCCGAGAGCCTCGTGGCGGGCGCGGTTGTCACGGTCCGAGTCGACGCGGGGGTCGGCCTTGTTGGCCATGTTGCTGTCGTGAGGACCAGCGTTGGTGCTGCCGCTGTATCCAGTGGTGGTGGAGGGGTGAGCGCGGTGGTCACGGTCCGAGTCGACGCGGGGGTCGGCCTTGTTGGCCATGTTGGTCTCATGGGGGCCGTGAGTACCACCCATGGCTTCGTGGCGAGCACGGTTGTCTAGAAGATAGTTAGCATCACATTGTACCGGGAATTGTCAATCAGTACTAACCACGATCACTGTCGACGCGAGGGTCCATCTTGTTGGCCATCTTGGAGGAGTGAGGACCGTGGTTGTCGGAAGAGGGGTTCTCGGTCTTGTTCTCGTGGTGATGACCGGTGACCACGTCCTTAACCTTGTGGATGATGTTCGACATGATGGATGGTTGTGAAATTGAAGATAGATATTAGTGCGGTAGAAAGAGTTGTAAAAGTGGTTGTCTTGAATGTGTTGATTGTGTTTGTGTTGTTATGATTGAAGATGATCTGGAGATGGACTGGAAGGTGAAATCCTCAGGTTTATATAACTTCTTTGCAGGGGGAAATCCACGAGGGGAACAGGAGAGTATGACGTCAAGCTACGTAGACAGTGAATACCACCCATCACTTTTACGAAGTACGCCCTTGGTTGTCTCCGTGTTTCACTTGTGAATGATTGAATTCTCCAAAGTGAGACCAGCATTGAATGACGTCGTGATGTGCTAATTGACGGTCAGCCCTAGATCAGCAGGTTCCTTGCTCCTTCAGGATTGTCTCTGTTATTTCTACCCTCCAGGCTTTTTGGGTCCAGACATTGCGGGACAGACTTGACAACGGGGTGCCTAGTTCCAGGTACATTTGGAGTAATTGCGTGTGGGGCAGCAACAGCTTCAACCCCTTTGACGGGCAGAATCTCGTTTGGTGTAGTCCACAGTCCACAGTCCACAGTCTGAGTAACTCAAAAAGCACAAAATGGATGATGGTAAGGCTGGACCATCAAAGCCGGTTGCGCGTTGCCGATCATGACTTCAGCGGAGCCGGTCCTTGATGTCGGCGGCGTAGCAGTGTGCAGCTGTGATTGGCTGATTATGTCTCGCGTTTGCGGGGAACATCAGTTGATTGGACGGAGCTGCGGGAAGTGCACCATTGCACTAGACTATATATGGTCAAGCGTCATCTGGAAATCTCAATCCGTCCAAGTGTCCCGGGCTTAGTCACTGCGTTTCTCCAGGCCCTCAGGGACTGGCCTCAGGGCTGGCAACGGCCACTTTCCGAACCTGCACCACCAGAATTACACAGTAATCTGTACGTAGTCAAAAGCAGATCCATAGGTCATCCTGAAGATCTTTATCAAACCACACTTATCTTTCTAATTAAATCCCTATTACACCACTTGTCGATCATGAATTCATACCCTACACCAGTGTACCATCTTACATCACTGATTGTCCTGACCCAGAGGATTCAGAGACTTCCATTACTCGAGTTCTCGCTAGCAGCATGATGCAAGGCCAGTTTTCATGATGAAATAACATCACAGTGACCAGGAGATGGACTGGATGGTAATCTCACAAGGAGACAGGCCGCTTTGACGGAGTCTAGAAGGGAATCCTTGCGATTCTGGCGGGCTTTCTTGACGCGGTACTGTTATACACAGTAGTACCTTAGTCAGGTGTCCCACACCGGCATTGTATCCTCCGCGTATTTGACAGCATGGAATAGTAGTCAATTCAAAAGCTTTCATAATCACTTGCGCTATTGGCTGTCAAACCTTGATGCATGCTGCTTAATTGCCTTGATGCTCGGTTAGACCCACTCACAAACTATATATACAGTATTGTGTCTACTGTGTATGCTGATTCAATAAGCAATGATGCTGTACCAAACAATGTCCAAGCCGGGTGTAAGAGGAGTTAGGAGAATGTAGCAGCTACAGTACCCGATCAAGCAATTACTAGGTCATGGCTCTACCTACTAGTAGTAGTTCTTACCATCTTGGCCGCCGCCTTTGCTACTGGCCTGAACTGCCACACGGAGTAATTCTGTCACTTCTCTTACCGCTTTTCTGAACCACGTTGAGCTTTTACTTCCGTCTGTACGGTATACTGAGGTCCTCCAACATCGATTTCTGAACCACAGTAACCTCTTACCAGATTTGGAGTAAACTATCTTGACCGTTGGGAATCAAGCTATCCGGGAGACCTCTGCCTGGGTAACCCCCGGGAAGACCTTTGACTACCTAGTATCTAGTAGCTGGCTGCCCCATAGAGATCTCTAAATTAAGATAGCTGCCCCTCGAGGTCTTTAGTAAGGTTGTAGCCCAAGGGTCTTAGCCCAGCGTGATTCAGACTACAGATACACACCGACTTTCTTCCCTTTACATGAGTCCCTGTCTGTTATTATCCATGGTTCGAACTCTGTATGTATTCGAAGATCATGTTAGCTCTGGTCTCGTCGCACAAACCTTTCAAAGCTTACACTTTTCTCTTACGAGTTGCGAGTGAGCCACCTCGCATCCAATCCGGTTTACTTTGTCCCATCGACGGCGAAAGCGAATACCACGGTAGTCTAAGTACAACACATACTCATCGTTGTCCAGGTTGACGGAGCATGATAACCCTGGTCTGGCTGCGATGAGTAAGAATCGTCCTCATCGTTCTTGTCTGATACCGGGCAGTGCGGGGGCCATTTCCACCCGCTGGCCTTGCTGAAGATGATAAAAAGATCATAGGCCCATTCACTAACAATCCGGAACGCAGCGGGATTATGACAATCTCAATACTCAAGCAGACTCAGTGCTTCGACCAAGCGCGCCGGCAAAAATGTCTTGACTGCATGGCGGCTAGGGCGGAAGCACACAGACACCGAGAGGTAGCAGTCACTCGACAGGGCGTCGTGAGGGGCGTTGTCGCCTGGGATAGGAGTGGGCAAGTCTTAGAAGTACTCCGAGTGTCTAAACAGATGGAGGTCAACGTAACCCAGCTTACCTGAAGTAGTCTGGAGATGGAACACATATACCAGCTGCCACCAACCCCCAGCTGCGTACTGCCAATCATCCAGATCCTCGAAGTATCAGCACCCCAGGCGCGGAGGGGATTGGGAGTGTTCCTTGGAAAAACAATCCATATGATTCTAGAATGCCTCGACCTCGAGGGGCCCAATATACCAAGATAGATTCAGATCTCCATATCACACAGAGGTTACTATCTATAACCACTACACGTCAAGTTCGACTGACATTTCGATGCTTGAGAAAGTGACCAGTGAGTGTGAACAAATCTCCGCTTCACGACGCGGCTTCATATTATCCGTACCTTTGTACTCTAAATTCAAAATGCTCATCAAAGATAATTGCAGGAGATTTACTGGAAAGTTGAGAAAGAGTGCTAAGCGGAGAAGTACTCGGGATGGGTTGATCTGATAAGATCGATCAAAGATCCGCGCTAACTATACAATTCCGTAGTCGCAGACCGCTCTTTGCGCCCCTTCTCCTCATCTCTATTCTTTCAACGAGACAACCTACAGTACATACTTCCTCCTCCTACTGTACTCGAGTCCCTGCAGGTTCATCATGCGGTTGAGTCTCAGCAACCCTTCTACACCGGTCTTGAGCCGCCGCAACACCATGTTTCTCAATAATGCCCATCATTATCGTCACGGAACCCACCCCCACCTTCTGTCCACCAGGCACAAACCAAGGCGGTGCGTATTGGAACCCTTGTTCGTCCTCATATCCAGACTTACATGATGACAGATGGCCGTTGGTATTCCGTTTCATCAAAGGCGCCATTCATGCAGCTATTCTGGTGCCAGTCTTCTTGCACGCACTGTTTACGGCCTTCGTGGTATGGCTGGACAAGGACGTCTTCGACACTGTCGGCCTCCCGAGTAGTATCGTAAGTTCTCTTCCTTCTTTTCTTTTTCTTTCTCTGTTCTGTACCTGTTCTTTACTCGATACTTTCTTCCCTCTTTCTTCTCGTTTCTTTCTTCCTTTCTGTCTTGTCTTTTTCTTGATCTCTCTCTATCTTTTCCCCCGCCTTCGTCATGACATGATTGGAGCGGCCGCAACTCACTGCACCGCTTCAACCACAGATTCCATCTTTATCCATCGTGGTCGGCCTCATGCTGGTCTTCCGCAACCAAACATCCTACAACCGTTTCTGGGATGGCCGCAACGGGCTAAACACGATCAATACCTGTGTGCGGAACCTGGTCCGGGTCATCATCACCAACGGCTACAGCGCCCGTGGCGCCCCGACGGCGCCCGAGAAGCAGGACATCGAGCGCACGGTGCGCATCCTGATGGCGATTCCCTTCGCCGTCAAGAACCACCTGCGCGCCGAGTGGGGTGCGGCCTGGGCTCTGGGCAGCGACGTCGCCGAGAACGGGGTCACGGATTTCAACCCGGACTACGCCAGCCTCCTGCCCGCGGGGCTGGAGGGCCATGAGGACGCCGGCCTGGGCCTCCCCTACCAGCTGACCTTCTTCGTTGACCAGTTCATCAAGCGCGGCGTTGAGCGCGGCTGGTTCCATGCCCCCGGCGCCAGTCAGATGCAGGCGCAGTTGAACACTCTGACGGATGCTTATGGGCGGATGGAGACGATTAAGCTCACGCCTATCCCGGTCGCTCATTTGTGAGTTTTCCCCCCCCCCCCCCTCCTCCCCCTTCTCCTGGACGATTCCCACATGACTCATCCTCCTCCCCCTTCTCAACTCCAGGATCCACCAAAAGCAAGTCCTCGCCCTCTTCGGCTGCGTCCTCCCCTTCGGCATGGTCGATGATATGGGCTGGTGGACTGTCCCGATGGTCAGCCTGGTGATCTTCACGCTGTACGGCATCGAGGGTATCGGCTCGCAGCTTGAGGATCCCTTCGGCTACGACCGTAACGACATCAAGATGGACGCCATCGTTGGGGACGCCAAAACCGAGGTGGACGTCGTGCTGGCCGAATGGCGCAAGACGATGGCGTTCGTTGAGCATGCTGAACGATCGAACGGTGCTGCCGTTGAGAATGACGGTGGCGATGCGGGAACCGGATTCACCCTGCCGGAGTTGTTCTTGAGGAGAGATGGGGCGGTGAGTGCTGCGGTTTAGAACAACCCCGGATACGAGGTTGGTTGTGAGGTGTGGAGTGGGCGTAGAGGGCGGGATGGGAGTGAGCGGCGCTGCTAGACAGGGCTTGCATGATGATACGATATATTGTTCATTCATTCGTTGGATCCTGAGGGCGTGGAACGGAACCGATGCCGGTTCGAGCTACATTCATGCACATATAATCTAGGCGGTCATGAGATAACACCTTGATTAGAACAAAAGTCTACTACCATACAGCGAGGTTCATGACTTCCCCTGGCAGGGTCGCTACACACACTCCGATCACAACGGCGCCTCCAGCGTAAGCACCCCTTCCAATATCGTATCAGGATCGGCGTATTCCAGCACCTTAGACACAGCCGCCAGGTCACTCCCATACTGCAAGCTGCGATCATCCTCCGGCCTGGCTACAACAATCCGATGACGGAAGACCTTCTTCGCCGCCAAGGCAACGATTGACGGGGTAACAAAATCCAGGCCATGCAAGACGGCGAGTAACCTAGTGAGATTGCGTTCAGCAAGGATACGATCTCCACTCTAATGAGCACCAGCAATGGGAACACGGACCTGGAGAATGCCTTGAAATGCAAGTTCGACCGCGTGGAAATGCCGCCAGCGACTGCGCGACTGAGCCGCAAAAACACGACAATATCTTGCTGGTAGCGGATGATGTCTGCCCCGACGATCACAGCATCGCTGGCTTGTTGGACGTGATCCAATACCTTTTGCCGGTTCATTGTCAGCTTGAACTGCTCTGCTTCCCCACGACTGAGCAGCTCGCCCGGAGTCGGGGAAAAGGGCGATGACGGGGTACCTTGCGATCTATATTTGGGTGGCTTTGACTTGGTTTGGTATCGGATTTACGGATCACAGACGATGCGGAAGCTTGTCCCTCAGACAGCCAGTCGTTGTCCTCCTCCAGATAGACGAAGCTATCCTCGGGGTCCTGGTAGTGGGAGATGAAGAGGTGGTCATTCTGCGTATGCATCAGCCAAGATCAAATCAATGCACATAATCATAAGAGATCCAGACCAGATGAGGATTCAACAAGGGCTGATCCCGGCCCCCAGTGCGTGCTATTAGGGGCACAAAGAGGAAGTCTGCCGGTGCTTCCCAGGTCCCAGCCTGCAGGGACAGTTTCTTCGAGCGCATCAACTACCGCAAGGCAGAGTTAGACTCGCGGAAATGCTGCGGTAGGGTAACAACCTCTCCGCCCTTACCTCGAGAAGTGTGCGTTGGATCTCGTCATCAACATGATTGAAGTTCTTCGCTATGATGACATTAGGGATGGTGGACGTTTGTCCCGGGAGCTTAGACGACCTTGCACGACCTTTGCCGGTCTGTAAGTCATGCGTGGAGAGTGATGTACTCGACTGGGTTGGTCAGTGATCGTAGGATTTGATTTTCTCCTAGGGAAAGACACTCACGGACTCGGTGGGCATGCGCGAACGCGTAGGACGGGCATGATCCTTGGGAGGCTGCGGTGCGGATATTGCGGTGAGGAAGGTGTCAACGGTGGTCGCAGAAGAACAATCGACAAGGACGCGGGTCAATCCAAAGGTGATGGAGCAGATCTAGCGCCCGAGCACATTAGTCGATAGGGGATAATAATGGCGAGTAGTCCTAAGTATATTTATTTACCAGGGCGAGCTCTTTGGCAACGTCATTGATATTGGTGTCGGTCGTCTCAACTCGACAATGCTCATGGACTGCGAGGCAGAGAAACAGTGCGACCTCTAGGTCTGATAGCTCCAGGGCCAGATTGCGGATCTCCACGTTATGATCCATCGTATCTTGTGTGGGCAGGCATCGTGGCAGCAGCCATTTGAATGATGTCTGGAGAGAAAGAGCTGTATCACGCCTGAGGCAGCGATGGTGATAACTTATGGGACCCATCAGCTCGATAACTCAATCGGGTTAGCACCGGGAAGACCGAGCTCCCAAACGAATCACTTACTACTTCTCCGGACGGATCCCCGAGGAACATCAGCGCCCGCTCATTGTTATTCCCTGGCTTCAATTCATCCCCTGCCTGTTCACAGTCGCCCCCCCGACTGCTGCCAATGGCGCCTTCTAATCCTCTGGCAAACTGGGAGAGACTGGGTGATAGCTTCTATCGCAAGGTCCTCATATATGACGCGATCTTCGATGAAGACATTGAATTAGAGAACTACATCATCGCTGGCGCTCCGTACGGCGGAGCCATTGGTACGAGGCATCATGCTGGGGACCACGTCTCGGCGACTACTGTACTGACGCTCCTTCACAGCACTCCATCGTGATGAAAGCAAGCCATATCGCTTCCGGGAAGCCCAAACGACCAAGTCAAGTATTGACATCTACTCGTGCTCCGGCAAGCTAATCAATCGTCTCAATGTAAGTCACCCCCTGTCCCCGTGACATGAGATCCGCTTCCCTAATCCTGCCGTCAGTGGGAGTTTGGCACAATCCGTGGTCTTGGCTGGTCCGATCGAGAGGAGCTCTTGGTCATCACTGAAGATGGCACTGTCCGCCGCTACTACGGGCTCCACGGCGACTTCACTTCCTTTTCCCTTGGCAACGTAAGTCTCCCCCGTGCCATTGGGCTGAGTTATGTTGCCCCCCTGACTTTGATCCAGGGTGCGGCTGAGTACGGCGTGAGGGGGTGTCGGTTCTGGACTTCTGGCTTCGTGGCCCTGCTTTCGAACAATCAGCTGGTGGCCGTGTCGAACTACGAGGAACCTCGGCCGCGCCTCTTAGCCCCTTGTCCCGAAGGAGAGGTATCGTCGTGGTCGTTGATACCTCCGGCGTACACATTGTCTCGATCAGTCGAGGTCTTGCTTGCCGTTGACAAGACCGTCTACCTGGTTGACCCCACAGAAGCAGAGGACAAAATCCTGCAGAATGGACCCTTCAAGCATGTGAGTGTCTCCCCAACTGGGAGATTTGTCGCACTCATAACCGCAGAAGGGAAAGTCTGGGTGGTAAGTAGCGACTTTCAAAGCAAGTACAGCGAATATGACCCGGAGTCTCGGGTGACGCCCAGGAGTGTGGACTGGTGTGGAAATGATGCCGTTGTTATCGCGTGGGAGGATGAGGTGCATCTCATCGGTCCCAATGGAGTTGCCGCGAGGTATGGGCTTTAGACGTCTAATCTGCCGCATGCTCCATCGTCTCTGACTATCGCAGGTACTACTACGATGGGACCGTTCATGTCGTCCCGGAATTCGATGGCGTACGACTGATAACTAACGATGCATGCGAATTCTTGCACAAAGTCACTGGTAGGTCTCCGCTGCAATCGCTCGATGCTAGCTACTAACGCCCCGAGTGAAGATGTTACGGAGGCTATCTTCCGGCTTGGCTCTACCTCGCCGGCATCAGTGCTCCTAGATTCAGTGGACTTGCTGGAGAAGAAATCTCCCAAAGCCGATGAGAACATCCAACGAATTCGCCCGAGTCTGCCCGAGGCAGTTGACACCTGCGTCAAAGCAGCGGGCCAGGAGTTTGATCCGCACTGGCAAAAGCGGCTGCTGAAGGCGGCCTCCTTCGGCAAGTCAGTGCTTGATTTATACAACAGCGATGACTTCGTGGAAATGACGGAGAAACTGCGAGTGCTGAAGGCTGTAAGGGACTATCAAATTGGCTTGCCGATCTCCTACGAGCAGTACATGCGCCTCACGCCCGAGCGGCTCATTGAACGCTTGGTGAACAGGCACGAGTATCTTCTCGCAATCCGAATCTCAGAATATCTTGAACTTGCCGCCGACAGAATCTACGTTCATTGGGCGAGCCAAAAAGTCAAAGTCGCGACGGGAGACGACGACGCCGTCTGTAAGCTTATTGTCCAGAGACTGGACGGAAAGCCAGGCATATCTTTCGAACTCATTGCTCAGACGGCTTTCGACGAAGGACGGGTGCATCTCGCAACACAGCTATTGAACCACGAACCGCGGGCCGGCAAGCAGGTTCCGCTGCTGTTGAACATGGAAGAGGATGAAATCGCTCTAGACAAAGCCATTGAAAGTGGAGATATCGACCTGGTGAACTACGTCCTTCTGCAGCTCAAGACAAAGCTTCCCCTTGCAAGCTTTTTCCGGACAATAAACAACCGTCCGATGGCATCTGCGCTGGTGGAGACAAACGCCCGATCGCAGGACAAGGAGCTGCTCAAAGATTTGTTTTACCAGGATGATCGCCCCATTGATGGTTCAAATGTGCTTCTGTCCGAGGCGTTGGAAGAGACGGATTTGCCACGGAAGACGGAGAAACTTCACTTAGCATCCCGTCTGCTGGCAGATTCGAAAGATCCCTCGGCGGTGTTACAACAGAAGCTAGTGTCGGAAGCTTCACAGCTTCTCAAAGTACAAGAAGCCTTGGACAAGGACCTCGCTGACAGGTCCGAGTTTCTAGGCCTGAGCTTGAACGAGACAATATTTAGATTGATCAGATCAGGTTACGGAAAGAGAGCACAGAAGCTCCAAAGCGAGTTCAAGATGCCAGAGAAAACTTTCTGGTGGTTGAGATTGAGAGCCTTGGTCGCTAAGCGAGATTGGGGCGAGTTGGAAGACATCGGCAAAATCAAGAAGTCCCCAATAGGGTGGGAGGTAAGAGAAAGCCATACTCCCCAAAACATACATATACTCACAAGACTCACTACAGCCTTTTTACAATGAAATCCTAGGGGCGGGTAACACGAAGCTCGCCTCGGTCTTTGTCCCCAAATGCACCAACCTGCCCGCAGATGAAAAAGTGGAAATGTGGGTGAAATGTGGAATGATAGCCAAAGCAGGCGAGGAAGCCTTCCGAGCAAAGAATATGAATGCCCTCGAGCTCCTGCAGGCACGGGCGTCCGGACCAGCCGCCGCCGAAATCGACCGGATGATCAAGCAGCTGAGGCCGAAGAAATAAAGATTTGGTGCGACCCCAAGACCTTCTCTTGCGAAGCTGGTTCAAGTGATCTCGTCATCCTCGTCGTTATCGGCGTGTTGATCGACAGCCAGGTTCTGGGCCGCGAAGGTCGATTGCGTTGCGGGCTTGCTTTTCTTCGCGGGGGCAGAGTCATCCATCATGGCGTCGTCAGCGTCATCGGCCTCATCGGCGAGCGCTTGGAACATTGTCTTCGAAACCTTGCGGTTCAGATCTTCCCATTCGCCCTAAAAGCGTCCATTGTCAGAGGATTGTGCGTAAGAAGTATTTGCATTTGGCTAGAGCCCATACCCTACGAGCTTTGACAACTTTAGCACGACTGATGCTGCGGTTGACTTTACTCTCGAGCTGGTCCATGACCGCTTCTGCTCTTTCAACACCTTTCTGCTGTCTTGCGCGCTGCGCTTTTGTCAAGGGCTTCGACTTGGACTTCTTCTTCGAAACACCAGCATTGGCCCGATCGGCCAGAATGGATTCACGCTGTACGGTAGTCTCCTCCGCCCGAGGGAGGGAGGTCAACGACTTGTCGAGGTCGAGACTAGGAGAAGCTGCCCGGCGGGCCGCACGGGAGTGTTTGGACTGGGCTATGATAAGCGCAATAAGATTAGAAATGAACCGAGTAGTTTCAGATCAAGTGTACTTACGTCTCGACTTAGCCATGGTGCACACGGCAAAATCATGCAAAGTGAACCCGAGCGATGAAATAATTTGTTGTGGAGACGGAGGGAGACTTGCCTATCGATAAAAACTTTTCCGGGAGGCGGTAGCGACCCAACACGCATTTGGCCGCTGCTGCTTATTCGGCCCTCGTCTTTTGCAATCAGACCATTCTGCCTGCCTTCATTCCACCTTTTCTGCTTGCTTCGATGTGCTTATAGCTCAGTCCCCATGCCGCAGTTACTGACCTTCTCTCACCAGCCATGAACGCTCGCAGAGAGGGAATTGACTTCTCTACTCAGAGTTCCTTCAGCAGCGTGCCTTACAGCAACTATGATCCCGCTCTACAGCGCTTGCAAGACCATCCCAACTTCACAGCCAGCGTACTCGTGACCGTCTCATCTGTATATTTGATATTGAACTACCTCGGCTTACTTCCCTTTTCGCTGGCTCGTATCGTATGGAATTTAGTGGTCCGCCTGACCCCGTCGCGCCTGGTCGCCGCACTCGACGCCACACAACCCGACTCGGCAGACTCGTCGTTGTCCTCTTCTTCCTCGTCGATGAGCTTCGAAGCGAAAAGCGAGGCGATGCGACGGATCCTTGGTCTCGACAATGGATTTCTCTCTGCCCTCCTACCTCACGCGTCGACCTTCCCGGGCTTCAGCACCTCGCTTCTGAGCGGCAAGGACAATCTTCCACCGGGTCTGGGCAACTGGGACAACTCATGCTACCAGAACAGCATCATTCAGGGACTGGCCTCCCTGCACTCGCTGGAGGACTTTCTGGACAAGAACCTTGAGGACTTGGGCCAGCGGTCCTCGTTCTCGACCCACCAGGCCCTGAAGGAGATAATCGAGCGGCTGAACAGCGCAGAGAGCTACGGCCAGCGGCTGTGGACGCCGCCGGACTTGAAGTCGATGAGCAGCTGGCAGCAGCAGGATGCGCAGGAATACTTCGCGAAGATGGTGGATCAGCTGGACCTGGAGGTGCGGCAAGCGACGCGGCGGCAGACGCGCAACCTGGGCCTGAAAATGGCTGGACCGCAGGAGCATGTCATTGGAACCGATGAGGGTTCCCCCTTGGTGCAGGTGGAGCGCACTAGGGATCTGCGGTCGGCCACCGAACCCCAGCTCGTGGAGAACCCGCTGGAAGGCCTTCTCGCTCAGAGAGTCGGTTGTATCCAATGCGGGTGGACCGAGGGGCTGTCTTTGATCCCGTTCAACTGCTTGACGGTACCGCTTGGGCCCAAGTTCGAGTACGATATCCGGGAGTGTCTTCATCAGTACATGCATCTGGAGCCGATTGAGGGAGTGGAGTGCGCGAAATGTACTTTGCTGCGCACCCGCACGCAGCTTTTGAATCTGTTGGCTCAAGTTGACGGGGAAAGTGAAGCCTCGCAAACGGGACCTGGCTCTCAGACGGTCTCGGATGCTCTCCGGAAGTCGGCCCAGGAACGTCTGGGGGCTGTCGACGAGGCACTGGAGGAGGAGGACTTCGCGGAGAAGACATTATCGGAGAAATGCCACATCCCGTCGAAGAACAGGGTGTCAAGTACGAAGTCCCGGCAGGCGGTGATTGCCCGACCCCCGAAGTGTCTGGTTGTCCACATCAACCGCAGCATGTTTGACGAAATGACTGGGATGCTCCGAAAGAACTATGCTGCCGTCAAATTTCCTACGACCATGGATCTGAGCGAATGGTGCTTGGGGGGCGTGTCTCAGGATCCAGCTCACAGAGACATAGAGCAATGGGGAACTGACCCCAGAGTCTCGATGCTGTCACGAGGCCGCGGAGACGATTCCTCCAGCCGGTTCTATGAATTGCGAGCCGTGGTCACGCATTATGGTCGCCACGAAAACGGTCATTACATTTGCTACCGAAAGTACCCGACAGAGGTTTTCCCGGCCCACGTACCCGAAGCCGTCCTGGAGGCGGACGGCGACAAGGAAAAATCGGAGCGGTGGTACCGACTCAGCGACGAGGACGTGCAGATGGTCAGCGAAGCCAGCGTGCTGTCCCAAGGCGGTGCGTTCATGCTCTTCTACGAAGCAGTGGAGCCGAGCTCCTCTTGGAAGGCAGACTCGGACGAGCTAGCCTCACAAGCAGGCGACATCTCGCACTCGTCGATCTCCAGCAGGCGCCCGTCTGACAGCGTGTCGGCTACATCAGCGACGGGGGACTCGGTTTCGGATGTATCGCAAGCACCCAGCGTGGCTGCCTCGCTACCGGTAGATTTGCACAACGAGAAACCCCCGCTGGGCTTGAAGGTGGATTTATGAAACCTTTCTGTCACACACCCTAGATTCTGTATATCAGCGTTATATGATACCCCAACCAATGTGCGCAACCCGTTTGAAGACGGCTGGTCTCTCTGTCGCCTTTGGAGACATGTCTTCTCGCTTTTGTTTCTTATTGGACAGTGCTCTACCTGCAGTGTACAACAATGCCTGTATTTTAGGGAGAGGCCTGAGATGCCGTTGGCGATGAGTGGGCGCATTACTTCGCATTCCTTGGAACGCGGATATTTAGCACGTTAAGTAATTGGCATTTCTATGGGATGTTGTCGGTGATACTCGATGATCCTGTACAATGTCCACTGACACCATTGCAACCCAATGCCTGTTTCCTGTACTGTACTGCATATATCCAGATTACCCCAACAACGCCAGCCCGCTACATCATACCTAAATCAAATCCCCTGCCTTTTTGTCTTCCCCCTAGAAGTAAAACCAACGCCAATGCCAATGCCACATAATTCATCACCATCGTCAAAAGATCATTCATCACATCACATTACCACCCCAACCCCCTGGGGGAATCAAAACACCCCCGCCCGCTGCATGACATCTCGAAACTGACCCAGTGTGACCCCCGCCCCGACCCCGGCGCCCCCATTGGCCTCGAGTATCATATCCCTCAACAACTGATCATCCACATTCGCCTCTTCCTTGAGTTCCCGAGCGATGCGCCGGAGATGGTGCAGGGTGATCACCTCGGCGCGGCCACCACCACTACGCCCAACAAAAAGCCGAAACGCCGTATCCACCTCAGCGGCCATGGCCTCGTCGGAGCGAGAGCGGAGCTTCGCAGCGGCGACGGTCAGGAACGGTTCGTAGGGAACGTAGCCGGTCTCGGTGGGGTCGAGAGCGGAGAGGATGGAGGGGAGTTCCGTGGCGGTTGGGGGGAGGCCTAATGCTCTTTTTTTGCGGTTTGTTGGTGTCAGTCTAGACGTATATGCGCGGGTTGGTGGGGGGCTCTGGGGGAGAAGGGGAGATGTAGGTGTATTTGGGAGGAAGGGTGTTGCGCTCAACAAAACGTGAGTGTAGTAGGGGTGTACATACGACAGCGCTTTCTTCACATCGTCAACCAGAATCACCCCCTCCTTTTCGTCGGCGAACTCATCGACGTCATCCACAGCGAATAAATGAAACACTTCTTTGATTTCGCTTTCTTCGGCAGCAGTGATGTTGTTTTCTTTGGCGAGTTTGGATTGGCGGGCGCGTTTGGGGGCGGAGGGGTTGGTGGTGGTTGCGCCGGGGGCGCCGCGTTTTCTGGCTTTCGGGGGCTGGACCGGGAGAGGGGGAGGTGAGTATTATGTATGTGGTTTGAGGGAGGGTATCGGGGGAGGGGTGGAGAGATTGGACTATACCATGGTGGTCTGCGCAGAGGGTGGTTTGGCGGTGGAAAAAAGAATGCGCGCGCAAAGGATGAAGATGGATTGAAGATGGATGATGTCATGTGCTGATTGGTGGAGAGAAAGAGAGAGAGAGAGAGAGAGGGAGAGGACAGGGTCTCTTTTGCTACTTACAATCCAGTTACTCTGTCTACCGTACTACATTAGTGTACCTACCTTATGCACTTCTTCTCTCCTAACAATCTATCTTCTTCATTGACAACCTTCCATCGTCTTCGAGAATCTTTCTTCCCCTTCCATCTCGTGACGCGCTGCGGCTGACGTAAACCGAAAGATGCCTGCCTCCATCTGTACTCATCGTTAAAAGTCGAAGCGAATGCATCACAATTCAATCCACGCCAACGTTGCTGAGAGTCAACCAGTCTACTCATCATGGATGTTGAGCTGTACGTCTATGACCTCTCCAAGGTGGTTCCAATGTTTCTATCTTTGGTCACAAATCAAAACACTAACTGATTCTCGCACAGGGTCTCGCGCGATTGGTAAGTCATGTCGCTCAGCAGCACACCTGCATCGCATCTAATGCAAGCATCTCCAGTACTCTATGCCTCTGACCGGCACCCAAATTGATGCCATCTACCACACCTCGCTGGTCCTCAATGGCGTCGAGTACTACTTCGGCCAGGGCATCCAAACGGCTGTCCCCGGCAGCACCCACCATGGGCAGCCGATGGAGAAGCTGCATCTGGGCCAGACGGAGCTCCCCCTGGACGTGATCGACGAGTACATCCAGTCCATGGCGGGGATTTACACGCCCGAGGTATGTGTGTCACGGTGCTCTTGCGTTCAGCCAACAACTAAACTCCCTTCCCCAGTCTTACGATCTCTTCCTGCATAATTGCAACAATTTCACCCAAGACTTGGCCATGTTTCTGCTCGGAAAGGGCATCCCGGAGCACATCCAAAACCTCCCGCAGACCTTCCTGAGCACTCCCTTTGGTCAAATGATGAAGCCACAGATCGAAATGGCCCTGCGTGGTGTCACCCAAGGCACTGGCACAGACGGCGCTCAAGCGCCGCCCGCCTCCAGACCGCCAGCAGCACCAGCACCAGCACCAGCACCAGCAGCTCCCTCGGCCCAACTCTCGGCGCCTGTTACGCAGGGTGTAGTCCGAATGGCAAGCAGCCTGGCGCAGCTGGAGCAGCATCTCACCGCCGCCTCCGACTCATGCGCTGTCATCTTCTTCACTTCGGCCACCTGCCCGCCCTGCCGGATGGTCTATCCCACGTACGACGAACTGGCCGAGGAGGCGGGGGCCCGCGCTACCCTGATCAAAGTCGACATCAGCAGCGCGCTGGACGTCAGCGCGCAATACCGCGTGCGCGCGACGCCCACCTTCATGACCTTCCTCAAGGGCCAGAAGGTCGACGAGTGGTCCGGCGCCAACCCAGCGCAGCTGCGCGGCAACGTGCGCCTGCTGCTGGAGATGGCCGCCACCCCGACGCACCGGCACCGCCAGCTCCATCTCCCCAGCTTCCAGCGCCACCTCCCCAACTACGTCACCTACAAGAAGATCCCTCCGCTCGACAAGCTGCGCCAGAAGCTCCACCCCCACACCGACGACCCGACGCTGACATCCATCCTCGACTTCATTCAACGCCGCTTCACGACAACCCCTGAGACCACTGGTGGTGGTGCTGCCGACGTCGCCCTCCCAGCATCCCTCCCGACCTTCGGCCCCTACCTCCAAACCACGATCTCCACCCTCGCCCCGGAGAACCACTTCGCGCTTGTCGATCTCGTGCGGCTGTTGTTCCTCGATCCCAGGGTGTCTGGCTACTTCGCCGCCGAAGACCCGCACCACGAGCTCCTCCGCACTTTGTTTTCATCTGCAGACACCACCACCACCACCACCGATAATCCCTCATACCCACTACGCATCACCCTTCTCCAACTAGCCTGCAATCTCTTTACCAGCCCCCTCTACGCCGACCACTTTTCATCCACCTCATCCACCTCCTCCTCCAATCATCTACTACAGCCCCTCCTCAACCTCACAACAACCTCCCTCCTAGACCCCCACCCCAACCTCCGCATCGTCGCCACCTCCTTCGCCTACAACCTCGCCGCCCACAACCACAACGCCCGCTTCGCCGGCCACGCGGACCCCCTCCCCGTCGACACGCAGGTCGAGCTCGTCGCCTCGCTGGCCGAGGCGCTGGCGCAGGAGACCCAGAGCCGCGAGGCGGTGCACGGGCTGGTCTTTGCGCTGGGACTGCTGGTGTACGAGGCGCCTGAGGAAGGGGAGGTGGTGGATCTTTGTAAGGCGTTGGGTGTGGCGGAGACGGTCGTGGCGAAGGGGGCGGAGGTTCCCGGGTTGAAGGGGGAGGATCGGGCGTTGATTCGGGAGGTCGGGGAAGTTTTGTTAAGGAAGTTGTAGATGTTTCTCATCTCGATAATGGGATTGAGAGGAGTTTGGTGTTTTGGCTGAGTTTGAGAGGGCTGTGGAGGGTTGGTGAGGGGATTTCCACGTGGAACTGGGGGGTGGTGATGGTGGTGAGCAACGCTGAAGCTTGAAAGGATGGATGATGGAGCTTAAGGTGTGGTGGTGGTTTTAGGTGGCTTAATAGATAAAGTCAAGGGTAGCGGGGGATATACATAGGTCTGGATCCTCTTTCGTGCTAGAAGTTAGGATTGTCTGGTCTGTCTGTCTGTCTGTCTGTCTATGGAATCATTTCCCAAATCTAGAGTTGATCGACTGATAAATTATGTTGGAGTCACAATCTTCGCTGTATAGCCCAGTCTTACAGTAAGTTCGACGAGGATGGCACTGATGCCGCTCCAAGTCTTAAGCAACCGTTACTCGTACCTCTTACTGGACAGCGACGACGAAAATATGAGAGATACAATAATTCTTCATTCCTTATCAGGTCATCCTAACCAGAGTCATCCTGCTTCTGCCATCCTATCCAGCAAAGCAAATCAACAAGCAGCAGTAATCACTAGGGTATGTTCGCCGAGCTATGCAATTTCAAGCAAGTAACGCTGGAGCTGTTCTGTGTAACACGCTCGGGGGTATGGGGCTGGAAAACAAACGACGAGAAAAAAAAAAAAAAAAAAAAGGAAAGAGGCATACATACATGACGGGGTATCTAATCGTCCGACAAACACTTGGATAAAATCAAGACGCTGTGGGAAGATTCGAAACAAGAAAAAGACAAAACAACAAATCAGATCAACCAGCTGATGATAGAAGAAGTACGCTTCGGTCCCGAAAATACTAGGAAACTGGGAAAAAGAAAACAAATCATGGGTATAATAACCGGGAAAAACAAGACATTAGGGGTGCGTAGAGAGACACCGCCAACACCATCGCGACCACGCATGGAAAATGGAACAACTCAAGAAAGAGGAGATAGGGTATTAAATCGAGGAATGCGCGGCACCGATCGTTATCTCGCCTCATCGCAACGGCGTTCTTCAGGGAGTTGAAGTCCGGAAGTCCGAGTAAGAGTATCAAAGCGCATGCCAGTCAGTTCGCAATCAATGAGTCACCTTCACCTCACTTATCGAGGCGAGGGTCTGCGATCAAAGCGCGTCCTGACAATGGCGGTGAGATCGTGCGGATTGATAGGCTCAACTCGCAGTGCAAAGCCCTGTTCGGAGTGCAGGGGGGGTGGAAGGACTGTCGGGGGGGTACGGGGGCGATAAAGAAATAACCAAGGAGGGGTTAAGTTTCTTTTGAATTGGGAAATTCAATCAAATGCGCCGACAGCGAAGGGGAAATTAGATAATCAGGCAGCCAGCGCTCGGGCACCAAATCAGACAGCGTGGTTGGTAACTCCGGGCTGTCAATTCCGCCCGCCGGCTACGGCGCGTAACCCCAGGCCCGCGCACGTGCGGCTCTCCCTGTCGTCATCGTTGTCTTCGCCTTGATTTCCTAGCATGGAAAATCCCCGTTCGAGAATAATCGGATGCAGCACGCCTTGTGATGTCTGGGCGCCTGAACCTCTCCCTCGGAAAACAGTCCTGACTGGTCGCTTCGACAGGGGGGGGGGTTAAGAGCCTGATCATCTGGCTGATATCCAGATACAGAAGAGAGGAAAGCAGAAGGAATGTTGTTGAAAAAGTAATTAGATAGTTGTCGAGGAGAGAAGAAAGAAAAAGAGCCGGAATGCGAATCGCTGATCGCATATGATCAAGCCCAATGTCGGCGGGATAAAACGGCGCTGATCATGGGACAGCCCTAATCTCCACGGTAATGGACCGTGGGGGGGCGGGGGTATCGATAGTGAAACATGCACAAGAACGCTGAGATATGAGAATGATTGTACAGAAGCGGATGTCTAGTCTCTAGACCCGGCAAATAGTCGCCTTGGTCCCCGAGGTGGTGCGCCTTTTCCGCTCTGGCACGGCCTTGCGCTTCTTGTTGCGTTTGGCATTCTCGCGCTCTGTAGCTGCCACTTGGGCCACACGCATGGCTTGCTGGGCTCTGGCATGTGCTTGGACCTGGGCCAGGAAACGTGCGCGCTGTTGCTCCTCATCGGCTGCGGCGCGTAGCATCTGGATCTGCTGCTCAGTC
Organism: Aspergillus saccharolyticus JOP 1030-1; assembly: GCF_003184585.1. Taxonomy (NCBI): domain Eukaryota; kingdom Fungi; phylum Ascomycota; class Eurotiomycetes; order Eurotiales; family Aspergillaceae; genus Aspergillus; species Aspergillus saccharolyticus. Next base: position 23,471 of record NW_020290611.1, read on the forward strand.
GTCAGATCCATGGCGGGGTCCTGTGCTGCGGACTCCTCGTCGATAGCACTGTCTGAAGGCACGTCGAAACCATTGGGGAAGAGATCCTCATCGGACAGATAGGCACTTGCAGTCGAGCCCTCGGAATCGGCGCTCAGAAGGGATGGTCGGTTGGGCCAGGAGGGGAAGGCGCACGAGTTGTTCAGTCCATAGCTGCTGGAGAAAGAGCACTTGCGAGGAGTGATGTCGAGCAGAGAGTCGTTGGGAGAAGGAGGCGGTGGAGGCGGCAAGGAGCTCGGCGAGCAGGAGCTGCCATAGCTGAAGCTGAAAGAAACCGTCTGGGTGCTGGTGGTAGCCTCACTCAACGAGGAGCGGACACTCGACTGGTTTTGACTCCAAGGCAGTAGGGGATACATGCTTGTGGAGTATTGTCTGCACGATCTGGATTGTGAGAAAAGAGATGATCTCGAGTCGTAGAGAGACTTGAGAGCGTGAGAGCTGTGTTGTGTTGTGTTGAGTTGTGGTGAGGTGGTGAAGTGGTGCGGTAGTGTTGATGGAGTGGAGAGTGTGGCGAAGAGGAAGAAGAGGAGAAGGAGAGGAGTGGATGAGAGTAGTAGATATAGGATGATCGACCTGGTGGAGGAGAGGAGGAGCTGGGGAAGTAAATAAAGCTTGGACGATCACCTCCGGTAAGGTGGTGAGCAAATGGCGGAGAGTAGCGTTGAAAGAGATGGTGTGTCAAAAGATTCAAGAAGTACCTTTCCAAGTACTTGTATAAGTGAATAAAAGAAGAGGAACAAGCAGGGCCAGATCGATCGCGGGTCAGAGTCTGGACTCCCTTGCATCTCCCAACAGCAGATAAGGCGGGGAGGGAGGGAGGGCGGGGGATTGGTTTCCCTTTTGGAATTTATTTCTTTTTTGATTGCAGAAATTAAAAAAGAAATGGAAAAATAAAGGATGAAAAAAAAGGGTAAAAGAAAAAATAAGCAACAGAAGAAGGAAAAAAGGAAAATGACCGAAAAAAGAAATATTCAGGGAAAAAAAAAGGGCCAGCGACGAGTTTGGAATTTTCCGCCAGCTGCAAGTCAAGCGCGGGCGATCAGGCGGAGACCGAGGATGTCCAGTACACAGTCAGTAGTGTGTACTCTTCAGTTTCGTCGCGATTTCACGCGTCGTGATAGTAAGTAGTGGTGGTGGTGTTGTTTTTGTTTTGTTGTCGTGGTTGATCAATAATAGAGTGCAAAGACTGTTTGTTTATTACTCTTTCACACCGTGAATAAACAATGATACTCGATGTTGAAATGATGTCCTCAGGCTGCTCCAGTCGACTCTACATCGAGTTCCCTCTTGGGAAGAGCAACAAAAGTACATTGGATGAATGTAGTGTGTCTTTCGCGATGAATCGTTTGCAGATGGACTCGATCAATCTGACAGCCAACCCTGGTCAATCGAGGCGTGGGATCTATCACTTTTCTTCCCACAGACCGTGGGCCACCTGTTTGGGGAGGGCGGGTTTATTTATATACTCAGTACCATTACCCGATTTCTTTTTCAACGCAATCAAATCGGTGCCCGCCGGGGAAGATCGGATCGAATTCCAGGCCGTGGCCCAAACTGTCAAAGAATGAGTCAAAGATGCAAAATCAAATTTAAGATTACCGATGGGGCCTGCCGGGTCTACAAATCGATCATCGCGATTTTTATTTCTTCTTTTTTATTTTTATTTTTTTTAATTTTCGGTTTCTTCATGTTAGTTTTTCCGTCTTCCCCGATGAACCCATTTATCCCCCAGATGGACTTTTCTCCGCCACCCCCAAAAAAAGAGAGAGCTGACAGTTCATACAACACGAGTCCAGCGAACAGATGATGTGCATAGCTCCTAGATGTCTGTAACTACTAAACCACACAGCTTACAGCATCGAGCAGAAACATCATCATCTCCAAGACTAATATGAACCGAGAGGCACTGCCATTCCAGCCTATGTTTCAGAGCTCAGGGGCGATGAGCCATAATTCCTACCCAATGGCCCCGTAGTAGATGTGATGACAGTCTCACTCCGACCCCATCAGCATCCATCACCACCACACTGACCCCCTTCACTGACCGGTACCCCCTCGGATCCCGCGATAACCTCAATCAGGGGGTGAACGCCAGAGTAGAGAGAGGAAGCCCACGGTTGGTGGTGGTGGTTTGGGTTGTTGTGCATCGCAACGGGATCTTGCGGTCTATTTGTCGGTGTGTCGAAGGTGGTTGTTGTCCAAGCTGTTCTTCATTCCAACCATTCAAGCTTCTTTCTTCCCCTTCATTCTCTCGTTTGGCTTCCGTTCGCTTGCTCTTACTAGACTTACTACACAATTGCAGGCTTAGCTCAAACAAAAAGACGCCTCGTCTTGTCGGCAGCCATTCCCCTTTATCTTGTTGCTACTAAAAGAAAATGTCGATCAAACCCAATAGCCTCGAGGTTTCACCGCTCTTATTGTTTGATATCTACATTCGGAAGTACTTACTAGTAGAGTGATGTGCAGCATGGGGTGGAAATGGGGGGAATGGAGAAACATACGTACATATCCGCCCGCTGTAAGTCAAGATAGGGAGGGAGAGAGGGGAGGCGCCGCGAGCGGGGATGTATGTATGTATGTATGTATGTACGATGCATCTTGAGTTTTGATGATAACGGTAGATAGTCGGTGGTTGTGGTCCTTTGAGCTCCAGCAAGTGCTCTCAAACGTGTGTACTAAGGCTGGGAAGGATTGGCTGGTTGGTGGTCGAGGTCCAACACACACACACACACGCGCCGTGCAGAGTCCGTCCAGATAGTGATGCGATCGCGAGAAGGTTGTTCCTTGTCCCTTGTCCCTTCTTCTGGCGGTCAGTCAGGCCAGGATTGATTGACTACGGAGTATCTGATGTGGTATCTTGGTCTGCTCTGTCCATGGCGATGACAAACACACCTCGCGAGTTAACTCGTGCGCTGATCGCGAGAAACGTGAAAAAGAAACGATAATCAATATCTAATCATCTGGGGGAAGGGGAAGTCCAGCCCAAAGTGACTCCAACGCGAGAGGCCTGGATTTGCGCGGTACCCGCCCGGTTATTTTCTTAAGCCCTGCTGTTCACAGTAAGTTACTGTAGAATGTCAAGTGGCTACAGTACCCTGGTTGTATCCAGCATGATCCAACAACAACAGTGACAACCAACTGGGCAGTCGACCATGGAACCACGGGGCACACGAACCAGAGGGTTGTACCCGCTGTCAAATTTGTCTATTGTCTGGAACTCTGGCACGAACGACAGGGGGGACCCAGAAGAAGAATCAAAAAAGAAAGTTCCTGGATACCCGTTCCCCAGTTTTGACCCACCGTTGAAGAAACGAAGTCGTATGTATGCCTGACAACTTAAGCCCCCCCTTTTCTCCCCCTTTTTGGGTCTCTATTGAAGGAAATGAATAGCCTCATCATGACCTCGCTACTGGTATTGACTGCAAAGTGGTCGCACCGAACATCAAACCAACATCCCCAATCTGTGGGCTGAGTATGCCTGCCATACCGCCCGCAACCAGCAGACTCCTTCGCAACGCTCGGCTATCTGCATATAAGCATCACCTGCTGCGTCCCCTCTGCCCCTCCCAACCTATGGGTAGGTAGTGCGTACATACATATGGCCGCCCCCATCCAAGGCTCCTTTCGAGTATATGTACTATTCTCTCAACTCGAGCCTGGGGAGGCGGAGCCAGGCCCTCACACCTGTTTCAGCCACGAACAACTTCCCCCTCCACAATCACGTCGCGTAGTCGTCACCATCCAATCTTAAATAACCGGCCCAACCCTCCGTGCGGAAGGAAGCCTCCATCCGGAAAAGCGAAAGACGGAATTCCCCCCATAAGACTTCTACCGTGTCACGTTGCCGGACAGACAGCTGAAATTGAACCCTGGTTTCATTACTCCGTAGTCTACTCGTAGGCTCTTCATTTAGCCCAAGCAACCGACCGACCGACCGACCGACCGACTAGCCGACCGTTAAATAAGTGAACCAAGGAGAGGCGCGGTTAAGCTCGTCACCTCGGGAGTTTTGAACTGCTAACGGCAGGACGCCGTAAGAAACCAGACCAAGTCTACGGAGTACATCCGGTTGAGTTGAACCAGGGGTGAGGGTAGGGTGTAATTGAAGGACGGTTTGCTATTTAGGCGGTTAGACGGGGATTCGCCGGACGCTGGGTCGGGGGCCGACGGGGCTGACGGGTATGAGGAACGGGGGAGGATGGGGTTGGAGGAGGGATGTTGGTTTATCCCCCTTGTCTTGTTTTCGCTTGGGGCCCATGAAAGAGATTTGAGGATGGGGAAGGTGTGTTTCTGATTTGTTTCAGGTCATTGTTGTTGATTCTTTGGGGGAGGGTATGAGTGCATGTCAAGTGCATTGTCTTGCTTTGGCTGTCCTGAAGTTGAGGCTTGATGTATCGAACTCGAGAACGAGTACTTATCGATCTATAACTTAACTTATCATAACACCCTTCACCGTCCAGGCTGGATACAGAATAGGATCTATACTCACCATCAACTAGAGCGACCGGGGAACCCCTACTAACCTCATAAGCGAACTTCAGCGTCGTGCAGCCCCCCGAGATCGCATCTAGATCACAGCGCATATGTACCCCTGGAGAAAGAGGCACTTTTGTCCACTCGCTCGATCTCTAGGGCCTTGGCGCTGAATTGCCGGCATGTCTGCGATAGAAGCCAGCGCAAGCAGCAACTCAGACACAAAGTACAGAGGCTAGCACGATAAACATCTGGAACTTTACCGTAGTCTTCGACGTACAGCAATTCCTGTATCTGGTTTTCTTTGTGGTAGGCGATGAAGCGACCGCTTCTTTCTTTGATTCAGCTCTGTAACAAAGACCAAATTCACCCGTCGCTGGCTATCACACTACACTATCCGCCGCCATCACCGCCGTCTCTTTCAACCGGAAGCTTGTCATGTGGACGTCTGATCGCATGTGAAGCGAAAGCAGCGACACAGAGTCTTTACCCTCCCATCCTCGGCAAAGACTGGACAGCTTGACTTCGGTCTATTTTGTTTTTAGCTTTGCCTATTCTGTAGTTCTTCTTTGACTCCAGCCGACGGGTAAAGGGTTGGAAGCACCCGGAGGGCCGGGCGGCAATCTAGACCGACTCTCCGGGTTAATTTCCCCGGGAAAATACTATAACACTCCAAATCCCTCCAGTTACAGCTCATGGACGGACAGTTGGTCACCAAAAAGTCCCAAGTGCGTACGGAAGAGGCAGTTGAGAGCTCGGCTAGCTATCGATCACGGTCAATTTACAATCAATCGATCGATCAGTGAATCGGTCGAGAGTCCGAACTCGCACCTCTTTGAAGTACTGCAAACAATAAGTCCCGTACAGAGTCACTAGGCAGTAGTTACCAGCGGGAGCGAACTGACGCGGACAGACTCGCTCTTTCGCCCCCGCGGATGGGCGGACACGCCTTCCCGGCGATCGAACCGCCGCCTCGGAATGCAATGGCCCCACAAGCGACACCCCCTCTTTCCCCCTTCGAGGTTTCGACACACGCTCGGGTGCAGGGATCGCCTTCGCGTTCCCGATCCGGCAATTTGATGAGCTTCCCCCCGACTCCCTTGGACTTATCCAGCCTTTCTCACTGGAAAGGGGGACCTTGTCGTATTTGAGACTGATCAACGGTGACCCATACGAAGTACCTACTCTGGAGTAAAGTACCCTAGGGACTGGTCAACGGGTAGACCCGCGGAACAGCGGCTACAGTTACCGGTTCCCAGGATGCTTGGGAGGGGGGCAAGCGGACTCCCCTCGGGCCTTTCTACCTCAGTGCGTGCGGCTTCTAGGGGGTTCTTTTGCTCGCCCTTACCCATTTGTGATCGTCGTCGTCATGATGAGGTTCAAGTCAAGGGGGAGAACGGGGAGGGTCAGAAAAGAGGGAGGTGCGACGTCTGTGGCTGCAGAAAGGGGAGATCCGACATGAATCAGTAGTGTATCGTTGTCATGCGCTCGACAGATCCAACCTGAATGATGATGAAGAAGAAGCATCCATCTCTGCTACAGAGTACAACTGTAGCATCAGTGTTAGTCTGTCTCATACCTGCTATGAGGTATATGGCTTGTTAATGAATGCTCCATGACGACTTCTGCTGCCCATTCCACTGCAGGATGCACATTCCAACCCCGGCGGATGACCGACTTCTATTTCCTCCGCCCGGTGCACGTATGGGGGATTGCTACTGTAGCAGTGGGCGGAGAGTGCTTCATACCCCGTAAATAGTAGACGCACACCCACCGCCTACTTACTGTTCCACAGCACATATGGTGTGCATACTGTACTGCTTACTTATGTAGAACTTAATGCACTTAATTATGTACTCCGTACTGTACAGTGTACATGTGCGAAGTACACACACAAACATGCTGCCTAACCTCATGGTGCATACACAGTACAGCGTCTATCCGCCGATCGACATCTTCCTCATACTTAGACTATGCTGGAGGTACGAGGCGATGAATTCAAAGTACTCCGTACTCAGACACCAAACCAGCAGTGCATTGCTGCCAGATGGGAACAGCACACACACCGACGTTAGCACCGTACTATGTATGCACTACTAAGATGATACATCTCCACTCGGGTGCATCCGCGGCCTGCAAGCCCCAACATTCCAGACCGTCTTCTCCAACCGGTGCGGTACATCGCTGCAGCAAATCTGAATCCCTCGATCCATCCCCCAGAAACTAATCGATTGGTCACGATGGGTTGGATTTCCTCATCCCATCTTCCCGGATACACCCTTCTCCCCCTCTTCCTGCAGCCTGTCCGCCCTACCCCCCCGTCCCCCCCCCGGTCGACACCCGCCCCCATCCAATCCACATCTCGTCATGCAAGGCATGTCCATCCCTCAAGGAGTCGCTTACGTGGTGAAGAATTGTGTCGGAGCCATGAGCGGTGGGCAAAAGGTACCGACCCTGAGAACGAGAGATGTATTGTACCTAGGGAGTTACCCTCCTCTACGCAGAGGCCATGTACCGGTACAGAGAGGACCGTACTCCGTACCTTTCCTCCCTTCCCCCTCCGGATTCCATCCCACAAAGACGGTGCCGCTCGCTGCAGGGACTAGACAAGACTCGTTTGTTCGTTGGATATTATCCCCCCCCCCGCTCCCTCTCCAAAGAGGCGGTGATTCACCGCTTGATCGAGTATCTGCCATGCTAGATCCTGTGTATGTACTTAGGTTGTTTGGGATGGATGAGGGAGATAACTACTAGGTAAGGTAAAGGTGAATACTTACTCACCAGTCGATCGACATACAATCATCTACTCCGTACACACCACAAAGGATAACTAGATTAGTAGGTAAGTTATCTTTAGCACCATGCGCTTTGGACACATAATTCAGTTACTCAGCGACGGGGCCGCAAAAGGTGATACAGTACATCTCCGCCATTTTCCTATCCAGGCGTCCTCGTTGCCTGTCTGTCTGCCTGACTGACTGACTGAAAGACAATACTAACCAATTCCACGGGACTTTTGCACCTCCCAGTGACACACATCCCAGCAACAGCAACAGCAACAGCAACCCCCAAAGTCTCCACTGATCGGACCAACAGCAACGAAAGACACATCGATCGAACCCGAATAGAACAGTCACAGAAGAGAGGCTGAAAGTTCCACATCCATCCTGGTGGTCGGGTCCCCGGGGCACTCCGCTCGCGTCAATGCATATCATATTTCACTCCGAATTCCAGCGCAGGCCAAAGTACCCCCGTACCTCCGTACCTGTGACCCGTAGCGAGTTACTGCACCTGTATATCGAAATGTGGCAAAAAGGGCACGGCTTTGTCCGGAGGTAAGGTGGAAGGAACCCCCCTCCGCCCCCCGACCCCACCCCCACGACATCCTCTTAGGGAGAGAAAGAAAGAATGGGATGGAGCACGCAGCACATTTGGCTGACCCACCTAGCACCATCAACGGGGCACACGGGAGTGCGGTGCGGACACGGACCCATGGCCGGGGCCGTGGATGGGGAATAAGGTAGGCAATAACTTTTTCATCCCTCGCTGCGGATGGTCTTCCGCCTGGGGGGGGGGGGGGAGCTGAGGAAGGGAGAGCGAGCCAGCCCGGGAGATCTAGTCGGGAGGGTGGAGTGGAGTGGGGACTTACCCACTGTAGTGTGTACAGTGTGGCAGACTGTAAATGTGGTTCTACGGCTCGCTCTTTCTAGTAGTTATGGGACATGGGTTCGAGAGAGAGTCCTGAGTCCTCAGTCGATGCCGCAAAACAGTGGCGCGGAGACAGCTTCCGCGGCTCGGGGAGAGGCGTCGATCATCGAATTTGTGGCGTTGCGGCGCGGAGCCACAACTACACAGTACTTGACATGTATCATATCCTAATTGCTTCATACATTCCCTCCCAAAGCATGCAGTTACATAGTACATGTATGAATGTTTTTCGGGCCCAAAAAGTATGTACTCCATAAAAATTACCCACGGGGACTGCCCGAGCGCATGCCACTGCACCCGAGGAGGTGATTCTCAATTCCGGGATCGAGCTCCGACAAGTCGGATGAGGTATGTGGCTCCCCTTGCCCCAGTTAGTACACAGCAGGTGAAACAAAAGTGGCTTTTTTGTCTGGACGCCTCTATTTATTATGTGCAGGAGGGATGGAAGGCCCGACATCCGGGGTTTGACTGGGGCATGGCCTTAGACTGTGGCTTGCGTGCCGTGGCGGAGTGGACTGAACTATTGCGGGTGGGCGTTTCGAGATTGCATTCTCTGCATTTCAAGACTGCAGTACAGAGTATACTAAACATCTCTAGAGGGTATTCAGTAAGATAGGGAGATAAAGAATGATCGACCCGAATATCTCAGATGACACCCAAAAACCGGTTTTCTTGTACATGGTACAGAAGCGAGAGAACACTATCGAAGTATTTTGAGTATCGTGCAGGACATTGATTTCTTGTGCGCGGAGATAGTACTAGTATGTACAGACAGTATCTGGAAGGAGCTGGACTTTTGCCACCGGCAATACTACTGCGTGTGTATCCCGAAGGAGTTGACTCGCTGACACAAATCAATAGATGGATTAGTCTTTTCGACGACTGCTCCTCGTGTTTTCCGATATAGGACACTGCCGGATGCGTCTGTGGTAGGCTTTTGCGCTGCCGCTCTGTCGCTCGGGAACTCCGATGCTTGTGTCTTGTCGCTCAGCTATGGTACCTATTATGTCGGAGTAGTCGGTCGTGTCATATCTTCACTGTGTTTCTATTCTTGATATGTGTGTAAGCTTTGTGCGGGCGGCGGCGGGGAGCGGCGCGGCTGAGCCTGAAGAATATCATTATACCAGTGTGTCAGTCGCGGTAACACGGCACTCATCCCACCCCCGGGTAGTCACCACCTGGTAGCCTGGCAGCTGAGCAACAATGGCTTCGTTGAGTCTGCGTGGGCTGGAATAGTCGGGGTTGGACGGTGTAACGCTCATGGCAGTCAGAAGTCGGCGATGGGATACGATGAATTTCCTTGTTAGGTAACTCGTGCGGGCGTGTCAGCCGACGGGGTTGTTTGGGGAGGTCATCGGGACGATGTTGTTGAAGCTTACTATTACTGTCCCGTCATCAGCATGTTTGTCTTTGGCTAAAATGTAATGCTTATAACTTATCACATTGACTACTAGATATAGTATCAGGCAGGTGCGACCAACTTGAACCTAAAGAAGCAGACCATGTCCTACATGACGAAATAGATAGAAGACCTCCGATAGGACGCCTCATCATCCTCATTCACCCTCCTCAATATCACCCTTATGCAATGCAACACCAGACAGAGCCTCAGAGCTTCAGAGCCTCACCTGCCCCCAGCCATTACTAGGAATTAATAATACGCTGCTGACTTCATCTTGGGACAGACAACCATACCCATGACAAACAGGATCATCTCTGGATCACCACTGCCGGTAGTAAACACCTGTAGTTACATCATGATATATCCTCGTACGTCTACGTCGACTCCGTACTCCGTGGCTTTACTGCTAGAACATTAGTAAACAAATCACCCCGCGCCGACCGCGCCGAAACATCTCCGATACTAACTGCTGAAGAGTTGTTAAGTAACTCCTAACTAGCCCTAAACCAAAAACCCAAACACCACTATCGGAATTGCAAATATACGACAGTAGCAACTATAGCAGACCACTGGCAGCTTCCCATGCACTCACAAATTAACCGACACCCGACTACCACAGGATCGATCCTCTAACCCTTCATATCTATCCGCAGCAGTCGAAGGTAACCCTGCAGAAATGCCGTGCACCCTGATTGATGGACTTTTCACGCCGCCGAGGGAAGGAGTTTTCCCGACGCGGGCGCGGTAGAGGGACCGGATTAAGCATTGATTATGGTGGGGCCGGTCTGGGGATATACTGTATGCTGGTATTTACTACTCTAGTATCACCTTCATAGAGCACAAGAGTACTTGGCTATTCTGATGGTCTGGGCCAGAAACCTCGGTAGCTGGTACCGGGAGCTTTGCTGTTTCTGAGGGTGGCGTAAGCTCCTTCGCGATGGCGGGGGTGGCGAAAGGATCCCGGTCAACTTGAAGACTTTCCTTTTGGGATGGGTGAATTTCAATTTCAAGAGGTGGACGGAGTGTTGGTGTTGTTGAATTAGTGATTGGTGGTGGTTGATGGTGATTGACTGGTTGAAAGGAGATTTCGCAGTAATTTGAAGTTCTAAGCTTGCCCAATCACTTCATATGAATAATGTGTAGAGCTATTGGTCGCAGTATCATATAATATCCATAGACACTATAAATGCTGCCTGGCCGGGCAATACTTCCCTCTGTCAGGTGCAGGATGTTGCCTCGGTTAGTGATCTGTAGCAGCCGCAGTCAGCCATGAAGCATCCACTGCAACCTTTCCATCACCGGCAGATATTCCATCTCCATAACCCCCAAAGTAAGCAACGTATGTAACCCTGGCTCTTAACCACCATTAGCATCATAATAACAACAAACTTGACGAAGATTACGACAACCGCAAAGTAAGCCTCATCCCCGCCTCGCTCGGCATACACGAGATGAGGTACAACATATCAGCTTACTGAGTCCTACAGAAGGAGAGGGAAGCATGGCTTGAGCCCCGCGTAGGCGTGGAGGTGACTGCTGACAAGGGATGGATGTTCGAGAATGTTTCCACGCAGAGTAATCGGACCGGGTTGCCGGTTTAAGTGGTCCATGATGCGATGGAGATGAAAGTAAGTAAGCAAGCAACCTGCTTTAGTCACTGTTGTTGACATGGGTAGCCATCTTGTTGGCCGGGATTATTCTCCTGGTCGGGGTTTCATCACCATCCGCCCCTCCCGGTTGTGCGTGTGAGCCAGGGCGTGAGTGAATTGGCTAGGGGGAAGGGGAATGACTTGCGATCGGCTAGCACGGAAAGATGGGAAATGAGGATGGAGGGGAGATGATGCCTGAAGGATTGGTTTGGTTTCGAAACGGAAGTTTGGGGGGAGTTGATCAAAACAACTTAAGCAGCGAGCGCAATCCACGGATATCCGACTATTAGAAATATGGAGAAGCGCAGTCTCCGCTTCTCTTGCTTGTCGACCACGTGTGTGTCTGGTTGTCAAGTGCACGGTTCGGATTTGGGTACAATTTACCACTCCGATAAGTCCAGTTCATCGTCCAAGCTTCTTTACCCGGAGTTTCTGGAGGCAGAAGCGTGTAGAGCGACTCCCTTGAGAATCTCCTAAGTTACTGGTTGGAAGTAATCAGTATCAACCCCCCGGCCCTCGAGAATTAAACCCAACAAAAGAGAAACACACTCAATCATCCGATTCCTTCACCTCGAGGTCTCCCGAGATCCCGCCAATAAACCCACGCAAAGGCATCACACGCTCCCCAAATCCTCCCTATCCTGAACCTCGGCATTTCAGCTTGCGGACAATATCCGAGCCTGCTAATCCGGGTAAACACACCCACAATTATAACCACGGCCATCCGAAATAATTCTCCCAGGCGACAAGGATAGAAATCGCCATGCTTCCAGAAGCTCGGCGGTCGTCTCTCCGGATGCAAGCAGACGTTCTAGCTCGCTCTATCGGGTAATTCCCCACCACATTGAACTAAATGTACGCAGTCAACACTCAAAGACAGTTGACACTACGGAGTAGTTACTAGAAACTAACTCTCCCGGTAGACAAAGAATCACTTTAGGCTAGTGGTAGGCGAGGCAGAACCGGCTCAATCGGGTACACCCTCGGAGTAAGTATCTTAAGTTAGGCTTTTCCCTCCAACTTTCCCTCCTTCGTTTGACTTTCTTTGCTCTTACCCGGTGGCGTTGTTGCAATTTAAGAACTGGCGGTGAAAAATGAGCCTGAGGGAAAGCACATTTGGGGGGTTGTTTTATCGGAGGGATCTTGTCGGTGACGCGTGTTACATCGACTTCAACCTGCGGTGTGGAATGGATGAGTCCTTCGTGGTAATACCGACATATCGAACTGACTACGGCCAACGTGGTCATCAATGTAGATGATTGCTATTATAAGCGCCCCTCCCCAAGCACTGGGTGGTGAGAGCTAAGAACTTCCGAATTTGGTAACCTTGAAGAGTCGCGGTGTCGAGGTCTAGACCCCGCGGGCCGATACGCCGGTGGGGAATGGCAGGTATCCCGAGGTCGATGGTCTGTGCTTTCGTGCTCCAGATTACTGCTTTGGGAATATTGATGCTATACGCTATACAGTATCTCCATCATTCATGCAAGCTGAACCCGGTAATTGTTGCAGTTCCAGTTAATATAGACCAGTTCATGTATGGTTGAGGTGAGATGCTGCGCGGTGAGATCTACCTGCTGATAATTAGCAGGACATGCCTTCGCAATTCCTTGTTTCTGCAGGGCTTTTCTCCTGTCCGCGAACATATTGATAGCTACTGCAGTGTAATCTCAGAAACTCTACATCGTGGTATCTGGCGGGATAGAATTTCCAGTAGACGAGATGTATCTGACCTATTTTGGAAAAAAGCGAATGAGGCCAGTAAGGGATGATGGGGAGCAATGCAAGGTGTCGGGCAATGGTAGTTGCAAGCTTTCAGCTCGTTTGAAGGCATGGTTGATGTTGCCTGCATTTGCTTGACTCCGAAAACTATGCTACAGTGGGATTGAGGCTTGGTGGCTGCTGCAGTTGTATGCTGCCAGGATTTCGACGCTTGACTTGACCGCCCGTTGACACTGTTGACGTGATCTTGCGGTGTGAGGAATGATGTTGTGCGTTTGTCCTTGAAAACAAAGGTCTAGATGCTCCGACATGTATGCACGTTAGTCGACTGGTGCACTTCAACCTTGATGCTCTATGTCACAGTTCCAAGTATCAAAAAAAGGATAGGTGATCCTATCTTGATCTGTGAGAATGGTATGTGATGGTACCTACTCGAAGCTTGAGATAGAGCTACGATCTGCGCAAAAATTAGCTACTGCTTGTCCGTCAACAAATGCAATTGATGCTGTCCGAACAGATGCACAGTAGAGAAGCAATCTTCAAACACGCGATACAAGTCAAACACTCGACAGTGAGTCAACAACATAACATCTGGACGGTTGCTGAGCAGCCGGTAAATCCTGCACTTGCCGGTAGCTATAGTTGCGAGTAAAAAAATCTACTGTCTTTCGGGCCAGTTGAACAGGCGATGTGAGTTTCTTTATGAGACCTGGTGTTCCCTTGTCCAATGTACTTAGTCAACCATTATACCGGAGTTGGCCGGAATTAGTAGGAATAAGATTGCTATACCAATGGACTTAATTAAATAATCCTCTAGATGCTGGTTCCGGTATAATATCTGTCTGAATGAGATGCGACAGTCATTCGCAGCAAACCGACAAAAGACGCCAAATATTGACCTTCAGTTGCGAGCATGACTGCTGCATCAAAATCAGTGCTGATCACAGGTATAGTAAACCTCACCTGCACCGAGCCGGTCCCTCTGTCTAAGAGCGGACATAAGTGCAAACCAAGGTGTCGGTTTCGAGACGCCAAGAACCTCCTCCTTTCAAGTCAGGATTATCACATCTTTAAGGATCCCGTAACCCAGGCAAAGGCGAGGAGGCCGCTCGAGTCCTCGGCGCAATCCCAGACATCAAGGGAACCGTCTCCTCTATTCAAATCGACGTGACGGACGACAAATCCGTAGATGAGGCCGCTGTACACGTTGGCAAAGAGTACGGTCGACTCAATGTTCTAGTGAACAATGCGGGCATTGCAATCCTAGAAGAGCTACCGTCTCGCGACTCATACCGCGAAGTCCTGGATGTGAATCTGATCGGTGCTCTTAGCACCACACAGGCCTTTCTGGACCTGTTGCGAAGGTCATCTGAGAAGAGACTCATCTTTGTCAGTTCGAGCACGGGGTCGATTACCCATGCGTCTAATCCCGAGTCACCTCTTTACAGCCCTCGGGTGGTTGAGTACCGCTCGAGCAAGGCTGCGCTGGACATGATGATGGTTTCGTACTGGGCACGGCTGAAAGGAGAGGGAATCAAGGTCTTCGGAGCCGATCCGGGATTGTGTGTCACCAATCTGACGGGTGATCCTGAGTCTCTGCGAAAGAGAAACGCTGCGGAACCATTGGAGGGTGGCCGTAGAGTGGCAACAGTGGTGAAAGGAGAGAGAGATATCGATATCGGAAAGGGTCTCGGGGACTAAGGAGTCTGTCCCTTCTGATAAAGGTGCTAGTAATGGTGCGAAGACGTATCGTTGGATTTCAGATACCCATCGTGCTAGCAGCACGGATATTTGACCATAAGGGCTTGCCCATCCTCGCAGATCGTCAATGTAAGCTATATTAGCGTTCTGCCAGTCAACCGATTGCCATTTCTACGAACTTTCCCGTAGAACACGCAATAGACGATATTTTTGTTTCCAGGCTGATGCCGCTCTGGATCATCGTGTTGCAATGGTGTAAGGATTTGATTCATGTGCATGACAGTCTTGAGAGCAGCCATCCTCAGACAAAGCGCGACGACTTTCAAATGGCCAACGCAGTCACCCATCTATACAGGAAGGGAACAACAGCTCGAGGTTGCACAGAATTACCACTGATCACGGAAGCTTTCCATCGGTCAGTCATCGCTGAGCTGAATTCGTCCGCATGATGAATTCACAAAGAATATCCGAGCCTGTGACCTCGAACCGTGGCATTGCATGGGAACTGTGTTGTTGGTTCTGATCCTTGAGTGCATGTCTTGAATAGCTCAAAGTTAATGGTGCCCGCGTTATGCCCAACATAACCTCGGTTTGTCCGCGTCTTGTATTGTGCGACTGCATGTCAGAGACTGCCTGGCAGACAAAGTCCATTGTTCCAGCTTTTTTTGCCATTTATGCGACTTTTTCAGCCTCATTTAAACATAGCAGCTCATTGGCTTACCGTGATATCCCTGACAAGGACGAGTCTGTATCTCATGCCTCCAGGAACCCACTAGTAGTAATGGTTGAATGACTCTTCCATGATTTCTAAATCTGATCTGTGTGAGTGATGTATTCGCTTCAACTAAGTATTATCGACGTGATAGTGTCTCTTCTCGTCCTGAGGGGATGAGTCGATCTGTGAGAACTGATTCCCTCGAATTTGAGTCATTCTCGAAAGTGAGTGAGAGTAAGTATAAATATTGCCTTTTTGGGCCAAAAGGCAGATGTGCCTTGATGACTCATTTATCTCTTTCGGGACTAGCGTAGAGCGGGGTGGTCGGCGGTGAGAGAGTTTGGAGCGCATAATTGCAAACGAGCTGCTAAAATCTTCCAACATTTATATTATGCCACCATCACGAATACCCCACATTACTCCTCAGTTCTTCTTACGGCGTTTCAGTCGCTCGTTCAGGATGGAAAGTCGCCAACAGCCTCCCTGGCAGCAGCCGCCCGCGCGCCCCGATGCCCGCCTCCCTCCTCTCAAAGTATGGAACTCTTTGACCAGATCCAAGACTCCTTTCGTACCCTTGGATCCCGAGGGACGTAAAGTCAAGTGGTATGCTTGCGGCCCCACGGTCTACGACGATGCGCATTTAGGCCACGCTCGCAATTATGTCAGTACCGATATTCTGCGCCGTGTACTCAAGGACTACTTCAACTATGATGTTCAATTTGTCATGAACATCACAGACGTGGACGACAAGGTAGGAGCCACCGTGCTTGCAATAACACTCCGAGGGTTGGCATGACTGAAGGGGTACAGATCATTATCCGCGGTAGACAGCAACATCTGTTCAACAAATATGTCACCGAACACCCGAACATCACCCCCGAAGTTCTCGAGACTGCCCGGTTGGCATACGGTGCATACATCAAAAAGAACCTCCCTTTGATCGATCCCGACACGAAGCCAGAAAACTTTGGTACGGAGGCTGAGAAAATTTATGGGGTGGTTTTGAAAGGTGGCTCTTTGGAGGCGGACAAAAAGCCTGGCGATGCGGAGACGAAGATCAAAATGCACGTCAAGACCGCGACGGCATCATCGTCGGCCATTGCGGATGCGGTAAAGAGTTCCGACGTCTCGAGTCAAGCTTTCTATGATGCCACGCAGGATGCATTCTGCTACTACCTCGACATAACCCAAGGATCTACGATTCCTGGCGACGCCTATGAAATCTTCACGAAGCTCACAAAGAAATACGAAGACCACTTCATGCGTGATATGAGAGATCTGAATGTGCTCGATCCCGACGAGATTACCAGAGTCACCGAGTATGGCCCACAAATTGCGGATTTCGTCGAGAAGATTGTTGCGAACAAGTTTGGATATGTGGCCTCGGATGGCTCCGTATATTTCGACATCGAAGCGTTCGAAAAGGCCGGCAACCACTATGCCCGATTGGAGCCTTGGAACAGAAACAACCAGCCTCTGCAGAGGGACGGCGAGGGCGCTTTGTCGCGGGCAACGGAGAAGAAATCCCCCGACGACTTTGCTCTCTGGAAATCGTCTCGACCCGGTGAGCCTAGTTGGTCCAGCAAGTGGGGTCAAGGAAGACCCGGCTGGCACATTGAGTGCTCTGCTATGGCTTCCAGCTGCTTGGGAAGCCAGATCGATATTCACTCGGGTGGTATCGATCTTGCTTTCCCTCACCATGATAATGAGCTTGCTCAAAGTGAAGCCTACTGGCATGAGCACAAGCACCAGTGGGTCAACTACTTCCTCCATATGGGTCACCTGTCTATTGCAGGCTCGAAGATGTCCAAGTCCCTGAAAAACTTCACAACCATCAGTGATGCGCTCAAGCGGGGTGACTACACTGCCCGTAGTCTGAGAATTGTTTTCCTGCTGGGCGGATGGCGCGACGGTGTTGAGATCACAGATGAGCTGGTTAAGAGCGCCTCTTCATGGGAAGAGAAGGTCAACAACTTTTTCGTCAAGGTTAAAGATCCTTCCACATACCAGACTTCCACCACGGATGCGGCGTCAACCGAAACTCTGACGCAGGCCCTTAAGTCCACCCAGGACAAGGTCGATGAGCACTTCTGCGACTCTTTTGATACTCCTCGAGTCATGGCTGCTATCTCTGAACTCATCACCACTTTCAACTCTCTTGACATCCAAACTCTCGACCCCCAAGCCATTGAGTCCACTGCTAAGTGGGTAACACGGATTGTGACCATTTTCGGTTTGAACGGGGCTACTCCTGTAGACAAGTGCGAGATCGGTTGGGAGGGTACCGACATACCTGAGGTGGCGAAGCAGTATTTGTACCCGCTCTCTGCAATGCGTGACTCTTTGCGCCAAGCTGCCATGTCCGGGAACCAGGTCACATCAGACAAGGTCAAGGAGATTATTGATGCAGCAGCAGTGAAAGATGCGGAGACAACTGAGGCTGCCAAGCCATACTCTCAGACCCTAGAATCTTTTAGCGCCCAGCTCGCGTCGTTGAGCCTGGAAGATCCGAAGAGCTCCGCGAAGGAGATTCTCTCTCTCTGCGATCGTTTGCGCGATGTTGATCTTTTCAACCTTGGCATCTACCTTGAGGACCGCGAGAACAAGCCGGCTCTCGTTCGCCCCGTCACCAAGGACCTGCTGCAAACCCGTGAAGAGCAGGCGCGCAAGGCCCTGCAGAAGCAGCAAGAGAAGGAAAAGAAGGAGCGGCTTGCTCAGGAGAAGCTTGAGAAGGGAAAGCTGAGCCATCTCGAGATGTTTAAGACGAACGAGTTCAGCGCTTGGGACGAAGACGGTATGCCAACCAAGGACGCTGCCGGCGAACCCCTTGCCAAGAGTCGCGGCAAGAAGTTGAGGAAAGACTGGGAGCGTCAGAAGAAGGCCCATGAAGCGTGGCTTGCCAGCCAACAGGGGAAGTAGTAGTTGAGTACATAGGAAAGAACCTGATGCAGTTTTTCAGCGGGACTGAAGCTTTGATTCTCATACATCTTGCGCAATCATTAGATCTTCTATGAAGCTCGTTCATCTTGAACGATCCGATTAGCAGTAATTGTCCCCCATTTGATTCTTCCAGCTCCGCTTAACCCAGTCAGCCATGCCTACCGTCCATCCACACCGAAGGCTTTCTATCACCACCGTGGTCCTTAATCTGATTTCGTTCTTTTTTGCGTTATGTTCTGACATTCCTCTCAAAATCTCTGAATATGACGCATACTATTCATTGCTGATGACAAGCAATTTCATAATTCCGAAAGACTTCCTGTTATTTGGCGTCCTCCTCTCTGACACAATTCAAACTGTCAGCATGAACCCACAAGGGCTAGGGCGAAGCACATTCAAAACTAGGTCACTATATGCTTCATGATCCTCAAAATGCACTTCTCCAAGCTCGTCCTGTCTGTGATGGATTCTTCTCCGTGATCCTGCTACGGAGCGGAGCTGATTAACCTGTTTGCCTCCCTGCTGGGAATGCATGACCTACGAATAGAGAGGATCTCTCTCAAGCCACAGAAACCCATCCTTTCCAATTTGTGGATGGACAGGGGCAATGCATTCCGAATCACTCGGTGTCTATGCACACGACTCAGGAATTGCTACTGCATAGGCTTGAACGGTATGGCCTGTGGTAGGCTCTTTCACAACGGTGACACCTCGTCAACCTATAAAGATGTATCTTCCCAAGGTACTCGAGGTTCTTTGAAAGTTCATTGATTCCTTCGTTCGAAGATGGGTTGAGACTGCATGAGCTATGGCTCGTTGGCTGGATAAAAAATCGGTCGTCGTGCGATGTTCTCGTTATGTTTGATGTCTGTTGCGTTCAAACCGTTAGAGTAATAGAAGAGGGGTAGTTCGAGACAAGAGAAAAGAAGATATTACGTGTTTATCTCAGCTAACTAATTCATTAAGTTAAGTCAGTCAGCTGCAGTCACGGGTACCACACGGTCTTACCCGATTGAGTCTCCCCTGCGTTTTGTTATCAGCCCGCCTTCTGCCGTCCTACCATCCTTGCTCTTTTCGCCTTCCCACTCACTCACACGAGATGTCTTTACTGCCAATATCTCAGTCATGTTATGCGTTCAGCCTTCAGTCTGGCTTCTTCCTACACACTCGAAGTATATTGGATTGCATTATCCTTGCGCCACGCTCAAAACTCCCAATCAGCCCCTCGCCACCTCTATCTCTTAGCATAGGGCTAGCACGGCTGTTATCTGCGCAAGATAAACTGCAGCCATGCCTATCAGTCAGTTACACCCAGGTCTAGCCACCAATAAGCCTGCCTAGAAGTGTCAGCAGATGTGGCGATAAGAAGCAAGCTAAGGCGACAATGGTCGAAAGTCTCTTAAAGACCGTCGAATCTTGGTCGTGGCCTGCCATGGCTGCTGCTTTCTTCCTCGTCTTCCGCCCCCTGCCTATCTCCAAGTGCTGGTCACAGCCGTTTGCCCTTCAGGATGGCTTCTGAGGTTTTGGGCGAAAAGTCCTCCAAGTCTCTTTACAGCACCGCAGATCTTGAGGTGGAGCAAGGACGTCTTGATGAATTGCATACAAAGGAGGAAGATGAGTCCGCAGACAAGGCAATCTACGACTATGATTCGGAGCACTCCCCTTTCCCTGAGGGTATGTGATTGACCAAAGACTCTTTACTTCGGGCCTGCATTGGTCTAACATAAGCGTTGAACAGTCCGCGCGGTGGTACCTGAGACAGACGACCCAGGTATGCCCGTTAGCACATTCCGTATGTGGCTGCTGGGCTTCATTTTCACAATGGTGGGCTCGGGCATCAATCAATTCTTCTCACTACGCTATCCGTCGGTCCACATTGTTTCCTTGGTAGCAGAGCTGCTGGCTTACCCCTGTGGCGTCTTCCTGGCCAAAGTCTTGCCTATGTGGACCATATCCCTTGGACCCCTGGGGAGCTTCTCCCTCAATCCAGACCGTCAATTCAACATCAAAGAGCATGCTTTGATCGTGATCATGAGCAACGTGTCGTTCGGCTATGGGAGTGCGGATTCTACCAATATCATCCAAGCCTCGAGCTCCCAGTTCTACAATTTTGGTCTGTCAGCAGGCTTCTCGGTGCTGGTAGTGCTCTGCGCACAGCTACTTGGGTTTGGGGTGGCTGGACTCGCTGCCCCATGGTTAGTCGAGCCAGCGCGGATTGTGTGGCCACAGGTCCTATCGAATTGCGCGATGCTTGAGACGCTTCATTCCCGTGCCAATAACGTTGCTAATGGCTGGAGGATCTCCCGACTTCGGTTCTTCCTCTACGTCACGGCCGCCGGCTTCGTATGGTATTTCTTTCCAGGGCTTATCTTTACTGCCCTCTCATACTTTACCTGGGTCTGCTGGATTGCACCCCGCAACAAGATTGTGAACCAGCTTTTCGGTATGCAGACCGGCCTGGGACTGAGCCCTATCACCTTCGATTGGAGCCAGGTCGCGTACAACACCAACCCGCTGCTATCACCGGCCTGGGCTGCAATCAACGTCTTTGCAGGCTTCGCAGTTTTCTTTTGGATCGTGGTGCCTGGCATCTACTACTCAAACACTTGGTATACAGCATACCTTCCTCTCATGACAGCTGACGTCTACGACCGAACGGGTGCCGAGTACAACACCACCCGCGTGATCAGCTCGCAAAACACCCTCGATGTTGACGCATACAAGAATTACTCCCCTCCATATCTTCCAGCCACGTACGCCTTTGTCTATGGGCTGTCATTTGCCTCTATCACCGCCGTCCTAACCCACATCGGCGTGTGGCACAGCCGGGAGATCTGGGCCGCGCTCAAGGGAAAGAACAAGCTAGACATCCACGCCCGGCTGATGAGAAACTACAAAAAAACGCCCTGGTACTGGTATGCGGCCATCATCGCCGTGATCACAGCCATCGCTATCGCCATGGTTGAGGTCTATCATACCAAACTGCCCGTGTACGGCGT
Source organism: Aspergillus saccharolyticus JOP 1030-1 (assembly GCF_003184585.1). Lineage (NCBI taxonomy): Eukaryota > Fungi > Ascomycota > Eurotiomycetes > Eurotiales > Aspergillaceae > Aspergillus > Aspergillus saccharolyticus. The sequence goes on from NW_020290611.1 coordinate 44,816, forward strand.
GTTCCTAGCTCTTGTCGTTCCCGCCATCTACATGATCCCGTGCGGCATCATCCAGGGAATCACCAATGTCGATGCTAATCAACTGAACGTCTTGGCTGAGTTCATCGGCGGTTACATGTTCGAGGGCAAGCCCTTAGCCAATATGATCTTCAAGATCCTGAGCACCGACGTGGTCGGCCAGGGTGTCTACTTCGCCATGGACATGAAACTAGGCCACTACCTCAAGATCCCGCCGCGCACGCTCTTCATGGCGCAGGGTCTAGCCACCGTCCTCGGCGCCCTGACCCAAGCGGGAGTCACCATCTGGATGCTCGGCAACATCAAGGACATCTGCTCCTCCGACCAGGCCGACGGCTTCACCTGCCCCAACGGCCGCACCGTCTACTCCTCCTCGGTGGTCTGGGGTCTCGTCGGCCCGCGCCGCCTCTACTCCGTTGGCAAGATCTATTCCTCGCTGCTGCATTTCTTCTGGATTGGCGCAATCGCCCCGCTCGTCACCTACTTCCTGTACAAGTACACCCGCAACCGTTTCTGGAAGCTCGTCAACTGGCCCCTCATCTTCGTAGGCACCTACAACGTCCCTCCAGGTACGTAATAATTTTCCGAGTCTTCCCACAGTCTGCATCATCAATCCCCACACCCGTCACCCCCTATTAGAGCCATATAAATCCAGACCCATCAGACACACCTCCCCAACCTCAACCAGTCCAATCACTGTCCACTACTAACCTTTTCTCTTCGCCCGCAGCAACTGGAATTAACTACTCCAGCTGGGCCCTCGTCAACTTCATCTTCAACCACTTCATCAAGCGCCGCTTCTTCGCTTGGTGGACCAAATACAACTATATCCTCGCCGCGGCGCTAGACACCGGCCTCGCCCTCAGCGGCATCGTCATCTTCTTCTGTATCTCCTACCCAGGCGCCGTGTTCCCCGATTGGTGGGGTAATACTGTTTACCTCAACACGGCGGACGGCGATGGGGTGGCCTGGAAGGAGATGCCGGCTGCAGGGTATTTTGGGCCCGCCAACGGGACATGGGCTTGATTGAGTCTTGAGTCAAGTATTTCGTGTAGAGTTGTTAAATTTGGAAGGGGGAGCGCAGAGGGCATTGAGGGCCTACCTTCACGAAAATGGGGCTTTGGTACAACTTCAATCTAGTATTTGCTTTGATTGTACGCGGTCCTAACGCCTACCGTAGCGTTATCTATCTTAGTTGGATCTCAGCTTGGCAGTGGATCTTATAATACAAGGTACTATTGTTATGCTGTACACGATGCCTGTGGAAAATTGAGAATTTGCCCACATAAAGGAAACACGGGTGTACAGAGAATAAGGAAAACTTGCTAAGCCATGCATTTGAGCACAAAAGTCTCTATTAAATACAGATAACAAACCCTATCTTCCCACCACCGATAATTTCCTGAACGCATTAGAGAAACAGAAAAAAAAAGATAACGATAAAAACCGACGTTGAGCAAGAGAAAACTGCAGTAAAGATATCCGAAATGCAGAAAAGAGAACAGGATAAAAGTGTTAAGGAGAATTCGACTCGAATCCAACCGGCAGACCCTGAGTGCGTAGAGAGCGTGGCCAGGTGGTAATAAAGCAAAGACCGGACCCTTCAAAGGATTGCGACGGCAACTTCAAAAATTTCTCAATAATGAAGATTAATCGTGAACCATTTACTAGAACACGCAGCAATGAGTCTCTGATCACTGAGATCTATCGGGTGGGAATGAGACTTACAGAAATCTCAGCCATGCCAAGGTCCTCACCAGCAGCAGCCTGTTGCTGCTGTGGGACTCCGTTCGCCTGAGCGTTACCCTCCGCAGGACCGGTGGTTTCGTTGGTAGCGAAGTAGTCGACCATCTCGGCATCAAGTTCCTCAACGGTCTTGGGCTTGGGGCGGTTGGAGGTACGGCCGTTCTTACGGGCACCACGACCCTTACGTGCTTGAGAATTGGTAGCAGTTTTGTTAGCAGTAGCGGGCTTAGGCTTGGGCTTGGTTTGACTAGACAGAGTTAGTCGCGAAAGTAAACTAGTAACAGAAAACAGAGGCTACCTACGCGACACGGTCACCAAGAGACTTGGGAGCAGCAACGTCGGGCGCATGCGAGGCATCAACGACGACCTCGATCTAGCAATTGTCAGTTGATAAGGCTCGTGCAGGACGGTGACATGTGAGTAAGGAACTTACCTTCATGGGTCTTCCATCGACAAGAAGGCCATTCAGGTCCTTCGCAGCCTTCGCAGCGGTGTCTGGCTTGCTGAAGACAATGGAGGCAATTCCACGGCTAGTACCGTTCTGGTTGTAGGTGAGCATGACGCGCTTCACGGGACCTGCAGACTTGGTGAAGTATTCCTATAGCACCAGCAGACCAAATTAGTATATCGAATCAAGTAGTTCGGTTCCAGAACCATGAAAGCATCGACATGAACGCAATATCGAAAGACGCATAATAACGGCCTCAGGAGCGACATCAAGCAGCATCAGCGAGCACATCGCGGCAGTTGTTGTCAGCATGGCTATAATCCATCCCACATTCTCTCTCCAAGTACGGTGCTGCGGGCAGCCGTTCGCTGCTCTACCATGAAATCTGCAACCAAGATAGGATCCCCGGCCACCGTGGCCCACCATTTACTCCAATCCATATAAAAGTCTTCAGATGCCTAACAAGAGGCTCCTCAACAGTTTGGCAAGACGTTCACTCAAGTATGCATGCTCCATAATAGCCCGAACTTGCGAGGTCCCACCGAAAAGGTAGCAGATGTGTACTAGGGATCCCCCAGATGCCCTCGGGAATATTCCAGCTAGGAAGTGATAGGAGAAGATATGTCACCATGTCCAAGGCAGGATGCACCGTGCCCCAGCTAAACACGATGATACCGCCCAACAAACACGTGGTATAATATGACGTTCGACCACAACTCGCTCTCAACGCGTCGTGTTGGGTTTACTGCTGGCATGCCGATGCGCTCGCTGATGCCCAACGATCCCAACAAGAGGAACCCTTCGGGCTTGACCAAGCGAGAAAGGAAAACGGAGGCATGCTTCAAGTTCGAAGAGCCATCCATAGCACGGTCTGCGGCATCAACAATCCAGGTGGAACGTCGAAAGCTCCACGTTGAGTTCGGATGCGCTAATTGCAAGACTCTGGCAAGACTCGACTCTGACAAGCTTTTGAAGCGCGACTAAAGATGTTTGCGCCAAGAGCGTCAAAGGAGACAACTGCCCGTGCTGGTTTCCACGATACACGACGACGATATATGCATGACGGTGGCAATGATCGAAACGCGAGTGAAGCCGTTGCGCATCGAAGGTTTCGGAAAAGAAACATGGCGATAGAAACCCAAGGCAAAGGCCTTTCGATCAACATACCTTGATATTGGCCTCATTCACATCGGCAGGCTAAAGTTCGTTAGCTTTGAGCTTGATACAAGAACCTTTCGAGTCAAACATACCAAGCCGCTGACCATGATTTTGCTTTCACGCGAGACAGGGTGTCCATTCTGAACAACCTTGCCGGTGGGCTTGGCAGCCTTAGTGGTCTTCTTCACTCCTCCGATCGGAACAGAAGTGGCTGCGGCCTTAGGTGCCGAACGACGGTCGCGACGACGAGCACCCTGGCGGCGGCTGACGAGGATCTCGTCGAGAGACTTGTCCAACTTGCCAGACATGATTGTAGATAGCTGGAGAAGTCGAGCGAAAGATGAAATTTGGTTGGGTAGCTTGTCGCAAGTTGCGCGTAATACGCCACTGAGCTTCGCGAGTTTTGAGAAAGCGAAGAGGAGTATTCCGGGGTGAAATTTGTCCAGAAGCTAAGAGACGAGCTGGACAGTGAGAATTGATAAGAGGATTAGCTGTAGCAAAGGTTACACCACGCACAAGTGGATGCTGCGATGTGGGATGATGGTAGAAGTGATGTGGACGGGATGGAGGATGGATGAAGAAAGGGAAACAGGCGGATGAACGGAGAAGATAAGAGCAGGGGCGGAGGGGAGGAGAGAGGAGGCTGAGTCACTCTAGTCCCAATCGGGCCTTCCATTTCAAGCTAACTTAACTTACCCGCTTTGGGAATTACAACATCACGCCGCGTCCCCGCGCTGAGGCATTCATTCACCACCTAACCAGGATATACATTACGGAGTACTGATTGGTGAATTATAGATAGATTGATAAGTGAATATCACACAAATTCGTGTTATCTGTCCAAGATCTAAAACATACCATTCTACCCTTGCCTAAATGACAGCGTAAACCGAGCAACGGCCCGAAAACTCATACACAGAAGAATCCATAATATTCATATACAACACATGGTAACTTGAGCCATAACCTTGCGCGGTATAGTAAAGCAATGCAATGTAGTCAAGACTCCTGAAGCCGGGGCCTGCCCAAGATCAACCCGATTGAAGCAGAAGTCAAGAAACGAACGCCCCACGCGCCCTGTCCAACTGAACGCCATCTAAAACTGTAAGAAAGCGGATGACGGGCAAGCGCATGCATTGAAACCGTCCCGCGCCATAAGAGTGTGCATCTGCCACTTCAGCTCTTCAAAGCTTCCAGCCTCCCTCTCATTTGAGCAAGAGTCGCTTCTTGGTCCTCGAGCTCGTCCTCGGGCTCGGGAGCTTCTTCCAAAGGCTGTTCGGGCCTGACCCCTTCCACCTGAGACAGTTTGCCCTGAAGAATTTCCTGTAGGACTTTGTCTACTTCCTCCTCCGCTTCGTCCTCCTCATCTTCGAGCAGTTCGTTGTTCGGAATTGCATCATCCACCATTTCCTCGATGATCCCGGCACGTACCAGTTCAGTAGACAATTGTCGCATAGTGGCTGTCAGCTCGGGCATACGAACGAGAGTGTTGACATCCTTCATGATTCCCGTTGACTTCTTCAGACTACCTTGGATTTTGCGCACTGAAAATGCCTCGTTCACCTGCATATGAACGCTTTGCAACTGAGCTCGGCTGGTGTGGAGACGGGTCGACTGTTTTCGAATTCGAACAAGTTCTCGCGCAAAGGTCTTGGCTTCCATATTGGCTTGCTTCGCTTGGGAGGGGTTGCGTTGGGCTCGTCGTGATGCACTCACGATGTGCTGTCGTGTTTTGTTTTCCAGTGTCTTGAGCTGCGAGATGTCACGATCTAATTGGCGAGTATTGGCACGGATGAGCTGATTGCATTTCCTCATCTACAATCGAGAACAAGAGTCAGGACGGCACCACGATTCTGCACGACTGCGTGTGACGGTACCTGTGCTTGAGGATCGGGGCCGAAGAAGACCGCCTTGAGAGTTTCCATCTCGAGAGATCCTTCAAACTATTACGATAGGACGAGTGATCAGATTGCGCTCAAGCGTGCAGCAGGTAGATGCTGCTGGTCAAGTTCCTGGGTCGGGCGAGAGTGGAACAGGCGTCTATGAGGAGAGCCTCGAAGGCTTATCCGGAGACCTTGGCAACAGGGCGGGGTACAGGTGGGAAGGTCTTTGGTGGGCCTCTCGTCTATGGCTAGATGCAAGACAAACAAAATTCGATTCAAAAGAACGGTTGCCAACTCAGCAGCCCCAGTCGAGACCTTATAAGGTTGTATTCGTCCGTTCGATTGCTGTTGTTATTGCATCGCTGCTGGAGTGCCTGGCACTGCCGCACTCAGTCAAGCCCGGCTGGGTATCCGGACAAATTCAGCTGAGTCATCGCCAGAAACGGTGACGTCGCGGGTGATCTGGATGCCTCAGGCCATAAACTGGCCAGCCCCAGGACTGTGCAAACGGAACAAACTCACTGCGGGCGGGAGAGTTCCAGTACTTTCTAGCACCACATTCAGCCGATCGTCAGCTTAGAGACAGCCGGGCTGGATTTCACCTGCTGTGAGTTAAGTCTACTTACTACCTCTGCTACTGCCGTTACTGTTCTGCTACTCAGACAAATCTACCGTCAACCCACCTTTTCTCGTTCTTTCGTACTCAAATCCCATCCTTCTTCTACATCACATTCGAACTACTTCCTTTAATTCCTTATTCTCATATCACCCGCATAATGTCTCTTCCCCAGGTCCACCCCGAAGGTGTGTTTCTTTTCTGATCTGTCCCTCATTCCTCCCTTCCCCGCTCTCCATTTTCGTGACTCGGATGGTGGCCGGTCGTCATAAACTCCCCGGCTTGAGCTTGACTCCATGCTAGCTCAACACATCGATCTTCTCAATGACTGCTTTCTCTCATAACCTTATCATGCTGACTATTTCTTCCTAGTCACATGGGCTCAGCGCTCCTCAGCCACTGAGGCCGAGCGCAACTACCTCTACGTTAGCATCAAGGCTGCCGATGTCCCTCGCGACGCCGCTACCCTCAACATCACCCCTACCAATGTCTCTTTCTCTGGTGACTCCAGAAAGGGCGTAAAGTACCAGGTCTCCCTCGATTTGTACGCCGAGATCGACCCTGAGCACTCGAAGGTGAACCACAATGACCGTGAGGTCGAGCTGGTGTTGCGCAAGAAGGAGGTCAAGGAGGAATTCTGGCCCCGTCTGTTGAAGGAATCAAAGAAGACTCACTTCCTCAAGACCGATTTTGACAAGGTACCGTAATCCTATTTGTGTCCCGTAAATCGAAAAGCCAGTCAAGCTGACGGACTTTAGTGGGTCGACGAGGATGAGCAGGATGAGGCCCCCGAAGACGACTACGCCAGTGGCTTCAATGGTATGGATGGAGGCATGGACGGTGGCCTTGGCAACATTGACTTTTCCAAGCTTGGTGGCCTCTCTGGCCTTGGTGGCGCAGGGGCTGATGTCGGTGAGGGAGAAGAGGAGGTAGGTTGATTCTAATCATCCAATGCTCTTTTCATGCATCTTTTCTAACATGAACTACCAGGATGAGGAGATGCCCGAGCTTGAAGAGACCGAGGAGAACAAGGAGAGCAAGATCCAAGAGGTTGCTTAAATGCAGGAAGTACTCGCAGGAAGCGCGTTGCCACTTACGGATGTGAAGAATGAAGGCATTAACGAGAACGCTTATCACGATCATCATCGTTGAGCCCACCACGCTTAAGTCTATCGTATAATATGTTGATTGACTCATAGCGTTGGCTAAATGGCGCAAGGTCGAACGACAGGTTAGTTAGTTATGCCAGCCTGTTCCGAGACACGAGGCAGCACAAGTTGGAAAGGAAACGAATAGTTCATATTTTTTTTTTTTTTTTTTTTTTTTTTGTTTCTTCATGGGTATGAGATGACGAAATAGCCAACTACGCTTTCTCTAATAGCAAGACACCTTTCTGCTCCGTAATTTTCCCGAGAAGCCCTACGACTGCTTATTTTTCCGATGATGTCAATAGTGCCCCTCCTTGTGTGGCTTTGCGACCGTAGAATAGTGACTATCTTGAAGGATATTTGCAGGTAGAACATACTCGCCTCGTTCTGGAAGCAATTAAGCGTCTCAATGCCGACCAAACGAAGAGATTTTGGGTGGTCAAATCCGACAAATGATGCGCCGGTGAGGGTTCGACCGCAGTTGGGCTGATCAACTCAATTGGCGGAGAGGCAGATTATGTGTGAAGTTGTTCCGCCACACTTGGAAACCCACACCTTGAAAATGTGGAGGAACCTGCAAACCACTGCACCACCAACTACCTTCTTCTTATTCACTTCTTATTCTTCCCAGCCACGGCGTTGTGATTTTCTTGCCTGACCCTTTGTGGACGTTAGGGCCGACTTTCATTTAGACAATCATTCCTGTCTTGTCTATTGTTTGTCTACTGTAATTTTTATCCATCCCCTCCGCTAGCGGACTGCGCCTTTCATCAGCCGGTCGAGTTTGGTTCCATCGGTGGAAGTTTCCTTCAACTTCCTCAATCCTATATTCGAAAGCGCATACTATCATCTGCGCAACCAACTATTATATCGCCAGAATTTTTTTTTAATCAAAAGCGCATAAGATAAAGTCGCCATCATGCCTCCCAAGAAAGCTGACCAGCCCAAGAAGAAGAAGGCCACTGTCGAGGACAAGGTTGGAACTCGCGTGACCCGATAATAACATCAATGTGCATCATCGCTAACCACTCCGCCTGTTTTACAGACTTTTGGTATGAAAAACGTACGTTAACACATCGTTCGAGTCCCTTCGCCTTTTTGCGCCTATCGCCCAGTATAGAGATCCTTCCGCTGACCGGTCATCTTCCCTTGCAGAAAAAAGGTGGTTCCGCCAAACGACAGATTGCCCAACTAAACGCGCAAGCGGCCAGCAACAAAAACGCCGAGGAAAAGAAGAAGGAAGCCGAAAAGGCTCGCCGTGAGGCTGACAAGAAGGCCGCCGAGCAAGCCAGGAAGGAGGCTGCCGAGCTGTTCAAGCCCGTTCAGGTCCAGAAGGTGCCTTTCGGTGTTGATCCGAAGACCGTGGTCTGCGTCTTCTACAAGCAAGGCAACTGTGAGAAGGGCCGCAAGTGTAAATTCAGTCACGACTTGAGTCTGGAGCGCAAGGCCGCCAAGAGAGATCTGTACACCGACTCGCGAGATGTCAAGGCTGCGGAGGAGGAGGCTAAGAAGAAGGACACGATGGACGACTGGGATGAGGAGAAACTGCGCAAGGTTGTTTTGAGCAAGCACGGCAACCCTCGGACCACAACGGACAAGGTCTGCAAGTACTTCATTGACGCGGTCGAGAACCAGAAGTACGGTTGGTTCTGGACTTGCCCCAACGGAGGCGACAAGTGCATGTACAAGCACAGTTTGCCACCAGGGTACGTTGAACCTATCTGTCACGCAATGCTTTGCGCGCAACTAACGATTGGGTTAGATTCGTTTTGAAGACCAAGGAGCAGAAGGCGGCAGAAAAGGCTCTGATGGACAAGTCGCCGCTTAACACCCTAACCCTGGAGGATTGGTTAGAGTCCGAACGCCATAAGCTTACTGGCGACTTAACGCCCGTCACCCCCGAAACTTTCGCCAAGTGGAAGAAGGAGCGCCTGGACAAGAAGGCTGCGGAAGAGCAGGCTCAGAAAGCCAAGGAAGCCACCGGACGAACATTGTTCGAAAGTGGCAACTGGCGCGCTGAGGACAGTGAGAGTGAGAGTGAGGATGAGGCTGATGGAGTATGGAACCTGGATGCTTTGCGGCGCGAGACGGAGAAGATTCGCGAGCAGAAGGAAGAGGAGCGTCTGGCCAAGCTGCACGGCGAATCCGTGCCGGTCTCGAACGATGCACAGATCGCGCAAGAAGCCGCGGGCTGAGCGAATTGGTGCGAAGCTCCCAAGTAATCGAACTTGCTTGGGTGTTTGGGCTGCGAACCTCCCACACTGCAATCGGTGCACCGGGCCATTTGTCCGGGCCCGAGATGTTGATCGTGTTGACGGATGGGTTGATGCGATGCTCTTCAGTTGCAGGAATTGCTACTTGAGCACTTGTGTTGACCTCCGCGACTGGGTTTGATGGCTCTGACGGTTAACGTGAACGGTTTGTCGTGTCGCCTTTGGTTCTTCCTTTCTGATACCCTGCGAAGGATGTCGAGCTTGATTTCATGCTCAAAGCAACGATCAAGAGGATAGTCTCGGGCGACGGAGATTTACACAGGATTGAGATAGATCAATGTGTTTGTGGTGAGAGGATAACTGACATGATTTAGTATGCCATATTTGTACGTAAAGTTTTTTCTCTCAACACAAGCCAGCGTTGTTTTTGGCATATCATATTTTCTTTCAGTAGAGTCAAGCCGCTGTGTCTAAATTCCAGGTTTTATCTGCGACAAAGGGCGCTGAGGGAGCTGCTTCCTCCGCGTTATCGCATCGGAACGCGGCAGAGACATATTTACCACATATTGCTGCTATACCTCATATTTCTGCTAGGCTCGCTCATTGAACACCATGGTTAAATCTTCCAACATCACAGGCACTAGACTGCGAGGACGGCCAGGGGCAAGCTGGACCCTGGCGCATCCCGTCTAATTAATCAATCTTGGCTTCACAAAATCCGCCAATGGCGGGTTGCGCTCCGACGCTGCCCGCGAAATCACCACACTGCCCGAATTGGGAAATAATTTGCTACTAACCAAGGCTTGTCGACCGTCTTACCTATGAGATTGACACACCTCTTTCACAGGCTGTTAAAAAACTTATGACGCCTACATCTTTCAGTCTCTCCTTCATCTGCTCTCCTCTAAATTTCTGAGGTGAGCTCTACTTATGTGGTCTTCGCCGGGATGAGTGTCTTTCGCAGGCAGATTGCTACTGGCCACCATATTCGAGATTTTCCCCCACTAGTAAGCAGCAGCTCCTTTTCTGATCAGCCTACAGAATGGCTGTCTTCTGACCTGCCATAATAGCCATGGCTCAGGTTTGTCTCCCGCCTTTGGGCGAGTTCGGTTGCTACTACAATGCGACCGATCAATCCGCTTTAGACGCCGTCGCGAGAAACTGTACCACTGTGAATGGAAGCATCCTGGTCGCAACCAATTTTACGGGCTCCTTCTACCTACCCAATGTTCGCAACATCACTGGCCAGATACGCTAGGGTTGGAGGAAACCGACGCGGTACTGCGTCGACATCTGTTAGTCTTCCGGGATCTCGAGTACATAGGGAGTGACATGTCTCTGCATGGTCTGTCCAGTTTGGCGAATGTGTCTGCGCCAAAGCGGAAGACGGCCTGATAGGGTTTAAGCATGAACCATGTGAAGGAATTGGTCCGATCGTTGGAGACCGCGCGGTGTTTGGACATCTCAGGTGATATTTCCAGGTAAGCTCTGATCATCTGTAAACAGCTAGGAGATGTTATTGACACCGTGCTATTGTATTTGTCGTAGTCTACATTTAGACTCGTTGCGTAATTTCACCGGCTCCATTGCCATCTGTAATAAAGACCAATGTGCCACGAACCAGTCTTTGACCACGCCATTATATATCTCTCTTCCTCCACTCCAAGCAGTGGGCTCCATAAGAGTCGATGGCAGTCTTACAGGGTATGTACTGTTGACCCTCACGCCCCCCATTCATAAAACAGCATCGATTACTAAAAAGGAGCCTGTGGAGTCTCGCAGTCCCAGACCTCGTCGCAACCATCAACGGAGAGAGTCAATTTACTGGTTTCAACATGCCACATTGGACGAACTAGCTATCAATCTAACCTTTTCTCGTCTCAAGAATGTTGCTGGAGCTATGAATCTCAATGGGAACATTTCAAGGTGACTTGACTATTTCTGCTGCATCAGAGGATCTGTAATGATTACAAGCTAACTGCTATGAATATACCAAATCTTTCTATGACCAAGATGCGGAACATGAGTACATATTTTCGGGTTGACACTGCCAATTCGTGGTCTATTGACCTTCCTCTTGAAGAGGCGTATTCTATCGTGTTATACGGCGCCATTTCAAGGTGGGTCCAAGCCATCTATGGGAATCCATACATTCAGCGAAATTTTTGGCTGATGTGAATGAATAAAGTGTGAATTTCCTCGCCTGAGCTCCGTTTACAGCTTCATTGTACACAGCAGCCACCCCTTGGACTGCAAAGCCACTGCGAATATCATCGAGAAAGCAACGAACGTGCTCGATTAGAAGGTAAACTGCATATCGAGCTCGGACAAGCACTCGAAAAAGTAAAGCACCGGTGATATCGTTGGTATTGTGGTTGGTATAGTGGCTGATGTTGCCGGGCTGGCCTCGATTTTCGGGGCGCTCTACCACCTGAAACGGCGAAAGAGTCAGGAACAACAGCCAGAGTCAAACATGGGATCCGGTCATTCAAGCCCGCCAATTTACGAAGAGCCACAGGCTGCTCACGTAACTCCCCCGAAGTACTCCCCGCTGTTGGTTCGATGTAATGGGGAATGCATTTGCCTGGTTTGTCATCGCGCGAAAGTGACATTCACTCGGTTCTCTTGCCGGCGCAGGGTGCAAATTGGACTGTCGGTCTATAAAGAGGCTTAACGATTGGCACCAATTTCAGCTTTCTTGCTGCATGGCTACGAATGGACCGCGACGTATCGCTGGGCCTGACCAGCGAAGGTCCTTCACGGAGCTGCTCTTCGAGCCATCGTTCGAGGCAACGCGCGAATAGGTTGAGCAAATAGAACGATGAGAGTAATCTTCTCATGACCGGTTCTTGCATCGCAACAGTGAGGCGGAGCATTTCTTTTGATCTCGTCCCTTGTTGGAGCCTTGGCTGATGTCTGCCTCAGACCTGAGGCGCCTGCAAGGAAACCTTGCCGGTTTGTCTCACACCAGAATGTGACATCCCTGCCCTCCTTGCGGTCATATTGAAAGGAAGCCAACAAAGATGACTTGTGCTGACCTTGGAAGTTAGAAACCACTTGACGTGTCGCTGCAGGTTCCAGTCCTTGCGACTCCGGACTATTGACTGATCGACAACCGGTAACCCCCGTCTAGGATACAATAACAACATAATTGATTTGACTTGCATTTATCACTTAAGAAGCTTCTCAGACCGACGGGGTCACTTTCCTGCTTTCTGCATCTTAGTATCATCTTGCAAGATGGTTCGCATGAAAACCTTGAGGACGTTTGTGCTCTCAGGACTCGCAACCAACCTTTCCGTGGTGGCAGCAGCTGGACGAGCATGCGAGAATGGAACCCGCCCGTATTCAGCATGGCTGGCCGATAGTGTCATTGCCCGCAAAGATGCGTTGTTGACTGCTGACACTGAAGGCGATATTTCGCTTTCATTGAAGCTTGGGTTGTTCCAGATCAGCGTCATTCACTTGAAGGAGTACTATGATGCTGTCTCATGTGCGAAGGAGGATTGGGACGCGTACCTGAAAGAAGCTACAGATAGCATTCTTCCTAGAGTGCTGAATGTCACCGGTGATATTGAGGCTCCTATGGACATTTTCACCACTGCTAATGGGCTGTACTACCAGTATGATTTCAACTTACCTTCAATACTTACTCGATTTTTGCTCAATCTGACATGAAGATTGCTTTAGATATGAGAAGTCTGGAGATGAGAAATACAAGCAGGGCCTTGATGCCTTGAGGCAGGCGTATGATGGTAGGAGACGAAACTCGGAAGGTGAGACCAGGTGCCTGTCTGATCATGTGAACTACTCGTTAACCAAATCCCAGGCGGCTTTTGGTTCTACAACGCTCGACCGAACCTCAGCTACCTCGACGAAACGTATCCTCTGGGTGCTTTCACTACCATTATCAAGAACCGGTTCGAGCCTACCAATGAAACCCTGGCCGAAAATCTCAGCAAAGACCTCGACCTATTCAAAGACCACTGTCACCACGATACTGGCCTTCTAGCGCACGGCTACGATGCTTCGAAATCCGCCCCCTGGTCTAATAAGACCACTGGTGCAAGTCCGTATGTCTGGGATCGCGCCCTTGGGTGGTATCACATGGGCCTCGTTGAATTGCTCTACAACACCGACGAATTTGGCATTCTCAACCAAACGCAAAGGGACGACGCCTACAAGAAGTACTACAACCTGGCAAATACCATTATTAACGACGTTGATGAAGCTACGGGGTGCTGGTGGCAGGTAATGGAACATGGCGGGGAGAAAGGCAACTATATCGAGACGAGCGGATCAGCCATGTTCACCTATTCAATCCTTAAGGGTGTGCGGCTGGGCTACTTGACGGGCAATCACCCTGAAAGTGGCAAGAACTACAAGGAGACGGCGCAGAAGTGCTATAACTGGCTGCTCGAGAATCGCGTGGTCCCGGATGACAACGGCGCGTTGAATGTGAGCGGCACTGTTGGAGTGTGTACATTGGAGGATCCGACGTATGAGGTATGTCCTTCCCTTCACTCTTGCTGTCCTAAGCAGGGAGGTGTTGCTAATACTGGATATGATAGTACTACACTACCCAGCCTTTGTCGTATAACAGCGTGCTTGGATTTGCACCGTTCGTGATGGCGAGCTTGGAACACGAAATGGCTGCTGACGCGATGAGTTCTTGACATGTTTTAATGACATGATCGAGAAGTGGCATAGCTAGGGAAGAAGAACACGAATTGGAATTGATGTAGCGGACCATTCTAGACTTTGAGCTGTTTACATTATCGTAATATGATAAAATGTGGAAGCGTCAGGTGTTATGGGATGAGAAGTCTTTCGATCTGCTTAGCAGAGCGACCTACACTCACTAACTTAGTGATGACCCACTTAGTCAAAGTGACAAGTACTTTTGTTCAAGGAGGCGATAGTATGTAAGATCAGTGGCATCAAGATAAATTAATTCGAATATCAATGCGGGGTGCTTTTATGGGTTCTTCGATTTAGTATTATGTGCTTTAAAGATCAACCTATCATAGTTGATCTCCTGTGCATCACATTTACATGCATGCTTAAAGTAAGGATCTGATGAGACCAGGAGGCAACTATTGCGTATAAGACGATGCTGTAAGCAGGGGGATTCGATCTAATAGTGGTAACAAGGTCGGATTTAAGCTCGCTCCATCACAAACTCTATCCGCCGCATTGGAGTCCTTTGTCTCATTGCATTTGAACCTGAACCTGAACCTAAACCTGAACCTGAACCTGAACCTGAACCTGAACCTGAACCTGAACCTCAACCTGAACCTGAACCTCAACCTGAACCTGAACCTGAACCTGAACCTGCATCGTGACAACTCCCTTGTATTACCCCTTTGGGATGAACTTGGTGTTTCTACACCCCTAATTCCAGGCACCCACTTTTCTTTTCTGGATATTAGCCTTTATCTGACTGAGATGAGCTCATGATTTTCAATGCGGTGGGCCAGCCCTGCCCATGCCCGGCAAGTGTATCTGTCACCTTGGGCCCACGAATAGATGAATAAATAATGGACGATCGAACCCGAATATCTCGGCTCAGAATCAAGCCAGCTGCTTCTGACTTGACATCTTTAATCCGGTAGAATGAGCTCTGGCCTGAAAGTGGTAGATTCGTGGTTATGCATTCCGCAATCGATGTGTAGCATCGGTCCAGACCGGGACCTCACCCCAGGAATACAATGTCAGTTGCACCTCAGGCTTCTCGTCACTCTCCATGCTTCTACAGCTTCCCTGCTTGTATTTCATTGTCGCTACACGAGCATACTGTAAAGCCCCTGCAGATAAAACCTTGACTGCTGCATAGCACTACTTGCCGCCTCTTATACGATTGGAAGATCCAGGTCTCCGTCAATAACGGCCAATTCTCCTGGTCGGTCAATCTGCTCTTGATTGCTTGATTCGACATTCGGAGAGTCCGTTGAATAACCCAAATGGCGTACGCAGTTTTATCATGTGAGAAGGACTTATGGCTCAGTGCTTTCTTACATTGCCATTCGTGCGAACGAAATGTCTCGACTCCTTCATACCTGGCCTGTTCGCCACCAGGCATCAGTCATTCGGCGGATGCAAAAGTCAATTCTTTCAACGCTCGACGCGATGATGACTCGGGAGATTCCTCGTGGAGTGGATTAGGAAGGAATCGACATGGGGGCAATTTCCTCGGCTGGCTGGAGCTTTGAATGTGTCCGGTCCCTAACCTTGCCCCCCTTGCAGGAACAGGAGTAGCATGTTAGCATTCTACGGTGAATTGCAAGAATTTCTGAGTGCTAGGGAGGGAGGGCCTCACTTGTGCTCGGCCTTTCGCTCTTTAAGCGCGATCAATTTACGGTATGTGTTTGTTTAGATGAGCTTCGAGTCGAGACGGGTCAGTGTGGGTGTATTGATATGCATGCTTCTACGACGTCGAGTTTGTCTGATTTTTGATCCAAGCTAACTTTCGTCCTTCATTTTCAGTTTCGAGCTTCGACCGTATATACCCAATAATCCTCTTGCCTTGCACACACTCATTCTTCGTGGATGATCAGCTCACGGTAGTGGCCATGCTCCGAACCTTCTTGCTTCTGGGCCTGACGGGGCTCGTAGAAGAAGCATTCGGCAAGAACGTGTACCTCGACTGGAATATCACATGGGTCAATGCAGCACCGAATGGCGTTGAACGACCGATTATTGGAATCAATGGCAAATGGCCATGTCCACAGATCGATGTTCATATCGGCGACAATCTGGTGGTGGATGTCTACAACGCACTGGGCAATCAGTCCACCGGAATTCACTGGCATGGACTTCATCAGAACTATAACACCTTCATGGATGGTGTACCAGACATCACCCAATGCCCGATCAAGCCCGAGCAGCGTATGCGATATGTTATTCCGGTAATTGGCTCTGGATTCACTTAACATCCCAAGTAGCATACTTACTCAGTGTCTAGGTAAATCAAACCGGAACGTACTGGTATCATTCCCACCAAGAAGGCCAATATCCCGATGGGATCCGGGGTCCAATTGTTGTCCATGACACAAAACCAGCCGACTTCCATTACGACGAGGAAATCACTGTCACCCTTTCGGACTGGTACAATAGACAGATGCCGGAGCTCACCGAAGAATACATATATCCATCAGACGGGCCGGCGGGCTTTGAGCCGTTGCCAGATGCGGTTTTATTCAACGATGCAGTCAATACCAAGATTCCAGTCAAACCGAACAAAACCTACCTCATTCATGTGGTTTGTATGGGTAATTGGGCAGGACATGCATTCATTGTCGAGGACCACGATTTGATCGTCGTCCGCGCCGATGGAGTTCCCGTGGAACCGAAACTTGCGACGCCTCAGTATCTTCGAATGACCGTTGGTCAGCGCCTCGATCTACTCTTGAAGACGAAGAATGATACAAGCAGGAACTACGCCATCTGGGATGGACTCGATATCGACGAGATGTTTATCCGAGAGAACCGACAGCCGCCACCAGGATATAACGCTAATGGCACCGCCTGGTTGATGTACAACGAAGACGCCCCCTTCCTACCATCGCCAGATATTCAGATCCATAATGCCAGTCTTGAGTTCCTAGATGATGTAACCCTCACACCCAAAGATGGACTTCCGCTGCTCGAACCGGTTGATCGACAAATTGTCTTGGACTTCAATTACGCTCAAGTCGACGGCGTTCCTACCTACTCCATCAATGGCAACACGTACGTGACGCCGAAAGAGCCTACATTGTACACGGCCCTAGGCGCTAGCCCCGAGGAGTCTCTGGACCCCTCGATCTATGGCTCCATCAATCAGTTCGTGGTCGAGTACGGCGAGATTGTCGAGATTGTGATCAACAACAATCATAACAATCTGCACCCTTGGCACTTACACGGACATGATTTCCAGATTCTGCAACGCACATACCCCAGCGGCGGGGCTTTCAATGGCTATGGTAATATCTCGGCAGTACCATCCCGGCGAGACACCCTTATGGTAGAACCAAAGGGGCATGCTGTCCTGCGTTTCAGAGCGATGAACCCAGATAAGTACCCCTTTCCATGAGTTCTGATCCTTAAGTTAACTTTGGCAGTGCTTACGTGTCTGGATGTTCCATTGTCATATCGAATTCCACGTGGAAACACGCCTGATGGCAGTGATCATTGAAGCACCGGACCATTTACAGAACTTATCCATGCCGGCTGATCATAGAGACATCTGTAGTGGCAAGCCTAGTCTTTTTGCACCTCTGCCACCTCTTCCAGGCCATTGAAAAGTTGATGGTTGTTGACCCGTGAAGGCTTTAGCTGCCGCAAGCTTCTTCAGTCACGGTACTGGGCATATTTCTTCATTGGAATCAAGTTGCGGTCCAGTTCTCGCAGAGGAGGGCGTTTCTGGTAGAGGATCTTCTCGTTTTGCGAAACTGTTCTTCGGACCTACTTGTTCATACAAAACAGTCGGATGGAGAAAGGAGTTCTAATCATAATGTACACATTTTCTTTCACACAAACCAGGGGTTGATCGATAGGCCATTTGAATTCTATCCATGTCAGCTCATTAGAAGACCTTTGACACTCCAGAGACAATCCTTTAGAGAACAGCCCTTTGCTGAACGAGACTTTGCTCCGCCATAAGATTGAAGACATCCTCCGCAACGCCCCACGATAGCTCAAACCCGCGCCCGCCAGCCCCATAGGCATGGATGACGACACGGTCGTCGTCACCGTCTAGATGCTCGGCCTCGATCCTCATGCCTCCTTCTCTCGCCGGCCTCCGCCCCACAATATCGCGGATAACATCGAATTTGCCTTCACTCCCTTCCGCAAATGGGAACCACTTGGCCGCATTGTCCAAGATCCGGGCTCTGGTCTCCGGCGACGGGGTTGGATCCCAGTCATGCGGCTGTTTTGTGCCCCCGATGATCGTACCCCCGGCCAGCGGACGGGGGATGCAGAACGACCACGACCCATCACTATTCTGCCGGGTCATAGTGAAGGAGCAGGGATTTCGGACCAGACAAGTTTGTCCTATAGTCATCGTGAGTCAACCAGTCAGTCTCGGTTGTGTACAATATCAACCAGCGATTCCCGCGCCCGATCCCCCCGAGTTTCTCGGAAGCAACCCCCCCTCCATCTCTCTCCGAAGTAAGCATAACTATCACAAACTCACCTCGAATAATAAAAGCCTTCTCATCCTTCCCCAACCCCATCCCGGAACAATTCACCACAACCCTCACTCTACCTTCTCTGCTGGGTCCACCCAAAAAGAACCCCTCCCGCACATCCCCCACTGTATACTCCCTCACCTCCCCACCCCGAACCACAAACTCCCGCATCAACCACTGACAATACACCGGCGGATTTACCACCGCCGTCGTGTACGTGACCCCCCACATCACCCCATCCGGCAGTTCATTGCGTTCTAGAGCCCGAAACCCCTCGACATGGCCGTACGCGGCTTCCACCCCCGCCGGGTCAAGGTACTCCGGCGGCGGGCGCTCGAGGTGCTCCACCGCTGGAATCAGGGCGATGCCTGCGCCGGGCTCGCGGGCTGCGAGGTGTTGGAACCGCGTGTATGTGCGCCGGGCTTGCGAGGCTTCGCGGAGGTGTTGCGGGGTCGTGCCGGGGACGGGGCGGTAGTGGGCGCCGGCCCAGGGGGAGGTGTAGTTTAGGGAGGTGGTGTGGGGAAGATCGCGCGCGAGGAGGAGGATCTTTGTTGTGGTTTTCTGGTGGGAGGTAAGGTGGGTTTGGAGGTAGAGGGCTGTGGAGAGGCCGAGGACGCCGGCTCTGTTTGGAGGAGGGTGTGTTAATTTGTGATGAAGGAGGAGGAGAGGAGATCTGAGGGGAGGAAGGGAGGGGCGTACCCGATTATTACGATTGTTTCAGGAGGGGTTGTCATTTTTCTTTGCTTGTTCGGGGCTTGGAGATGGATTGAGGTGGTTGTGTTTGGTGGTGTTGATGTCGGTCTCGATAATAGGAACGAACTATGGTTTGTTGCGTGATGCGGGGATGGCAGGGTAGATAAGGCTGTTGACTGTTTGTTTCCCCGCACTTTAGAGCAGGCGAGTTCTTAATGTGCGTTATGAGTCATGATACGTGGTAGAATACAAGCTCGTTCTACCTACTTTGGGATAGATGAAAGTGATTGTCATGTCAATGACTGATAGACTTCGATGCTCTTATTATGTTATGATCTTCTACTGAAGTTCTGCTTTGAACTGGCTCTCGAGCCTACCTCAAGTCTTCTACCATGCAGCCCCCCACAAAAGGTCTCCTGGATATTGTAGTGCGTGACAGGGCTCGCACATACTTCGTCTGTCGTGGCTCGTTGTCCCCGCAGCTTGAGTCTATGCAGAGAAGTAGTGATCCCCAGACAAGATGCTATCTCGTTATACGAGGAAGTGCCCTGGGCACGGTATGAAGATTCCGTACTCGAGTCGTGTAGCCGTGCAAGGTCGTGCGATAGGTGGTATCAAATAAAATCCGACATCTGCTGTCCGATCCAGACTCATCCAAACGATGGCGCATTAATCCAAAGCGTCGGGCAGCTTTTCGATCGTGAACTTTCCTCTGGCGACCTTCATGATCGGTACACCCGGAATCTTGCGAAGACGACGACACAGATCCTTATCGTTGGTCGCCACAATGTAGATACGGTGTTTTTGGACCTAATTGAATTCGGCATTAGCATCCTGAGATCGCATCCACGACCTCCGCGCATCGCAAACTCACCCGATCCACAATACAGTCATCTGCATACGTGCCCTTGTGAGAGCACTTAACTCTAGCCCATCTGGGATCTTTGGCAGTCCGGAGCGCCAAGCGGTATTTCTCGCCGAGTTTCTCCAACTCAGCAATCGTACAATCCGAGAAAGTCGGGATACACTTCGCGTACAGCCTGTCCAACAAGTCTTAGCACCATTTGTCTTATTGTCACAGATCACCCCTCCAAATAAAAAACTCACAAGTCCATCATAGAGGTGAGAAGATCCTGCTTCGCCCGGATGGCGTGCGAGACAAAGTTGGTATCGACGAGAACATGGTAGGGGGGCCCGAGTGCGGTGTTGGCGGCGAAGAACATGTTCGAGGGCGCGACAGGGATATGGCGGGTCAACTCGTTCTCCTTGGACTTCTTCTCCTCCTCCTTCTTGTTGTCGGGCTTCAGGCGTTCATCGCGGGCTTTGATGGTGCGCTTCATCTGTGGGACCATGGTGATTAGGTATTGCGCTCGCTGTGGGATATCGGCTGCGGACATACCTGCGCAAACTTGCGAGTCTTCTTTTGCACACCCATTGTGAATCTGGTAGTAGCAAATGATTGAACAGGTAAGGTTATAAGCCTTCTGAGTATTTCTGCAGACGCAAACTATACTAGGAGACGATTTTGGTTGGTCTCAAAAGATTTTGGAGATGGCGGAAATTCTTATCACGGCCCGATGTTTCGCCGCGGATAAAGCACGGGCGGAATCGTTTTTATCACGTGATGCTCTTGAACGGACCCCGCCCGTGCACGCCCCGCTTAAGCCTAAAATAGTAACTGCTATACAAATCATGGATGACTAGAGGAAGGATTGAGGCCAGGCGCTCGCTTCTCTTCTTATGCCTTCTGCTTCGAATCATCTCGATATGAAGTTCAAGAAAGTGGAATCATGCTCAAGCTTTGCTTGATCTAATCTCTGGTATTGTCTTTGATTCTTTCCTCTTCACCAGACTCCAGCCATTCAGGCTCCGACAACTGTTCCCAGTCCACTATCTATTGGGCGAAACGTCTTCTTAAGTAGTGGCTTTCGCAGGGCTGCTCTACAGGCTCTCTCTCGATGGTAGCTATACCGCCTCTTTTAACAAATTTGAGACTGTACAAGAGCGCTTCATCGAACCCCGCAATTATCGGGATACCTCGCAGACGCTAAGAAAGCCAGTCACGAAACTAAGTAGTCACCCTGCTAGTCAAACCACATTCTTCCCGCCACTATCAATGTCCCGCTATGAAATATATGTCATCGCTCCCTGTCCGTGCCATATTGCTTGGTATTGCATGAAGCAGTGACTGAGTAGCACAATCACAGTCACCAACAATGTGCATACTACCCTGCGATTCCATAATCACAGGCAGCATCCATGGCGACATTCTACCCTGCGCCACTGTCGCAGTTCGATTGGGAAGAAATATGTACCACTCATTCTGCCTCAGCATGACGAGTGACTATTCATACATACTTAATGGTCAGGACACAGACAAACCAGGGACTCTAGTGGCAGCAGGCAGATCTTCGGTTTTGCTGGAATCTATTCAGTAAAATCTCCTAGCCTACGGAGTACACAGCACAGACCTTCTCTTGCCAGGAAAGGTGGGCCAGTACTTGAGTTCTAGCGCTCCTAGTGATAACCTTGACCTCCTCAGGTAACGTCTACATCGCTACAGGTAAAATGTGATTCGATGATTACAATCATATCGCCTGATTCTGGCAATGATCCTTTCTTCGGGAGCAACAGTGTACAATTGGCGCCCATTTGCTGGGCTTCGCTGCAGCGAGCAACCATTCAGATGCCAATATAATCTTCTACGCGCCCAGTTGATCACCAGAGGGCGACAGCGGAGCTTCTGAGGCGGGTGATTGGTGGGTGGAAGTGATGAGGCCTGCAGCTTGAAGAAACGCCTTCTGCACCCGGCAGGCCAATCATGCGGGGCTTCGTCAAGATTGATCCGCCCGTCGAGGTCCCTGACAGCCGTCGCGAGCCATGCAGAA
This sequence comes from Aspergillus saccharolyticus JOP 1030-1, assembly GCF_003184585.1. NCBI lineage: Eukaryota > Fungi > Ascomycota > Eurotiomycetes > Eurotiales > Aspergillaceae > Aspergillus > Aspergillus saccharolyticus. Next base: position 66,800 of record NW_020290611.1, read on the forward strand.
CTCACCGTTGAGTGACATGCTCGATCTCACTTCCCGCTCATTTCTGCCTAGTTAGGAGAAGACTGCACGAGAGTCTTACAAGCAATTCCCATGTTCGTGCAACAATTGGCCCTGCCGATTTCACTTGGTTCAGATAGTTCCAAACTCTCTTTCACTCTTCCCCCAGAAACGGCGCCTCATTTTGATAGTCAAGTAAGCTCTCTGAATGCTACAGTAACTGGCTATCTTGCTACTCCACCAAGAACTTACTGATAGCAATGCAGTAACAAGGGATATCCACTCAGGCGGCGGTCGGATACCTCAGGTCGATAGGCCGACTCATGCTCTCCTGTGCTGCGAGGGCCACCAACAACTTTTGATGCCGCTCGATGGGTCTTCTTTACCATCGTCCGCTAATTATGTTCCAGAGAATCCCCCTCCCCCCCTCCTCCGCTCATGCTGGTGACATCCCGGTCCTCGGAAGCGCCGTCAACCCTCCTTGGCGCTAGTTCCAATTGCTTGATGTCCCAATATTTCGATCGACTGTGGCCGTTGCCTTTGCGATGTCCCAGACCCTATAGGCATGTTTAGCTGCTGCGCGGAGATAGAGGCTGGCGCCATCCGAAATTAATAACTAACGAAACGAGGTGTACAATTTCCGCTGCTCCTTTTCTCTGTTGAATCTCTATTGTAGACCGCAAATTTTCCTGCAAAGACATGTTTTTGCCTTGAAATAATCCTCCCCGGTCGACTTCTGACAAATTGTCTCTGAGGCTGCGCTCAGTATATGTTTCAAATGTGGTAGCCTGTCCACTTACATGCTCATTCTCACTGCACCGTTCCTTCTGTGCTTCGTCTGCATGATCGTGCATTCGCATATCTGACAGGTTTTTGACCGTTTCTCCAGGCTTCAAGAGTACCAAATCTCCCTCATATTGCGGTCGCCTCCTCAGCACAATCCAGCCACACCCTCGTCTCCTCCCTTGGTCTGATTTTCTGGCGGAATTCTGGGCTGGACTCTATGACTTTGTTCATCAAGGCCAGTTTCTTGCTTATCCTGCTGTAGATACTGAGAGGCGGAGTGTCGTTTCTGTGGTCTAGGCCAACGGTGATCGATACATTCATCTGCGTCGCAAAAAGCTATCAATCATTGTGAGCATGGTCATTTGACTATATACTACATTGTCCGCTTTTGCGCAATTTCTGCTCTTTCTTGCTTCACGTTGCCAGGCATCAGTCTCAGGGGAAGACTGCCGCTGCCTCCAATTCACAGGAGATCGAAGGTCTATCCGGGCAGCTCAGAAGCTTGTCAAGAAGGGCACTCACGGTTCGAGAGCGTGCATTCCGGAAAATGGTCGACTTATCATGGAACAGAGGCATGATTGCAGAGTCACGACCGCCGGTCATGAAACCACCAGCGCCGACCATGATACCACCACAGCCGCAGGCATCAACCTCTCGTCTCGAGCCATGTGCCTCAACGGCTTCGCTCTTTCTGTACGCCCAAGGCTCTGTGATTTCGTGTCTTCACCATGATACCCTAGCACTTGAGAGACGTTTTGAGAATCACCAGGCAGACATCGAATTTATTTCGGTTGACAATGTCAGTGAGCGAGGTGCGGGCAGACTAGTGCTCAGCTATGATGTTGGGAAAACTGCGATTGTTTGGGATATTTTCACAGGGACAGTGATCGCAAGGTTCGCATCTTTTGAACAACTCAAAGTGGCTACATGGATGCGAAACGGGAATGTCGCTTTCGGTAAGCATTAGTTCTCTCCGTGGGGCAAAGAGAGAAGGCCACTAACATTGCTTCAAGGAAATGAAAAGGGCGATGTTATCATCTTCGAACCCTCCACCTCGGAGCACATTTCCTGCCGCACTATCTTCGATCCTATAACCGCTCTTGCACCGGGCACAGACTGTCGAACATACGCAATTGGGTAAATCTCCGAGCCATACATTGATCTAAGGGTAGGGCTGATACGAGATGTCCTAGATACCAAAACGGCTCTATAATGATCGCTACACTCCACCCAACATTCACGATTTTGCATACCATGACCACCTCACGAGGACCGTCGTCGATTCTCTCCTTGGCCTGGCATGCCTCCTCCTCCAAACAGAAATCTGATATGCTAGCAACACTGTGGGCGAATGGAGATCTGAGGGTTTGGAGCGTTGCAAAGCCGCCAGCGAAAGAACCTCCTAGGGTCATTCGAGTGTTAAAACGATCAGATGGCTCGCCTCCATCGGAGCCGAAATGGATGGCCTGGTCGAGAAATGGGAGAATTGTACAATATCTCGATGGGTAAGTGGGCAAAAACCAGTCTGCACCTTGGATCATCCTATGTCTGATCACCTTGTTTGCAGAGAAACTTGGGCCTGGGATGTCAGGACAAAACATGTCACATATGAGCCAGTTCCGACCATCGACAACCCTCGTGGCTTTGCGAACTTCGGGCCCACGGCCACTCTTTTCACTCTCGGGCCCCAATTTACCGTTCAACAGTATGATGTGGAGGCTCCAGCGATGGTCGCCAATGTGCAGCATCTTCCGGCCAGCGCTATACCTTTGCCTCAGGAGCAAGTGAGTTTACGGAGTCTAGAGGATCCACCGACTATAAAAGAGTCTGCAAATGGCTACAACCCCAGAAGAACGCCATTTGATTCGAGCGGGGTTGAAGCTGTCCGGCAACAACGAGCAGAATTGAGCAGTCCAGTCTCGTCTCGGAGTCATGCTAACTCGGTGAGTTCGAAGGCGTCCTCGGGAAAATATAGGATGGCCACCTTTTCGCCACCGAGCAGGTCGGGAGTGACTGGGACTTCATTTTCATTGACATCTGCATCCGGTCGAGATACGCCTCAGGCGTCTGGAGCTTCGTATGCTTATGCATCCTCCGTCTCGATGTCGTCTGTTAAAAGCTCCCGTGCAGGGGGCTCGCGGCTGAGGAATGAAGTTCAGCTCAGCCCAGCAGATAGACCCAGTGATCTATTCCCCTTCACGCGCGCACGTCTTAATGATGTGCCATACGGACATCATCAGCCGCTCGACGAATCTTGCCTTACTCCAGACGATTTACGACAACAGATGCTGAGCGTTGTGTTCGGTTTTGACGGTGATATTGAAGGGCTGATCCGAGACGAAAGTAGGCTTCACTAGGTTAAATTCTTGCTTGTTACCGTGATCACTGACAACTGGACAGTGAGCCATCATGCTCCCTCGAGCCATCATGCCGTGTTATTAGCTCAATGGCTTGGAGAATCTGACACTGATCACATGGTTTCGATGATTAACTCTGGCCCCGCAACAACTACCGATTGGATGCTTCTCGCTTTTAGCCAAATGTCTGGAGAATCTCAGTCGAATAAGTTTGGACAGGCCTTTGTCCAAAAGCTCCTGGAGATCGGAGATATACACACGGCAGCGACCATATTGCTAGGGCTCGGAGACCGGAACGATGCTATCGAGGTCTATGTGTCGCAAAACTACTATATGGAAGCAATTCTTTTGACATGCCTTGCTATGCCCACAGACTGGCAGCGACAGTCATACCTTGTCCGTCGATGGGGTGAGCACGTAGTATCACATTCACAGCAGCAGTTGGCAATTCGATGTTTTATGTGTACAGGTGTTGAACCATCGGAGCCATGGACGTCGCCTGCCGCTCAACAGGCAGCATCATTTGCCGAAGTTATTGCAAAGAGACCGCAGATACAAACACCAGAGCCACCATATCAGAAGCCTGCGGACCCTGCGAACCTGATGGTGCCAAATTCGCATGCTAGACCGACAGCTAGCACCACTAGGCCAGGTCTAAAAATGCCAGCTCTCAAGCTGATCACATCATTTGACTCACAACCAAACCACAAATACAGCTTCCCCGGCTTGAAGTCAGACGATAGGACGCCAACAAATGCTCCAGGGGTTACGCCTATAGCTGAATCGGCCGTCGTGGAATCGGCTCTTTCGCCCGGTGGGTTTGGTTCCTACAAGCTGAACAATACCCAGAGCTTGAACCTTGCAATGAACGGACGAACGAACACACCTGCTTTCAATAGGCGCCGTCTCCCTTCTATTGGGGAAACGCCGGTTGACGTTCACCCGCCAACCTTTGCCGCGCTTGCATTAAATGACAAGCTTGCAATGGAATATGGTTCAAACTCTGAAAATGAAGAGATCCAAGGACAAAAACAAGAGGACAACGAAGAGGGAGAAGGGCTCGGCTTACTATCTTCTGCGCGATACGATCCAGAAGAATACAAACCTAGTCCGCAAACTGCTGTTCAGGCGGCAAAAGACCAGTTCGCAGGGATCAAGGGCCTCCCCTCGCCAGCTGTCGGTGTTTTCGAGGCGTTCAAGGAGCGATCTGACAGTAGGGCAAGTACTCGAGAACGGAAGCCAGAGGGCTTGCAGCTCCACCTGGGCAGCTCCTCTCAGAACGATATTCAGGAGCACCCAAATCTCTTAGCAAACTTCAGAAGTCCAGCGTCGACCTTGAACAGTTTTAGCTCCGCCAAGACTCCTAGTGTGAGCAGCCGAAGTATTGATCAGTATATTAGCAGTTTGGGGGAGGCAAGCCACCATTCGCTGAAGTATCAGACTCCGAGTGTGAATACTCCTGGGCGCGGACGAAGAAACACGGATGACGCCACCAGTCAAGCCTCGAGTCGCAGATACCGATCCAGAAACGAATCCCAAGAGACTCGAGGCCGACATGGGAAAAGATACATACAACCTGCCAAACGTTCGCCATCCTCACCAGTTCCTATGTCGCCCGAAGAGCTGGCACGGATCAATGCAAGCGCTGCAAAAAAACCATCGTCTCGAACGCGCAGTGCCAGCAGGGTGCGGAAACCACGCTCCCGCAATTCCTCTGAACGTCGTCAGAATCGCTCGGCAAGCCGCAATACCGCCAGTCGTGTTGACACCGAAAGTTCTCAGCGGGGACGCAGTATGGACCGCCAAGCTTCGAACATGAGATCTCCTTCATCTCCACTACCACTCCCTACAATGACTCCAGATGACGCTATGAGGCTAGTGGCAAGCGATAGGGAGCGCTTGCGGGTACGCCAGCGGAGTAACAGCGGCCGTCCGGACAGAACTATGAGCACGAAAGGCGACGAAGCAAGGCGTCCCAGAACAGACTCTCGTAGCCAGTTTGATTTGGACATTGCAGCCCATGCAGAGCAAGGCGCCGTCATCATCTTACAGGACGAAACCTTGGGCGACAGCGCATACTTTGATGATAGCAGCCAGGAGGTTAGAGATATGGTGACTGAACTGGCACGCGAGCCTCCATCGGCGGTCAACAATCATGCCGCTCTGATAGAGCAGAGGAGAAAGCAGCTTGCAGCTGCTGAACTCGAGGCACGCCGCCTGTCCCTGGCACGTAATCCATCTGCGCCAAACATCCCATTCCCCGGGGAGTTACAGTCCGCACGCACTGCTCCGGAAAGCCCGCCGTTCTCGATGTCGTCGTTTACGCCACATACTCCTGGTCGGCACAGGCCTACTGCTAGCAAAGGATCGCCAGTTGGTCCAAGCAGTTCCGAATCGATTCCGTCTAGATCAAACTTACCCTTTGGATTGCCATCAACTCCTCGAGCCATGCGACACCCCAAGTACAACGGGTACGAAGAGACCGTAGCAGTGCCTCCGGTGCCTGACAGCACTATTCTCTTGAGCGACGCAAGATACCAAGGAGATGCAGAGAAAATCGGCCGATCAATGTCAGTTCCAGTCCCTGAAACCCAGCCGTCTGGCCTTGTGCCCACCGATTTGCCAATGCATCCACGATTCAACCCACGTCTACCGAGAAGTCGCTCGACCAGTCGGTCACGTGGCAAAGGCCATCATCGAGAGAGTAGTGGAAACAGCTATGGCGGTTCTCCCGTCACAGTGAGCATTGAAGAGACCATTGAGAATGCACTTGTGATGCAACAGGCCGAGAACCCGCCCATCTTGCCCCAGCTACAACATTTGAATCCTCCGCCACCTCCCCCTCCACCTGTCCCTCCGCTAGCCTCCCCTCGACAATCCTCAGGAACGATTGATATTGCATTTGATAACGAGGACTTTGGACGGCTTCTTCCTCGCGCAATGACTGCCGCTCCGGCACCGAGTACGGACACTCGTCCTGGCTTGGAACAACGCCGCCGCATGTCCTTCGAGCATCGACGAGGCCGCAGTGTGAACGAGAGCTTGAGCACGAAGATCCGCAACCTGACACGCGTCGGTAACAACAAAGGCAGTGAGCCCTGGGTGTCTGCTGAGATTCACATCCCGTATGAAAGCGTGCAAGTGATGGACGGTCGGCTTTAAGCAATCCCTGGCACCCTGCTTACGCTGTGAGACAATGACGACACGAGATTGACCGAATGCATACCAAATTCCTTTGCGTTTTCTGATTTCTCTGTGATTCCCTTCTCTCACTGATACTCAATCTATTACGCGACCCCAGATGTATCGTTACCTGGGATAATTATGATGAATGCGCTATGTCTGATTTCATCACTAGAGGGCTGTATCCAAATAACATCTTATTGAAACTTTTCTGTTATCTATCTCCTAGGCATGCTCTCATATGTCAGAAAAGTCTGTCCCAGAGCTTGAAATGATGCAGTTTTGTTTGTGATGTGCTCAAGCAGATGTCCTATGTGACAATAGGCACTTTTCTCCGAGTCTTATCACACAGCTTTGGATCATATACACCTTAGAAATGTAGACAATATTCGAGCTTGTTTCATAGAGTGACTGACGTAAGAGGTTGATTCGTACACAGGAGTAATTCGGATCATTGACATAAGCACTTAGCCACAAAACCAGGCTATTTAGAGTGAAGACGCTAGTTTACAAACAGACCATGTCGGCGCAACAAAAGCCCTACCACTTACTCCATCCACCGCTTCCCCTCCCCGAGTCCGATCCGGCATGGCGTTCAGCATCGACCATGCGGTCGAAGTCCGCCTGCGCCCTCTCACGCTCACTGTATCTTCCACTCTCACGCTCCGCCCGCGACCATTCAGCGGCGTGCGAGTTGGACTGTGCGCCTTGCGCAGCGTTGTTCCGAATCCGGTCCCATGCGCTGCCGCCAGTTGCCCTCGACGAGGAGGATCCGCGATAGTCCGGAGCCACAGGGCTGGCATCATCATCATCACCGAAGAAGTCACCACCATCCGCGCTTTCGCTCTGTCTGGCCGAGGATCCCGCCGAACGAGACCACCAGGCGGGTGACTGCCTCGTCGTCGGCATAGCAGTGTGCTCATCGTTGCCACCACCAGCACCACCAGCACCAGCATGAGGATAATGCTGCTCATAACGAGCAAACTGCCTCTCCTCCCCGGCAACCGGCGACGCATCATCCTGATGCTGATACTCGGACGCAAACTCCGCGCCACCATCACCCTCACCAGTCTCCCCAGCCTGCTCGCGCCGCCGCATCTGCTCCAACTCCATCTGCCTCTGCAACACCTTCTCCCTAATCTGCCTTGACCTAATCCCCGCTGCAGAGTCCGCCATATTCCTCACCTCCTCCGTATACCGCCTCAACCGCTCATCATCCCTCCACGCGCTAGCCTCCTTCCACGAAGCCCACACCCCGACCACGAAATCCCCCGTCACCGCCGCCACCACGACCTTGAACAACCGCGCCCAGAGCATCGGCCGCCCCCCGCCCAAAGTCCCCGCATCCCCCATCAGCTCCCAACCCTTCATAAATCGCGCGGCCGTCATCCGCCCCCCCGGCGGCACCTGCGGTGCAAAGAACATTTCCCAGTCCATCGAGTACCGCAGCCGGTACGCCTGCCACAGGAAGCCCGCGAGCGCGCCCCCCGGTAGTCCGAGGCTGGAGCGGCAGGCGCCCTGCGAGGTCAGCTCCAGCACCGCGTCCATCTCGGGCTGGGTGGGGTCGCGGCCGGTCTTCAGGCGGATCATCTCAAGGAGGGCGTAGGATCTGCGGACCGTCTTGGTGACGTACGCCGTGCGGCCCCAGAGGCCCAGATAGAGGGTGATGGGGTTTGGGTTCTTGATGAGGGATTCGTCGACTCGGAGAGGTTTGAAGGCTTGTTCGAGAAATTGCGTCGGGGACATGTTGCGGGGGAGGCGGAGGAAGCGGATGCGCGGATCTTCGGGGTGTTGCTGTTGGCCTCCGAGAGGTGCGCCCGGTGGTGTTACTCCCGGGGGTGGGTTATTCATTGTGAAGGAGCCGTGGTTCTGGTATTCTTGATTGATTGATTGATTACTCAGTGTTGAGTGAGTTGGTGTTTGGAGAAATTGGATTGGATGGATGGATGGATGATGTCGAAGGTCATCAGGTGGTGCGGAGAGAAAGGCGGAGAGCTATGCTGAGGAGCTCGATGGCGGTGGCTTGTGCTGGTTGATTAGCTACTTGTGTATGGCTGGATTAGTCATCTATGCGGTGTTGGGGCCTCGTCCAATGTGACTATACATTTACTCTTGAGAGAATCGGTGTTATTTGAGAGCCTACAGCTTCACTGATCTCTCAGGACAACCACCTCAAAACAAAACAGGTCTTGACCCTCCTCTTATTTTCATATGAATGTCAAGCCTTATTGAGGCATGCTGCTATGTTCACTCGCGCAAGATATTAGTGGATTATATCGCTTCCCGCAATATCTTGGTTCTGGAGGGACAGCTTAAACTGGCGGTTTTCGGCTAATTTATGATGCCCAGATAAAGATCCTCCATCTTGGGGTTGGATACATACTCTACTCTATTTCATCCTGCCATGTTCATAGGTATTACATCTTCGGCCCTGAGAACTCGGATCTCTGTTGGCCTGATGCTGACTCCCTCCCGAACGTTTGACGATGTTTTATATGGACGGATAATTAGGAAGTGTTGGCACGGTGAATATGCGAGTATGGATCAGCTGAAAGATGAGTCCCAGCGGTTCCTTCTTAGCTAAGAGATACACTAGTAGCTTGTTTGCATAACCTTACGATTTTTAGCATTTTAAACTTCTTATCATCTTTACATTGCTTCTCAATTTCCCATACCCCTGAGTTACCACTTCTCAACATACGGCCTAAGATCCAGCTCAAACCCAAAAGTCGTCCGTGGCTGCGTATGCAAATGCCAATACGACTCGGCAATCTAGAGTTTCAATTCATCATCAGCCACAAGCTAGCCATACCCCAAGAAAACAAACGATGACTTACAGCCTCAGGATCCAACTTGGCATCCTCATGCTCAAACGTCCACGCCTTCGTGCGCGGGATATCAATCACCCCATCGACAATCACATGCGACACGTGCACGCCCTGGGGCCCGAACTCGCGCGCCAGCGACTGCGCCAGCGCACGCAGGGCGAATTTGCCCGCCGCGAACGAAGCGAATTGGGCCGAGCCCTTGATGCTGGCGGTTGCGCCAGTGAAGATGAGGGTCGGAGGGTGTTGGAGGTTCGTGGCTTGGAGGAGAAGTGGGAGGGTCGCTTTGGCGAAGTTGAAGGCTCCTTTGCTGTTGTAGGATATCAAGTGTTAAGCACAAGCACAAATGATGTAAAGGTAGAAAAAAGGCAGGGGAAGACAGTAAGGGCTAACTTACCCCTGCGACTCAAACCCGGACGAAAACTCCTCGGCTGTCAGTTCGAGGAACGGCTTACGCACCAAGCCGCCACCGGAGTTAAAGACAGCTGCTGCCAGCGGGGAGCCTGTGTACTGCTTGGTGATCTGTTCGAAGGTGGACTGGAAACCTTGCGGGTCGGAGAGGTCGGCGCTGAAGCCGGTGGCCTGGCCGCCGGAGGAGTTGATCTCGTCGACGACGGATTCGTAGTTGGCAGGGTTGCGGGCTAGTACGACGACGGAGTAGGCTTTGGCAAAGCGGCGGGCGATGGAGGCGCCCTGGACATTCATGTATGTAAGTAATTGGTTGGTTGATGGATGAATGGAGATGGTTGTATACAAGTGGAAACATACCGTTCCAGGGCCGACACCGGCAACGATGGCGAAGGGTTTAGTAGCGGCCATTCTGTATGACTGGTTGAGTCAATTGAGAAGAGATACACCAGAGAAGAGCTCAAGGAACAGGATTTGGTTTTGGCGATGAGTGTCCAGATATATCACTCCTTCTCCGCATCTCATGTCGTCATTTGATCCGGGGAGTTGCAAAGGCCGAGATTAGAAATCACAGGGCGGGATCACTAATCGCTGGATTCTCTGTTGTGATGGTCGACATCCCCTGGATGAACTTAGGAGGGCAAAGCACGCCATTGTATTACTCAGGAGTCCGAGTTTATGGATCTACAACTCTGCTGCCAGTGTTCCTTTGGTTACGGCGCGCACGAGGCTGCAGTTGACAACTGTCGCGATGGCTGCGGCCCGACTATACCAGATGTTTTGCGGCCAAACTCCGATCGAGATTCAGCCGCCGACTTTACCACAAAAATATCCCTTTTCACCATGCATTTATCTCTCAAGATTGTCATAAGGTATACCCTGTAGCTTTTGTATCGCGGGGTAAGCAGGAAAGATTGCAAACCCAAAACGTGAAGCTGACCTTCAATGAGCCAAAGGGATAACTTATGGTCATACTACGCTGCTGTTCTCGTCTGCAGTGTACTCCGTAGAAGTGGTCCACTTATGATCGGCGGAAGCCATAGCCTGCCATCCCCTGTTCCTGCCTCAGGCATCAGGAGCACCGCCCGATAAGCGCGGCCGATAAGATCAAATCAGCATCTCATCTCCAACTTATCAGTTTTTTTTTTCCCTTCTCCGCGCATCATCGCATTGTCTCTCTACCTAATACCCCCAAAATACGTTTTTCGATCTCTACTTCCACTATCCATCCTGAGACACAGCGGCTACAGATCATCTTATCTAAACGACACACCCATACTCAAGCCATTCAGCAAAACACAATGTCTTCCTCAAAAGAAGACTCCCTCCTCACCGACCTCTGCACAATCTGGTAAGCCCTCCCCCAAATCAAGTCCCCAATCTTATCCATTCTTCCAACCCCAATCCAAATACTAATCGAGACACCAAAATAAAGCCATCTCCAACCCCCCAAATACCGCTGCCCCCGCTGCGCCACCCGCACCTGCTCCCTGCCCTGCACGCGCCGCCACAAGCTCTGGTCCCAATGCAACGGCATCCGCGATCCGGCCGCCTACCTGCGACGCAGCGAGCTAGCCACCGAGTCCGCCTTCGACCGGGACTTCAATTTCATCACGGGGATCGAGCGGTCGATCGAGCGGGCGGGCCGCGACGCTGAGAACCGCGGGATCAGGGTCGATGGGGATGCGGGGGGGTTTGTTAGGGATTTGGCGGTTGTGGGGCTGGATACTGATCCTTCGTCGAATGCTGGGGGTGGTGATGGTTCTCCTTTGGAGGTGGGCGGAGGGAAGAGGAAGAGGGGGTTTGGTGCTGGGCTGGGTCAGAATAAATCTGGTGGTGGTGTTGGTGGTGGAGGAGGAGGGAGTGGGCGAGGGGAGCTTGGGTTTTTACGACAGGTGGAGAATGCAGGTGTCAAGTTGATCCGGGCGCCAAAGGGGATGAGTCGGAATAAGGAGAATGGGTCCAGGTGGTTTGCTAAGTATATTGCCCTTCTCTTCTTTATTTTCTAGATCGGGGATGGGTGGGGATAGGTGGGCTGACTTTTCGAACTGGAATAGACAGCAATGCCTGGTTTGGACAGTGGAGTGGATTGGACAGACTGGAGAGAAGCGCATGAGGAAGTGCAGAGACTCGGTCCCTATTGCGGTTTCTTACGATCGATCGTTCCCACCAAGCAGAGAGGAACGCGAGAAGGAGATGGACAAAGAGCAGAAAACACAGGAAGATCATGAGCAGGAAGAGGAGCAAGCAGATCAACAGTCTATTCCACAGCAGCTGGAAGCTTCCTCCACGGAGAATGATGCTCAGCAACCTCAAGATCCCGCCGACACCACCACCGCCACCAATGCTGAATTTACGGCTATTCCAGAGCCCACGACAGCAACGACATTAGCAGAAGAAACACTCCCATCAGAACAAGAGACGCAGCACGCAATCTTCCCCCACCGCGGCGTATATTTCTACCTCCACCGGCCGCGCACAGCAACGAAACAGCCCGTCCTAGTCCCCCTTGCCCCCAGCTTGACCCTCACCGCCGCGCTACGTGGTCACACGGTTCTGGAGTTTCCTACCATCTATGTACTACCCGACTCGCCGGATGTGTTACGCGCGCAGGGATCAGACGCCGGCTACTTACTGGAAGACGAGTATATCCAGCTGCACGGGCCGGTAGCGGATGACGATAGCGCCAGTCCTACCGATTCGGAGGTCGAGCAACTGCCATCGAATGGACTTGATCTGGGTAATGTCGACGAGAAAAAGGTCCTGGAAGTGCTCAAGAAGGATTTGTTCGAGCCGTCGACGCTTGCGTGATTGGGGCATATATGATAGGAATTAAGGGGGAAATTGTCATAGCCATAGGGGTGGTACATTTACCTCACCATATATGTCCATTGTAATGGCAATCATCTTGTGATCCGAAATGCTGCTGATGGCATTAGAGCCTGATCCACAATTGCAGGGCTATACAGGGGTTATCTGGTTGTGAACGGTTAACCGCGACGCCATCTTGTATAAGACTCGCCCTAATACTTCGCTTCGCGTGCACACTCGGCTCAGTCCGTTCGTAGCGGATCGAGCCTAGGTCTTTGTTAATTGATAGACGATCAATTGCTCAGCCAAAAATAAAACAAATCTGCGCTAAATTGACAATACATAACAAGGGTATCTAAATTTCCTTCGAAAATATTCCAAAATAAACGCCGTCCAATGCTACGGCTGGGTATAGAGACCGGTAATGATAGAGAACTCCAATCCATGCCAAGAGTTACCTGATCATTCGCGGTATAGGCTTAGCTTACTCTGACGGCGTGCAACAGCCTCTAGTCAAATGTCTTCCTCAGGGAGTACTCAGTCAAGCGACCAGTACATTAGGTCAAGCAATTGCTGCTTGCCATGGCACACGTGGCGCCAGGATTCGACCTGAACAATCAGGAGCTGGCCTCGTTTCACTCCTATCCAGGGTAGGATGTTGATCACCCTCGCGGGTCAATCAGTGCATGACGGGCCGATATGTTTGGTATCGGCCCGAAGTACCAATAGTCTGCTGGACTTGATGTCCAGCAGCTGGCTCATGATGAGAGCACATTCACAACTGCAGTGTGATAATCTCTGATAATCTTGAAGACCAGTATCCAAGGACAGGATCTTCAAGGTAGAACCTCTAGGTTCAAGTTTCAATCCCATTTAAAGGACTGGTAGCATCGGATGCAGTATCTGGAAGGTCGGGCTCTTCGACCTTCTCGGCAGCACCCGAGGAAACCGAGACAACCTCAGTGGCAACAGTGTCAGGGATAGTGCGCTCATCATCAGCAACCTTGCCGTTGCCATAGCTGGCCTTGTAATCCGAGGGCGAGACATTCGACCGCTGCTCAGGCCGAGTAGACCTGAGCTTGATCCGGCCGCGCTCAAGCGCTCGAAGCAAGGTACCAACTTCCTCCGACACGATTCCTCTGAGCTTGCTCATCGCATCGTCGGATACTTCCGAGTGAGCGTTCCATCCTAGCTTATCTGATTCCTCAGACGTCAAAGACTTGGCTTCCAAAGACGGTCCGTCAATGAGTCGCTTCAACGTAGTCGGCGACATGTTGTTCGGTCGGCGAGGCATCTTGACCGGTTTCTCCTTGGCACTGGAGGCGGCTGAAGCTACCTCATCCTGTTGCCGCTTCGGTGGACGGATGTGCAGGGTCAGCCCGTCACCAACTTCGTTGCGAATTTTGTAATATACTAGCCCCAGCGTTGCTGCCAACGCCTGATGCGCGGCCTCGGGATACAAACGAACAGCCTCTGCACGTGTAAGGGTTGACGGATAGTCACTCGAGTCACTCGAATCACTGTCGGTTGCGGTTGCGTAGAGAGGTCCCGTGTGATGCATGCGGCCCCAATACTCATACCCTCCAAGCTGATAGAAATCGGCGAGTTGAGTCAAGCGATTGACTAAAGATATATGTGGTTAGAAAAGTGCAAGGGATTCACCTGCATGCCTGTGCCACTTACTCCTACTCCTCTTCTTCAGACACCAGAATCGCCACACCGTACGAGGAAAGTATTCGGGCCATTGCAAGGAACCGTCGTCTTCGACAACCGGCACGGGGGTGATCGGGGCGTGAGTGGTATGGGCCAACGAGTTGAATCGAACACGTTCCGAATGTTTCATGCGAGACTCAATGAGAGAGAACCGATTAAAGACTGAAGTCAAGTGACGTGACATCTCATGTTGAAGAGTGATCAAGTCGGTGCGTAGTTGACTGATGGTAGCATGCAGCTTGCTGACTTCGACGCGGCATCCGCAGACGTCTGTTTGCAGGTGCTCCACATCTGCTTGGATTTGCTCCACGTTCTTGGACAAGCGGTCGACATCGCTGCGAAGGAAGACGGTCTCGTTGCCGGTCTGACCGATGCTGGATTTGAGCTGAGAGATCCCCGACTTCAACTGGTCAACGTCCGTCTTCAAGGCGACAACGTTCAGATCGATCCGATTTGAGACGGAGCGATTGGCTTCGAATTCGCGTCGGATATGTTCGTCTTCACGGTTACGCCTGTCAACGTAGCCATCCTTCGTCAAGACCGTGGATCGGAGTTCCAACAGACGGGAGTCAAGATACGTCAAGCGGTCGTGAATGTGCGACAGAGTGGGATCAGAGAGTATCGGAGGTGTTGATTCATGTATGAGAGATAACCTAGGGCTCGAGACAGGTATTGACATGCTCGAGGTGCGAGAGAGACTGCGTTCAAGGGTCGTAGTCATGGCGATTACAAGGCACGGTCGGGACCCGACCGTGACAACTGGTTAAGAATAGGCGAAGGGTGGGTTTTCGACGTTTTCTGATGCTCCTCCCAATCCAAAATTCAACAGAGGTCCATGTTGAGTCGATTTTGCGTATTGTGAAGATGTATTTTCACAGGTTCTGATGACGATGACGGTGGTTGTTGGTGCGTTCTGAAGAGGGGGAAGACGATATTGAAAGCAAGAAAGGGAGAGACGGGAGGGAGGGAGGGAGTGAGACCAGGCGAGGCGAGGCGAGGGGAGAGGCTTTCGCTCATCGATTGGAATTCCGTGGCGCCCGCTGGTTGATTTCATCGACCCAGTCTGCCGCCTGACCCCTCGATTCCTGCAACCTCATCTTCCATCTACCACAACGCACGACCGGTGGATGGGATTGAATGAGCCGAATTGATACACCCTGAGTTATTTGCAGTCGTACCAAATTACCTCTTTGTATCTACCAAAAAAACATTCAGTGATGCTATTCGCGTGCATCAACGATACCAAGGTCATGATAACCGTACGCGGTAACTCTGGTGACGATACGGTATCACGGGAGGCCGGAGGCTTGGCAGGCCCCCAACCTTCAGCTGACCAAATGCTGCCAATCAGTCGGGATGCGATGATGTTTGTCACGCAGTCTTGGAAGGTTCCTCCGTTTGCAGATTGGTGGCTTGCCCTCGTATCAAGGCTGCCTCCTGTGCTCCCTCTGAATCTAAACCTGTATGGAACGTGTACAGTATCGCTAGAATCAGATTTCAGGTTATTTTAGTTGACCGGGATTGAAATCGCTTGGTGCAGCAACCATTGATGAAGTTGGCATGTTTTTATCAGTGCAGTAGTCCCTCCAAGCTTTCTTGGGACAGACAACGAGGCTGAAAGCACCCACAGATTCAAATGGCAATATATCTGGTCGAGACAAGAAATGCCATGCAAGCGCTGGGGTGTACAGGAGTAATTATGAAGAGCATAAACCTCATACAAACTAGTAGTTACTAGTACCAGGCCACTCCACTTTATATACCTCGAGGTCGATAACAACTAAGGCCTCGCCAATTTAGCAAGCAGTATGTCGTCTCCAAAGCATAATAAGTAAATATTTTTTACTGAGCCTCAATGAATGCAGTGTGTACTGTACATACATGCCCCCATCTACGTCAATCCCATACAAAGAGGCGGCGACAAGCGACCTCCTCGATGCTGCGCACCTGCCTTCGGAAGTCTTGTCCGGACTGTATCCAACATCCTCTTTGATAAACATCATGGGACAATTACCATCTAGTCTACGAGGCTATTCAACCTCAATAGCAACGTGAAGCTGTCTACAGCTATATACTTACTCAGCCAATCACTCTTTTAAAGGATCCTATATCTCCTTAACTCCCACCGCAACGATGAGACTCTCCTTCGTCTTCATAGTTCCCAGTCTTTTCCTCATCGCCATCTGCTACGCTCGCTCGACCACTCCTAAAACCAACAGCAATACCAGCGATCACCAGCAATGCGACTGCTATCTCATCTCCGGTCCCGACCCAGGCTACTTCACGCATTACAAGCTGTGGGACTTCCGCAATGCATCGCAAATCCACCCGCAACCCGCATCCCCCAGAACCGTCACGACCAATATCACAACCCTCCTCACCCCCGACGCAGATACAGACAACCTCTACACGACGATGAACCTCTTCTCCCAGACCCCCTTCAGCAAAGACTGGCGCGTGCAGACCTGGGGTCGAGCTGCCGATCCTCTCCTCGCTCCTATCCCAATGACCAACTCCGAATCCAACGTCTTCATGCACACCCCGAGGTCGTCGTCCTCGTCGTCCTCCTCCTCACAAGACAAAAATCAGCAGCCAAACAGCTTCCTAGTACTCCGCACAACCCGCTTCATCAACCACGCGACCACCGCGGAAATCGAATCCCAATTCGGCCTCATCGACCACTGCTCGCTGCGCCTACACATGCGTTTGATGTCTCGGGACACAGCCCTATACAATCCATTTTCCTCCTCATCTTCCTCCTCCTACCCTCCCTCCACAAACGACAAACCCTCGAACCCCAAATTCGTCTACCCTCCTCCGGGCTTTCCCCCCCTACCACCTAAAGCCCCCTCCCCTGCTCCACCCTCCTCACCCCCATCATCACTCCCCTCCACACCCCCTCCTCACCCAGGCAAAGGCAAACCCAATAAAGTTCCCAGCGGCACCTGCGCCGGCGTCTTCACCTACCGCTCTTCAACCTGTGAATCCGACATCGAGATCCTAACCTCCGACGACCCGCACACCATCCACTACGCCAACCAACCGGACTACGACCCGATCAACGATCGGATCATCCCAGGCGCCAGCGCGGTCGTCAACCTCACCCGGCCCTGGACGGAGTGGACGACGCACCGGCTGGACTGGCTGACAGATCAGTCGCGGTGGTACGCGGACAACGTCCTCCAGACAGCCAAACGGTACCGCGTGCCGGACCAGCCCAGCATCATCGTCATCAACCTTTGGAGTAACGGCGGGGCATGGACGGGCGACCTCCGCGTCGGCGAGTCGGTGTACCTCGGGATTGAGTGGATGGAGCTCGTGTATAACCTCTCCTCCTCCTCCTCCTCTTCTATCTCCTCTTCTTCTTCCTTCTTCCCTTCTGCTGCTTTTGCTGGTGAGGGTGCGGTTTCTGCTGCCGCTGCTTCTGCTTCTGCCCTCTCCTCTTCCTCTTCGGTCTCCCTGGGGTCCGAGTCACTGGCGCCGTTATCGTCTCTAGCAGGACAGGTCGCAACGGGTGGTTCGGGTGGCAAGGCTGGGGTGGACGAAGTCTTCGGACAGCATAGCCGTTACCGCCATCATTATTATCGACCAGACATAAACCTCGCCGCCATGGGGCAGGGTCGAGACCGGGGGGACACATTGCGCTATCAGCACGACGATGGTCGGGAGGCGGGAGCAACGCCGTCGACTGTTTACTCGTCGGGCTGTCGGAGACCTTGCTGGGTAGATCGCTGAAAACACGGCCAGCTAGCCACTCTTCTGTATCTGTATAACCTTATTCTTCCAAGTCCATGGATGACTTGCTTTACTATGCATCTTCGGAGTAGAGGATCTTAAGACTTAACGTAGTATCATTGTGACGCGGCCGCTCGAGCAATTATGACTGAGCAACGCTCCTCTTATCTCTCCGTTGATCGGATGGCAGCTCTTATTTACATCAAGAACAGTATCTCTGCCCATGCTTTCCAGACTCGAAACAAACGCATGTCAGGAGCTCAGGCTTCTACTGACGGGGTATTCGCACAAAACAAAAACAGACGCTGAGGACCAACCTCTAACAAGCAGAGCACTGAACACCTCGCTCAAATACAAACATGGAACGCAAACATGACTCTAAACCACATATCCTAAACATCGAGCGCTGAACATCCATGTCACCTGATATGGCCGTATCAGTGCCAACTGCTGGTCCTTCTATTTACATGCTGACCATACACAAACATACAGCTCTTCCGATTCTGCGTTGATGGCCAAGTCGGGCTCGATGGCCTCATTGCTTATAGCCTGAATGCCAAAAACCTTAGTGCCGACAGCCTCACTTTCAAGGCCGTAGTGATCGTTGCAATTGCAATATGCTTCGTTCTTTCGATCTTTTTGTTTCTTTTTTTTTTTTTTTTTTTTTTTTTTTTTTTTTTTGAGGTGCCGCCATCCCCGCTCCGAGTGGCCAGTCAAGTGCTGACCACGACCACTCATCATAGCTTAACCCCCCGGCCCTGGATGGGGACTTCGCGGTATTCGTAGCCCGGGACTTCGGTAGGTACGAAGTCCCCATCCAGGCCTCCATTCATCAACTCCACCACTATCTTCCTTCGCAGGAGTGGGGAGTCTGGAGCCCCATAGGATTGGGGCTCCAGGTTGATGGCGACGGCTTTCGCCGTCGACAGGAGGAAGACACCGCAGTCGGATCCATTGTCTTGCCGAGGGGACAGGGACGGCAGCACCTCCCAATCCTCCTCCACAAACTTTCCCCCCAACTCCCCCCTCAGCCACATTTTGATGAGATCGACATGGCGCTTGTTGAGCCCCCCGAGGGAGTCAAAGTGCTCAATGGTGCGGTCGCACGGCTTCAACACGATGAGTGTCCAATGGGACTTGTCATGGATTGGAACAAACACCGTATCGACGCTGAGGAGGGCTTCGCCCCCAATCTTGGCCCGTGTCGCCCACCTGCGCACAGAATCGTAGCCTTTGTCGCGCAAATTAGAAAAGAAAAAAGAATTGAAAGCGTGAAAGCGTGGCCGATCATTTCGTCCGGAGTTGTTGTTGGTTCGCCGCATATAGTCAATGATCAATGCCAAGTACGCGTTGATAACCTCATCATTGAGCCATTCCAAGGGTGTATAGCACGTCGCTAGATCACGTGCCGTCAATGTTTCTCCCGAAAGTGTGCTTATGATTTTCTTTGACGGTGGACCGGCCATGACTTCTTCGAGACGTTGAACCCATTCTTTAGTTATGTTCAGGGGTAGGGTCGCGTTTTTCCGGCGAGCGACGTTTCGGAGTTTGAGGCTCTCTGGGTGCCGGCTTTCTCCTCCCTGGCTTTTTGCCTGCTGGCTTTTTACCTGCTGACTTATTTCCTGCTGGCTGATCTTCTGATTCTCCTCCTGTATCGCTCTCCACCTTTCGGCAAAGAGAGACTCAGTCCGGCCCGCAGGAATCAGGGGAGGGATGGGGTGGAACAAGCTTACCGCTGACATAGCCCGCCCCATCGGGTACTGTTCAGCTTCACGTCTGAAGGGATCCTGTCCATGTCTGTCCCTTGGAGTCATAGCAGAAGCACCTTGATTGGCGCTGCTGGAGTTTTCAGCCTTCGCATTTCCATTTCTGATCCGCGCACTTCTGCGAAGCTGATTGCTGATGGTCGCTTCGCTAGCAGGTGCCTTGTTCTCCTTCTGTTCTACGAGGCACACTTTGGGACTGGCAGACTTAACGCTTTCCACCATACTCCGCCCAAAATCATCGAGAAGATGGTCGAGACTTGGTGGTGCCGCATCGTACCGATCATCATATGAAAGATTACGGTAGCGGCGGGGCGCTTCATTTATGGGCGTCAAAATATGCTCCGCGGTCACTTCGTGACAGCGGGGAAAGTGAACTCTGCGCGGGGGCTTCGAAGTACCCTGATCGACTTCATCGTCGGCAGCTTGCTTCGGCTTGCTCGACGCACCGGAGGGGCGACGCAATGCAGATTTCAGAGGTCTGATCTGCTCAGCTCGCCGCTTCTCCCCTTTCGACTGCGTTTTCAGAGCCCCTTGAACCCTGCGGCTGCTCGCTTTAGTGCGTTTAGGTGGTGACACAGCTTCGTCAGAGTCAGGCGCGGCACGTTTCTTACTGGCGGTAGCCGAGTTATTGACGATAGCCGAGTCATTGACGATACCCGAGTCGGTATTCGTGACCTCATTACTGACAGCCTCAGTGCCGACATCCATAGTCTCATTGATAACAGTAACATTTTCGACGGCCGAATCGATATCCATAGGCTCGGGTCTTATGATCTCATTGCCGACGGCCAAGTCGGTGTCAGGATTTGCCCAAATGTTGATAGCCGCACGAACTTGCTCAACAGGAGTCTCGTTTCTGATTCTAGCGGGTCTCTGAAAAATTTGCTGCACGCGACGCTTGAAAGTATCAACAACATGGACCGCCCGTCTGGCAGCCTGAGGTGCATGCTGGATCACACCGTTATAAACAGCGCGCGTCATACGATTCTGCAACACGTTGCGATGAGCCGCCCATCTAGCAGCCTGCGATGCACGCTGGATCATGCGGTTGTTGGCAACGCGCATGAGGCGATTTTGCCACATATTTCGGATAGCCGTCATTCTGGACGGACCTTCCTGACGTGAATTTTGTCTATCGACAAGACGTGGAGTGATTGGGGTCCCCCCGGGCCATCTCCCGGGTGGGCGAATTTCAGGGGTGGTCGGAATTTTGGCACTGGCCATTGTCAAGCTGTAAGGAGTCGCTTGGAGGGAGAAAGGTATACTGGGGCGTTCTTCTTCGCCTTCAGATAATTCCAGTCGCCGCTTCTGACCCGCAATCGAAGAAGTTAACTGAGCTGGAGTTGATGAAGTTGGGGCCGATAAAGTAGAGTTGATACGAGGGATGTTGTTGGACTTAGGAGCACGACTAGTGCCATAGTCAGTCGAGTGTGCTAAACCATTGCTCGAAGAAAGGTTGCTCCAAGGCGTGACGCGCTGGGAGCGATCAATAGTTAGAACGAGACGACTATTAAGAGGTGGATTTGAGAATGAAGTTGGAGCTGAAGACGATTGAAATAGGTTGGTCGGGGGAGCAGCCCGTTCACTGCGATTGATATCAAGAGAAGGAGCTGAAGACGAATGAAATAGGTTGGTCGGGGGAGCAGCCTGTTCACTGCGATTGATATCAAGAGAAGGAGCTGAAGACGATTGAGTGAGGTTGGTTAAAGAAGCCCGCTCACTGCGATTGATGTCAAGAGAATGGGCTGAAGACGATTGAGCAAGGTTGGTCGGGGGAGCAGCCTGTTCAGGAGCAGCCCGTTCAGGAGCAGCCCGTTCAGGAGCAGCCCGTTCAGAGCCATCAATGTTAAGGACGGGACGACTATCAAGGGATGAAGCTGGTGCAGGAGACGGGAGAGTAGTCACAGGGCGCTGAATATCTGCAAGCTCGGCATTGAAGCGTGCACGCTCACGCACATACAAGGACCTAAAGGTGTCAACCGCATTATATGGGCGGTGAGAAGAGCCATTCTGAGAATTGTTCGGGGCGGGGTTCGTATGAGACACGTTGATATTAGAGGTAATGTGACTAGTGTTGTGATGAATCGAGTTTGTAGAAGTATTGCTCGAAGAGATATAGTTCCATGGACTAACGCGCTGGGAGCGATCAATGTTTAGGACCGGACGACTAACAAGTCCGTGTCCCATCGGAGTGGGGTCAATATTAGAGACGTTGGTATTGGAAGCGATGTGACTAGTGCTGTGATGAATCGAGTTTGTAGCATTGCTCGAAGAGACATTGGTCCACGGAGTGACACGCTGAGTGCGATCAATGTCTGGGACCGGACGACTATCGAGTCCGCGTCCATGGGGCACGAAATCCGGAACCGCGGGATTCATAAGTGAGCCTCTAGGACGAGTGACGGAGAAGTTGGTAAAGTTCGAAGAGGGGTTGGTCCAAGTAGTGGCGCGCTGCGGGCGATCGAGGTTGAAAGCAGGACGATTTCCACTGGGCACGAAAGGAGTAAAGCGATCAACATTGAAAGGCATAGTGCCGTTGGATGGACGGTCGGATGAGAGATTGGATCTGAGCCCATGCGCAGATTCCTAAGCAAAACGGTTAGTCCTGGAGACACTGCTGGAGAAGATACTAGGTATCGACTCACAGCTTCACCGTACGACGGAGTGATGTAATTGAAGGACGGCATTTTGCCGAAACAATGACAAGGTTCGCAATGGGGGAAGATCGATCGAGACTGTAGGTGTATTACAGGAGAGGAGAGATGATTCAAGTCATGAGAGGAAAGTGATGTATTCGGAGACGATTTTGAAAGTGTTTGTGAGCGAGGCAGCGATCAGAGTGGTGTCAGACGTTTTGGGTGCACGAAGCGTGGCTAGAGACGTGTTGTGAGAAGACGCGTTATGAGTACGAGGTTGGGTTGGGAAGAGGTAAACACCAGAGAGTGGGAGAGAAGAAGGAAGATGAGAGAAATACCTAGGTGGGTGGTGGGTGGTGGGTGGTGGGTGAAGAGAAACTGAGAAAGAGACAGGGAAAGCGCAATCATAACACAGCCATCGCCATGGCAGGCACACAGTAACAAAAATATTTACTGTGGTCGCGCGGCAGCGCATTGGTGTTCCATTGGAAAAAAAAGGGCCCCAGTGAATGTGGTGGGCGCAACAGAGGCAGATGGCAGAGTGAATCTTCGCGCGATGTGAAGTTATTGGGAGTTTGGTTTGGAGATGAATGATTGAGCTCTGTCGGTACGTATTTCATGCTCCAGCTTAAAAAGGCTTAGTGTCGGAAGCTTGACCCTCCTTTACACTCTAAAGTCCGCAATGGAATTTCATCACGTGAAGTTGTGCGTTATGATCTCAGACTGGGTATACTTAATCTATAGTAGTATGTAAGTCTACTTTCAGGTTCCAGATTTTCCTTCTGGTATCACACATAGTTTTCCAAGGCAGAGATGGATTTTTATGACTTCTCTGTGTTATCGTCGGATTGACCTCCCCCTTCCTCGCGATAATGACCCTTTATCTTTCACGATAAGGGTATCCGCATTCAAAACTCAGCAGCCAAACGTCTTGTGATGTACAGTACAGTATGAGGTCTTGTGCAATAGTACTCTGGTGAAAGTAGGATCGGAGCTAAATAAGCTTAAATCAATATAGGTGCAAGAAGCTAGCAGAACACAGCTAAAGCGAAGGAGGTCGTATGTATGTACAAGAAATGTCCCACTATGTTACATCGCCGACGCATGTAAATCTGACCTGCTGGAAAAACCGCACCCAAAAACACGGTTGAACCCAAGTATGCCGATGGCCATGCTAATGCGCCGCAAGACCAATCTGTGAAAAAAGGAGGGGTGCTCCCTCCATGACTATCCAAGCTATGCCTGCCAGCCCAGGTAATGTCAGCACAGTCGATCGACAACAGATTCGCGAATGCAATATTATAATGAGCATGGCGTGACCTACCGGAATAAACCACCAGCTTCGTGACTACTTCAACATCATAACGCACGCGTGGCCGCTTGATTTGCGCAAACAGTTCCTCCTTGTCGGCCTCAATCCCGGCGTCGAATTCGGGAAAGGGGACCGTTGACGAAGTCCCCTGGCAGACAGTGTCAGCAGATGTCGCCAGACCCGGAGCTCCTGTGCCCATCATATGCTCATAGTCATTTAGTTTGGAAGGCCGTCGCGAGAGCTTTGGCGGCTGGGCCTCTCGGGCAGAGGAACTGGTCTGGCCAGCCTCCGTGGTAGCAGTGGCTTTATTGCCGTTAGAGAGGCTCTCACGCCTGCGCTTCTCACGATATGCCAATGTCTCATAGGCGTCGGCTTCCGATTGGGGACCGACAGATATCGCACGTCGCCTTGGATGACGTATCGTAGTGATGAAGGATGGGATCTCGGATAGATTCGGAAGCACTTCATGATCTTTGAGATGCGTGGGAACACGGGAGTATTGCCTGGTACCCCCAAACGATTAGCTCGCTGCTTGGCAGTCCGTTCCCAATTCTATCTCATTCCGCTGAGGGAAAACATCACGACTTACGAAGCATTGGTGAAGAATCGCCGAGGGAGAATGAGTCCAAGCTTTTCCAGACCCCGAAATACCGGCGGAAGCACCCGCAGCATGAAAGGCTTTGTCATTGCTCGCCAAACGAAGAGTAGCAGGACCCCAAGGACTAGTCGGAGAGCAGTCTTCGTCATTTCTACCAAATCAAAATTCGGCGCAGAAGCTTGTACTGACTCATACCACCCCGTCCCCGATTGTGCTAGGTGCCAATAAGCGATCTGAGCACCAAGTGTTACGCCCGCAAAAGCCACGCTATCATCAAAGCATGGGCAGTCATCCGCAGGTTCTGGATGCACGCGAACCAGGGCCAAGATGAGCAAAATGACGACCATGACCCCTTTCCCTGTCGCTGCAAGGATATAATCGTCGATCATGGGTCCATAGGTATACTGCAAGTAGGCTAAAAATCCACCTAACAAGCAACCCGTGATCACATCGCAAAACCCATGCATCCCGCAGTACAAGCGCCCCAATACAATGGAGATCACATAAATATAGGTTAAGCCATGCAGTGCTAAGTTCGCACTAGGGCCAAGAGTGCATTCTGGCGAATTGAGGAGTGAGAGAACATAGACGGCGACCGAGACGGCATTCGTCGAGTGGGTGGAAGGAAATCCGTACTCCAAAGCCGCAGAGCCGGACATTGTGATACGCTGGAGGGGCGGCGATAAGGGCCGTGGCAGACACAACAAGTCCTTGATGAAGCCACTGAAAAAGACGCCTGACGCCAGAAGGTGTACCATCCTGGATGACAGCCACATCGGTCAGCGATTAATTTCCGCCGAGCGCAGAGTTCATGTGCGCTGATCATCTGATTTCAACGCCCGTTGAGGAGCACATACCCACGTCCCAAGCTTGGATATCCGCACCAGAACAGAATTGGGAGGAAAATCATGAAAAAGGTATGCGTGCCCAGATTAGCGGTGAAGGCAAAGTATGAATCCAGAGTCGGAGTTCGAATCTTTTCCTGGCACCAAGCGAGATATGGTGTCTCGAAGCGAATCAATGGAAGCAATTTCTGCCGTGGCCAGTACCGCCAGAGAGGAAGCTGATTACGATCTATCGAAACCCGCAGGTTAAGCCACGGTTAGTGTTTAGACAACGAGACTGACTTCTGCTAGTACAAGTTTGAACATACAATGATCCAGGCTTCTCAGGCCAGCGTCGGGCTGGCCATTTGTGCTGTGACCCATTCGCGATGATATTTGCCCAAGCAGGCAGCGTATAAGATTAGAGAAATGAACTGATTGCAATCCCCCCCATGTGGGTTTCTTCTCGATCCCTGGCGGAAATAGACCCCTTAGGTTCTCCGACCGCCTTAGGGATTCATTAAGGCTTTCAAATGGCCAGAATTGGGCAAATAAGACGGCGCGATAGGGTACCAAGTGGTAGAAGCGACAGAAATATCGATGCCGGCTTAAGGGGACAAGTCAGATACTAAGTGTCCCGCGGCTGGTCACTTATCAAAATTGTGATGTCGAAGTTTGGCGGTCAATGCGCCGCCGCTGGACCTCGAGACCTCCGCGGTCAACGCAGGGACGTGCTGAAAAAAAGTCACGTGTGTACCGATTGGCCACGGAAGACAAGAGACATGCTGAACCAAACCAATCAATAGCAACTCGTGGCTCAGTTTATTCGGGTTGCTTAGTAGGAATGTCTGCACATGATATAATGATATCAATTGCTCAGCTCTATATACGAAAGACCAGGTTTGCAGTTTCAACGCGCATATAGTTATTGGAGGGCTGAAGTATGTACTAGGGAGATATCACGAATACTAGTAATCAAATGAATGTACTGGGGTGCATGGAGGCTGGTGGAGGCTGGGAGCAAAACTTCAATGCTCCGACCAGTGGTGGATTGTATTACGTCAGAAGACAACCAAGCAAAGCCTTGATCGGAAACTGTCATAAGGGTGCGGCCTGGAGCAATTACGCAAGGAACCACAGTAGACAGATGCCATCCAAGAGATCGGAATCAATCCTAGCACTAGAAGCCATGACCCCAATTCAACGATCGAATGCGATGCGAAGGACACCAAAGAAGTTAGCAATCATGGATGTACGAGTAGTTACTCCGTAGGTAGGAGGAATAAGCTGGATCGAGCCTTGATTCTAGCGCAGTCAAGGTCCACTAATTCAAGGAATTGGCCCAGCTGTGACGAATCTACTAAAAATAAATATGTACAGTAACTACTGTAGTTGAATGTGTACTGTGTAGTCATCGAGTGCATCAGAAATTGAGCTGAAACTGGACTGGACTTGCTGCTTGACCGGTCAGGGACTGAAAAGTGAGCCCTTCAAGCTTCAAGTTCAATGACAGCAGAGACGGTGCGTCATTTTGTCCCGCGGCGTTGCTATGGCAGCTCATCGGCCGGTAAACATCGGTCTGGCGGTTTCATGTCAGCCGCAATGGGGGGGGGCCCTCGCTGCAACAGCAGAGACTAGGCACCAAACTAGCACCACTAGCATCACCAGCCCCATTGACTGGGTCCTCGACCATCGGTCACTCGTCTACTCCCCGTAAGAGGATTTGATCTCGAAGCCTGACATCCCTTTCTCCCCCATTTGAACGTCTTCGTGCTGGTTTCGCGTTATTGTTTTTCTTCTAATCTTCTTCCCCTCCCCCTCCTCCACCTCCACCTCCGCCTCCACCACTACTACCTTCGATCTCCTCCTTCGTGCAGCAACCTCGCAGCGACGTGTCGCCTTTCGAACTTCATTTTGACAAGAAAGGAAATTTCACGACTACCTACCATATTTTGAACCGCTTGGCTCTTGCATTCAGACAAAGCGGGTGGATCTGGAATAGCGACTATTGTCTAGAAGTATTTTCCTGACCGACACTTTTCCCCCCTTCCGGGATACGACTGGACACCCACATTCCACCAATTCTCCTATTCCCGCCATCATGTCAGGTACCATGTATGATGACCAAGCTTATGCACCCTCGCGTCGTCATTCACTCGCGACTCCTCCTCAGTCCATGAACCCGCGAAATGGCCGGACGCGCAGCCAGAGCGTCCGAGTCAGCAACAGCACCGTCAGCACAAACACCAGTGTCTCGAGCGGAAGGATGTCGGAAGCCACAAACATCACGCAGCCGCCGGCATATTCCAAAAAGTTCGTGGTAGTGGGCGATGGTGGATGCGGAAAAACCTGTCTCTTGATTAGTTATTCGCAAGGTTATTTCCCGGAGGTAAGTGCCCTGCAGCGGATTTGATCTTCCAATTCCAACTAACCACCCCGGCCCAGAAATATGTCCCTACCGTATTCGAGAACTACATCACACAAACTACTCATCGTGCTTCTGGAAAGACAGTCGAGCTCGCTCTCTGGGACACTGCGGGCCAGGAAGAATATGATCGTCTACGGCCGCTGTCGTATCCAGAGACAGATCTCCTCTTTGTTTGCTTTGCGATTGACTGTCCCGCCTCGCTAGAGAATGTGATGGACAAGGTATGTTCGACTCTCGCTGGTCTGCTAGCGGTAGAGACATCTGACAAAGTACATAGTGGTACCCTGAAGTCTTACATTTTTGTCCGACCACCCCGCTCATTCTGGTGGGCCTGAAGTCAGACCTTCGCAACAAGAGAACATGCATCGAGCTTCTTAAGACACAGGGTTTAACGCCGGTAACGCCAGAGCAAGGTGAAGCAGTGGCGCGTCGCATGAATGCATCCTACGTGGAATGCAGTAGCAAGGAGATGCGTGGCGTCGACGGCGTCTTCAGTCTGGCGGTTGACACGGTTATTTCTGCCGAAGAACAGGACTTTAGCGACCGCCAAACGTCAAGCGCTGGGAGCAAACCCCGAGTTGGGGGCGGCGGCAAGAAGGTCAAGAAGCGTAGCTGCAAGATCCTGTAAGCGGTGGGCTTGTTTGTGTTCTCTACTCACTTTCCCGACTTCTGTTGGACTGTCTTTCATCCTTGATTACCCCGAACTTTCTATTACCCTCTTGAAAACTCATGCCACACAAAAGCCTGGTTGCTTTGGCGGCTACACCGACTCTCCTTACATATGATATGACATAGCGAAAGTGAAATGGACCCCGGACAAGGCCGGAACCCTCTGACTTATGAATGTTGGTTTCGTCCCCGTTTGGGTTCTTATGTGTTTCTTGAAATATGCCGGCGGCTTTCTGCTTTTATTCATTCACCTCATGTTGTTATACCTGCTTGCCTTGATGATTGTCCCCGTCAACTACGATTTCACTAAACATCTCACGCTCCTGTTTCCTTCTTTCAATGCTTTCAATGCTTGATGTCTGTTATGAGATTGGCCAGATGGCCTTTATTCGTTATGCATGAGATAGGTGTTTACTGGCGCAAGCGAAACCCCCCCATGTGACCGAACACGAGAACCACTCCAACAAACCTCGATGAGAGATAATCAGCAATCCAGTTTGCCTGGAGAGTAGCGTTTGTATTGTCGAGATAAGAACCGTAGAAAAGCATACGCAATAACCCATTTCCGGTCGTAGTAGATAAACAGATCCACGCCATACTCAAACGCCCAAAAAAAAAAAAAACCAGAAATGTCGTACAAGTCCGCCTCCTTGACTCCCAAGATGACGGAATCAAGCTTCAGCATTCTTCATCTCCTCATCGGGCAATTCACTCTGCCCCTCTGCCTGCCCTTCCTCTTTACGCCGATCCGAAGCTTCAGGTTCCTCGGCCGGCCGGCTCATGAAATTCTCGAATCGCGACCAAAGAGCTTCGACAGAGCCGAACTCATTCCCCACCTTGAAGCAAGGCCATGAAAATTAGCATTTTCGTTCTTCTTTCCTTGCATAATAGAAGCATAGAAATTTCAGTGGGACCAGCCACCGGAAACACGGGAAGTGAAAGACTGAGGGTGGGCGGCGGGGCTGAAACCTACAGAGATGATGCTCTCTAAGTTCCGATTGAGCCGGTTCATGTTCTGAAGAACTTGTTCCATGCCCTATTCTCACATGTGAGCTCAGTTCAACTTAAACGAGTTCTGTGTTGTCGAGGCGCCTGAACAACAAGATGAGGGTAGTCGCGCCTATACGCTCCCACCAAGGTGAAACGCGGATCGGATCTGCCTTACCACAGCAATCTCCCTCACTAGTTCCGCCCGTTGTTGCTCGAAGACTGTGGGGGTCGTTGATCTGGATTTTGCGCCGGGGGTCGTTGACATCTTTGCTTGGGTGAGCGGAGCTCGGGTTCTGGGAGCACTCTTGCAACAGTGGAGGGGGTTTTTTCGGTCGAAAAATTTGCCACGAAGTGGGATTTGTGATTCAATGCCGAGTTACTCGGGTTCTTTATTGATTCAGTGATACCGACTAAGTACCCTGGTTCTTGTTCCGTCTGTCTGCGCGTGGATTGTGTTTGGACGTTTCGTCTAGTGGCGGGGCGCGGGGCGCCCCCCGGTGCCTGGTTGTTCCCATTTGGGATTGGCTTTGTTTATTGTGCCGCCTGAATGCTCACACCGCTCAGATGTCCGCCCTTGCTTATCGATAAGACTGATGCAGGGTCCTCGTGTCTCTGCAGCGATAACGGTCCTTGTTCATGGTATGTCCAGAGAGTCAGGGAGGAGTTTATTCGAGCTTGATGAGATCTTTTGTTTTGCTGAGCTTATGTCTGAGTCTATTCAAATATCGCTTACTACATTGACTATCCGAGATGACAACCGGTTGCACGCGCTGCGATGCTGTTTTATCTCTTCGACCACAGCGGAGGATGTGACTTTCGTTCAGCTGACTTGTGCATCTTATTCGGAGGGCGCTTTTGCTAATTTATCTACGCTCTGAAGAGAACCAGATTCTTACAGGTCAGCACTGAGCATATTTGGTGTGCAAAGCCACTGGTCATAGCCACAGAGCATATAACACTTTTGACGTTCGAGTGACGTAACCTTCCATCTGGCTTATAAGCTCACCTCCTGATTCACCGCTATATTCTGAATGAAACATCGTATCCACAACCCTGACAACTCGAGTCATTATGAAAGCGATTGGTGTCGAAGAATACGGCCCTGTTGATCATCTCAAGGCACGGGATATCTCGAAGCCATCCGAGCTGCAGCCTCGAGATCTTCTAGTTCGGTACGAGCGACAAATTAATCTGCTGCCGTGAACAATGACTAAGAGAGCTTCTTAGGGTTAAGGGCGTCTCTGTCAATCCAGTGGATACCAAGGTGAGAAACGGAACGTACGATGACTACCCAGGCAAGTTCATTCCCATCGCCACTCTAGGTAAATAGGGTCAACTGCTGACTAATTGCCAGATTACTATGACCGCGTCCCTCGACCGTTCCAAATCACCGGATACGATGCTGCAGGTGTCGTAGAAGCAGTGGGTTCTGAGTGCTCCTTCTTCAAAGTTGGAGATGAGGTATTCTACTCCGGAAGTCCTATCAGACAGGGCTCCAATGCAGAATATCAATTGGTGGATGAAAGGAGTGTGGGGCACAAACCGAATCGCCTTGACTTCGTCGAAGCTGCTGTCATGCCTTTGACATACATTACGGCTTATGAAGCTCTTGTCGAGCGGCTGGGTGTCAGGAAAGGTGAAAGGACATCTTTGTTGATTATCAACGGCGCTGGTGGAGTTGGTGCTGTAGCCATTCAGATTGCACGCGTATTGCTTGAGATCCCTGTGGTCATCACGACAGCCTCACGACCGGAGACGGTGAGCTTCGCCAAAGAGATGGGTGCTACTCACGTCGTCAATCATCGAGAAGACGTTCCTAAACAGATAGCAGATCTGAATCTTGATCTACCATTGAAGTAAGAATTAGCTTGACTTCGATTGTGACACTAGCTAAATATGATCCAGGTACATCTTTATCACACACTCAACGGACCAGTACATGGACACGTGTGCGAAGATCTGCTCCCCGTTCGGCAAAGTCTGCTCGATTGTGCAAGGTCAAGCGAAGATGTATGGAACCGAGTTCATGTCCAAATCATTGACATTCGTCTGGTGTCTTCTTGGCACGAAGCCGTATCACAAGGTTGACGTTGAATCGCACCACCGTATACTGGAGGAGTTGTCGGAGCTCATAGACTCTGGGAAGATCAAATGCCACTTGACCAAGCGACTGAAGCTCACGCTCGAAGGGGTCAGGAAAGGACACGAAATCCTTGAATCTGGTGGAAGTATCGGCAAAGTGGGGTTAGGCCCGGACGAGGCAGGACCTGGAGAGCCCTTCGCTTGAGCTGATAGAGATAGGAATATTGCTATTTTGTAATCACCTCTTAGTAGCGGCAGTAATATGAACGACTGGATCACTACCCACGATATTCCCGCGATAGGCAGGGTCTTCAGCTGCATGGCATGTTAAGGCGGGGAAAAATCATGCTTATCTTCTCCATAAGCCGTTTGGCACCGACTCTCTGGTGTGATTTCGGCTGAATACGGCTGCAGGCGTAGTTATTTCTTTCCCAAAATGGACCTGCTTAACTACTCTAGTGTTTTGCCTTTCTGCATGTTGGACCCTTTGCCCGCTGACCCCTTAACTTTTCGCTCGTTTTGACATCTATGCACATCATGATTACACCCGGCTCTTCCGAGTTTGCCAATTTCGAATATTGACCTCGGGGAAGGGTCAACCGAGCTATGAAGAGCGGCGTGAGAGCTTTGCTTAACGCGGTATAAAACCCAGAAATATCCAGCATGAAAGCCGAGGAGAACCAGCCAGGTGAGCGACTACGGCTTGGCATCCTTCATTATGCGTTTGTCCTCGCTTCTGATTTCTGTATTGCTCTCGCCACAGAGTTTTGCAATACCTGAAAAGATGACTGGTCTTATGACGACCTCGGCTCATTTCCGAAGCCAGCGGCTCGTGTACGCCCGAGGGTTCGCTCCTGGCTACCGTATGCCAGCGTTCACCCCGAGATCTTCCAACAAAACATCAAAGTTGCTGGCGCTCTAGGCGCAGGCGAGATAGAACTCCTCCCCTTCTACGCCTATGGCTCCGAAGTACCTGGGGCAGATTGGACGACGTATGGCTTCGGCACGCCATCGTATCTCAAGATGTTCAAAGCTGCTCTGCAGGCTCACAAAGAAGAAGCAGGCCTTGCTATGGACTTTCACCTTGGTCCTGATCAGGGGCAGGGTGTACCTGAAAAGTACGATGATGTGGGACTTCAGTGGGACTTGGTAGGTGGGGGAGGGCACATTTGTGGCTGCTAGTCCACACCTCCATGATGACTATTGGTAACCAAAAAGGCTCCCTACTCGGTCGAGGCTCCTTTGAACGGTACTTACTACGCCAAACCTTCAGGCTGGGACACAAGGCTATTTCGTGGCACTTGTATCGGCTCAAGTACTCTCTTTTGAAAATGTCACAGGCCAGACCAGCACAACATTGTACAGCGCGACAATGGAAGACTATATGCAATACGCGCTTAAGACTGAAACGCTACAGGGATGGACGGACAAGGTAGCACCGGATGGTACTATCAACTTGAAGCCCTTCGTCTAATGGGGAATCCTATCGCCTTTTTGCATTTTACCAGCACTTGACGCATACGCGGAATCTGCCAGTCAATTCGAACTTGACTGGGACTATCTTTGACAATGGCTCTTACATCGTCGATCATTTCAGCGCAAGGGGAACACAGGTTGTCACTAAGATCTGAGATAAGTACTTGCTCATCGATGCTATGCTTCTTTCTGAGGTTGGAAACTATGGTAAGCATTCTCATCACTCTCCGTGGGCGGACATGACTCATGATTCGAAAGGCTGGGAAGATAGTATCGAGGCAAGGTCGAGCATATCCTGGACCCCATCGCTTCCGGCGGTTTTTAAAAAGAAAAACGTTCGGCTATGAACTGCAGCGGTATCTTCCAGTTGTCATGTTCGGCTACATCAAGATTAACATTCAGGCTGCCGCTCCGGGCTCCATTCAATGCCTGCTAGGTACTCCTAAACAAGGTCAATAATATGTGAGATCCTGCCCTGCCTCAAGCCCATGTCACGAAAGGGTCATTTGCACCAGATGGTACAGAGTTTTGAGCCATGGTTATACCCAACTCAAGCAACCTCACTTTAGAGGGTCTTAATCAGATCAGAAAGTTTGCGAGTGCAGGTCTTCCAGTGATTCTTTCAGGTGGACTACCTAGCATCTAGTTTATTAGGGATGGAACGGAAAAGACCATGCGGGCAGAGCTCTCTTCCCTACAGACTACCAAGAGGGTGTATAAGGTCGCTTCTGGACAAGTCGCTAGCAGGCTTTTGGCTTTAAGGCATATCACCCAGGGTCAAAATCTAGCGAATGAAACCTGGTATCCTATCTGGCGAACCGATAGCGATGGCACAGAGTATCTTTTTTGTCAATTCAGACCTGGTCGCGTCTGCAGGCAGAATTAGTGTCGCGACGACCAAACTGCCGCACTGATTAGATCCCTGGACCGGCGAAGAGAGTCCTGTCCTAGCATATCAACATGACTCCGGACGCACCGTGATTCCCTTCTCTTTTCCTGCAAACCAGACTATCATACTGGCCTTCAAATAGAGCTACACGCGTGCGCCGTCAATTTGCACCGCCGATGTTCCCTCTTCGATCATTGGATATAACCACAGCAGCGCAGGAGACCTCCACTTGCACGTCGCATCCAACGGCGGTGCAAATGCAACACTCCCACTCTCCAATGGCAAGATCATTGCTCAGCTCAGGAACCGCAACATAGCCTCGACCATCACTCTCGCCAACTGGACCCTTAATCTTGAAATTCGGGACTACCCTGTCAATCTTGGCGATGCCTCGCTCAATCTTCGGCGAGCTCTAGACGGGATGGATTCGTCCGGTGGATATGTTCAGAGGCTTTGGTGGATTGCCTAGGACAATAGACAATGGACTCATTGGAGAGGTAGTTGTGGTTTCATATGTAGACGTTCATGTAGGGTGATCATCGTGCGCCATTGGACTTTGTACCACTCGACCATATTTCTCGCGATGGGGATGTCAATGAGATCGTCGGTCGGAGAACAATCGATAAGGGCGGAAAAGAAGAACGAATCCTCCACGTGTCGCAACCTAAACTTCCACACCAATGCAGAAGAAGGAAAAGAAGCAAACAAACCAGCCTTCATCTCGTTCCCATTTCCTGCAATCATCCCGATCACCCAGCATTATTCCCCGAAACAGTATTACCACGAACCAGTAAGCCGGGCGAGGGGGACCGATTTCCGAAAAGGAAGGCGACGATCCGCAACTTACCGAAGCGAGTGCTGACCGTTCGGCCTCTCCCAACAACAATCGAATCAATGAGTGAGTGCTCTGGGCTTGACTATCAGTCTAGGCTACAGTTGACTTTCGGTTGAACGACCATCATCCCCTCCAACCTACTATAGTACGGTTTACAGTATGCTCAAGCTAACTTAATGGCGATCCCAAACCCGAGCAAACAAAGCCATTGTCCTCGGACTCCCGTCTTTAATCCTACTACCTCTGGGGATCCTCACCACATAAACGCAATTACCCTCTACGCGACACAAAAGTTACTCCGGAGTACATACATCCAGGTTACAAACCTCCATTGAAATGACCGGCACGTCCACCCGCGCGATCCCTTTCACAAAACCCAAAGACCCCTCCCAGCTACATGAGAAAAATGCCACCCCTAAATCCCAGTCCAGCCATCACAGAATTGATCCCCAGACCGTTCTTTTCACGAGACGCAGACTAGACTCATTAAAGCTAGGACGCTAGATAGTCCCGGGGCAAAAAGGCATTAGACAAGTCAATAGTAACAGTTAGACCGGAATGATGTCAGTGTATCCACTTCTCCCGGAGACCCAACAGAGAGGTCTAGACTGACTGGCAATTCCATTGCAAGCATTGTCATTTTTTCGGGCTTTTAGCTACTCCGTATGATTACTTTTTAGATAAAAAATATTGGAGATCCGTTTCGGGTATGTCGTGGACAGTTCCTGCTGGTCTGTGCGCGATCGTGACTGCACAAATCTAGACTCGTTGTGGTTGGGAGGCAATGTGGTGGGACAGGGGGGGGCTGGGGCTGGGGCGAGGCTTGGGCATCAGCTATTTCTCTCTTTTGAGGATCGTCATCATCATGTTGTTGTTGTTGTTGTTGTTGTTGTTGTTGTTGAGGCGGAAGTCAAGTCTTGCTGACTCGAGGTTGTCACATGAATAACAGCCCATCGAACCAAGGAACCAAAGGTAAGGAACAGGATATGATTACTCGTGGTTAGGTTTTGTCTCAACTGAATTCCAGGTTTTTATGTATATTCGTTTTATCCATGCTTCACATTGTCTCTCCAATCATCTTGTGAAATGTAGTAATATCCAGTACCCAAAGAGATAAAAGAAAATTGTGTCTGCCTACTCCTGCGCTAAATTTGAAACCCAAAATCAGAGTCCCGTCCTTTGAAAAAAATGACAAAGTAATTGTAGTGACATCTACTCCAAGTCTAGAGTCCAAACTCCGAAAATGTAAAACTCGAGAATCAGGAGTGGCAATGGGTCGTTTCGTTTTCTCGTAAAAAGGATTCGTCGCGTGATGAGTTCTTTTGTCATGATGTTATAAGCACAGTGAAAGTTGTAGTAGCATGGTGGAGACCGTAAGGAAGGTAGGTGAGTGGGGATAGTTTGCGTTGGACGGAGGATCTCCGGGACCGCTCGTCATCGTAGTTGTCGTCGCTAAAGATCAAATATCGTAGATAGGATTGTATACGGAAAGGCGCGTGTCCTCTCAGGTGGAGGCACGTCGATTGGGGACAAGGATGTTGCTGAGCCGCTTCCACCGTTGCCCCGGCGAGGACAGGTTATCCCGCTCTATGCGATCCTTGTCCATGCTGGCTTTCGAGGAGCCCTGCGTAGAGGATCGTGGTCGGGAGACGAAGGCTTCGTGGTCGGCAAGGACATCTTCGAGGCGTACGTCAGAGTCGGAGATGCGAGGGTAGCCATCGCTGGGGTCAAGAATCTCAATGAATCGGGACGGCATGTCACGCATATTGTGTGGGGTGTATATGTAAGAAGATAAATGTGTGAAAGCGTATGCTGTAAAATCCAGTCTTCAGGCGACAGCCAAAGCAGATAAAAGTGCTCCCTTTTCGCGTCTAGGTGTCGAGGACTGATGGGCAGAGCTTGCTTTTTGTCTTTTCCCTTTACTTCGGTCTTAGTCGGCTGGGGGCGGGGGTCGTGTGCGTGGTCACGAGGCGCGCGGAGAGAACTTTAATCAAATATGGGGAAAGCGGTCGATCATAGAGGTACGTGCATGCAGATATTGACCAGAATCAGGAAATTGTTCGGATGAGGCGAACTAGGAGATTGAAGAAAAAGTAGACGGCTGGGAAGAAGATCCGAACGGAGATGGTTTCCGCGTAGACTAGCTAGGAGGTGGAGGTGATGAAGACCCTTAAAAAAATCGAGGGGTAACTGAGAGGGATGTCTGAGGATAAAGAGAAACAAACCCCTAAAGAAAAAGCAACAAGACGGGAGATGAAAAAGGCACGGATGTTGCAGTAGTAAAGTATGCTGATTCGTTGAGTACGGTTTCAGTTATGCGCCAGGCAGGGATGTCGAAGCAGTATAGGTTTGCAACGGAGGGGGGGGGGTCGGTCAGAAAGATATCTATTGTAATGTATGTCTAGCGGATAAAGGGCGCGAGGCGCCGCTGACGTCCGGAGGAAAGAAAGAGTATATTTATGAGCTCTCTCCACGGTAAGACCCATCACTTGAATGAACAGTATGTCAATTATTCCGCGCTTTTCCCGCCTCCCCAATAGACTACGACCTGTACCAGGCCAAGCGGGGGATGGTGATCATGGATGGGGATCAAGTGTCGGGACTGGTATGGTGGCGTATCTGCGAGAGCAAGGGCAGCGACACCAACTCCCGCCGCGCAAGCATATTTTGATGGGCTGGCGGACCCTGTGATTGATTGGAATATGAGCGGGGAACCTTTTGTGTGAGGAAAAGCGGTTCGTCCGTCATCGTGAAGGGAGGTGTGAAAAAGAAAGACCTCAATGCTGATTGAAGCCGATGATGCTGATGGATGCGTGGGATGGAAGGGGGTTGGTCCGTCGTCTTGGGCCACAGTGCCCCTCCTTCGGGATGAGCAATGGTTCAAGCACGCAAAATCAGAAAAACCAGAGAAAGGAAAAAGAATGATCGTCATCGGGTGACCGACTGTCAGATGTAGAGAGTACAACTGAGTAAGTCAAGGTCCATCATGGGATATTTGAAGATCCACCCACCGGTTCTTCCCGCCCGTCCCGAATGGCTATTAGTTGATGGTACGGCGTACTGTACTCAGGCAACAACTTACACAGCACACAGTATTCCTGCGCTCACTGACTCGACATGACGTTACAAGCTGTGGCTGCGATCATATTTGGTGACCTGTGGCTTGACATCTGAGGCTGGCGATCATAGATTGTCCACGCACACCGCGAGTGGTAGACGTGTTCAAGTCCATCAATCCCTCCGAGTCCAACCAATGTACTTCGCGAAGGCGACCTTCAGATCAGCAGGTTGCAGGTGTGTTGCCTCGAGACGACTCATCGCGCAACGTAAGAGCTTAGCAAGCTCTCGGACAGATCCTGGACTATTCTTAGCAACGGGTTTGACGTCGAGTTGGGTGGGAATGTATGAAAAGGGGAGCTTGTCGCCATCGTGATAAAGTGAGCTGATTGAGAGGGATGGAATTTCCCCCTCGCTCGATGAATGGTTCGCGGCATGTGCTACCGGTGACGTCATGTCCTGCTCTCTCTCTCGCCGTTTTCTCTCCCTAACGACTTCGTCTCTATCAGTAGTACATCGTCATCCGTCATGTCATTCTCTCTCTCAGTAATTTTCCACCAGTAAAAGCAACATGCCGAACAAGCGCGTCAAAAGAAATAACCGGACGTCACAGAAGCTGCCTTCTCCGCCTCGATCCGAACAAGACGCTGGCGTTGCAGATGACGCTCATGGCGTGGAACAGCCTGCGTCAGACGGAGGGAGAACAAAAGAATATCAGACTCAAGACCATGAGTCAGTGAAGTCGGATATTGCGGACGAGGACGAGATGCCTGAGGAGACAATAAGCGTTGGCGACCAACAAGCCATGCACGGTGCGGAGTACGCAGGCGGAAGAGGCGCGGGCTATAACGCGCTCAAGTCATTCAACGGTCAGGTGTATTCTGGAATGGCAGTCGGTGGCTCGCACACCTG
Source organism: Aspergillus saccharolyticus JOP 1030-1 (assembly GCF_003184585.1). Classification (NCBI taxonomy): domain Eukaryota; kingdom Fungi; phylum Ascomycota; class Eurotiomycetes; order Eurotiales; family Aspergillaceae; genus Aspergillus; species Aspergillus saccharolyticus. The sequence continues at coordinate 105,089 of NW_020290611.1, forward strand.
GAAGTACGATGAAGGAACATGGAAGGAGACGAAGGAGGAGCCAGACCTCTGGCGCATCGATTATCAGACGAACAAGCGACGGGCAAAGAAAGCGCCCGAGGGCAGCGGTGCTCCTGTGGGGACAGAGTATCACTGGTTAATTGTGGGCCATCAGGTATGTGAGGAGCTCTAGGGGGGTATGGTTATGATCTGCAGTAGCATTGCTTACCCTGAGCAGCACGTCAAGAAAATCGATGCGAACACCTACGAGACCCATCTGACCGGCTCGAAGTATAAGCTCGCGTACAAGTCTGCCTCGTCCGGCTCGTGGTCGGTTCCGACCGTGAGGAAACAGCGGGAAAGAGAGGTCGAGCTGCTGGAAGATGCGATACATCGCGTCCAGGGACTGCCTCCGGTGCTGGCGTCGGAGAAAGTCAAGGTTGAGAAGCATGAGAAGGGCCAGACGAAGCTCGACAATATGTTCGGCAAGGTAGGGACGAAGCGAAAGGCATCTTAGATTGGTTGCTTGTAAGGAGTTTGAGTCTAATCTCATAGTATGCGAACCTAAGCTATGGCTGGCCCATAAAAATTGCTGAGCCAAATTGTGTAAAAGCACCAGTATCAACGCCTAGCTATCTCGTGTATGTTCAATAGTGAAAGCAGGAAGGAAGGAATTGCCCCGTACATGCAGTGCAATACACCTTACTTGGGGCTCAGAGCTATATACTGCGGGATTCCTGCGAGCACCGGCCAAGGTCTGCAATTCGGGGTAGTAATATTTACGAATCTTGCGTTGTATATAAGTATCTGTAATTGTACTAATTTCCTACCTTCAATGCTACAAGTATCACACCTATATCTCAGCACAACTATTATTAATTAAGGATAGTCACCCCGTACATCCCTACAACTTGCCCTCGCAGGGATGCAAGGCGTGAGCGGTTTTGCATATCATCCCCCGCATCTCAGTGCATCCTCCAGCCAGACTGCTACGGAAGCGCATGAAGAGCTTACACGTTTCAGGATGCTATGAGGATGAACGGCTTGCTCATTCAAAACGATTGACGAAAAGCTACTCCATATACAACGAAAGCGAGAAAGAGTCTAGACCCCCGTCGGTTTCATACATACAGCACAAACTCGGTTCAATCCGATCCACAATGGCTGGGGACAATGACATCACTTCTCTACGCGATCTTCCCACGCGCCTTCGCGCCTCGACCTTAATCTTTCTAGAACTTCGCCATACTGCGAGACCTCTAGTTGTATGCGACTGAGATATCCAATCAGCATAGCTAAGTTAATCCCAGGATCAATATGTCCAAACGGATCAATTCCTTCTTCCAGCCTGTCGTATCGAAGAAGCCCAAACCCGATCTCGAACCGACCACTATCACCACCACTTCCTCGCCATCGACCCCCGGGGCGGTCACCCACCATCCAAACTACCCCATGCCCATCCGCGACCTTCCCTCGCATATCTTCAAGCCAATAGCCAACCTGGAGCGAGCCCGACCGCCGAAAGCCATCAACAACCAGCCACACCTCGACCTGCTGTACTTTCAGCCATTCCTCCCGTCCCCCATCGCCCGCGATTTGTTCAACTTCCTCCGAAATGAGCTCCCCTTCTATCGCGTGCAGTACACCATCCGTCGCGGTCCAACCGAGACCCTCATCAACACGCCCCGCTACACGACAGTCTTCGGCGTGGACGAAACAAGCATCTTCATCCCAGGCTTCCCAGGCTCGGGGGATATCCCGAACACCGATCCGAAACCCAGCGGTGATGAGAAGTCCTCTGTGGAGTCAACCTCCACCCCAACGCCTACTCTGACCCTCGTGGAGTCCCGCACCCGCGCTCCAGCAACCACCCTCAAAGATAAGATGAAATACAACCATCCGCCGCGCCCCATCCCGCCGTGTCTCGACGCCCTGCGTCAAGCCGTCGAGGCCGCCACCGCCGACGGGACTCACTATAACTTCTGTCTGGTGAACTACTACGCCACGGGTGATGATAGTATCTCGTATCACTCGGACGATGAGCGGTTCCTAGGCCCGAACCCCACGATCGCGTCGATCTCGCTCGGAGGACAACGAGACTTTCTGTTGAAACACAAACCCGTGGCTGGGAGTGATGTCGACGCGGGGAAGCCGCTCAAGTTCCCGCTCGACTCCGGGGATATGATTATTATGAGGGGCGAGACGCAGGCGAATTGGTTGCACAGTATACCGAAGCGAAAGGGCGCGCAGGGGAGCCAGGGGAGGATCAATATCACATTCCGCAAGGCGGTGGTACCTGGTGGCACAAACAATTACTATAGATATAATGTGGGCGATGGGGCGGTCTACCGATGGGACGAGTCCGGCAAACGCATGGTCGCTGTCAAGAAGGAGGAAGTTCAGAAGGAGAAGGAGGAGTCGCAGAAGGCGGACGAGGTAAAGGTTGATGGTTGAGGCAAGACGAGGGAGGTGTACCCGGTAGACGAAATTCGCACATATTAGGACCACAAGAATGGGTTCTGGTAGTTTCTGAACCGGACCAGTGACACCGCGCCCTCGAGGATGTGCTGCAGGAGGGTTCCGTAGTCCCATCCGATAGCAGCGGCGGCAAGGACGCAAAGACTAGCTTGATCTTCACGACCAGGACGGCCAGGGCCGGTCATATTCTAAAATTTTGCACATTAGAGATTCCCACTTTGAGAACAAGACACAGGGGACATACAGGCTTCATGTTAATATCGAAGATGGCGAATTCGGATCCCTCACGGAATCGTCTGGTATCGATACGTACAGGCGCGGTGGCCCCGATCAGACTTGCAACCTGCTCGCATTGCCGCATCACAGAGCCATACGAGGCATCCTGCATCTCGTCCGCAGTCACCACCCGGGAATTAGCAGTGACAGCCACTGCACCACAGTACGGCGCCACACCGTCGACGTGATTGAACCGCGTGACCGGAGGGAGACTCCAGTGCGTCTCATGGCCCGCAGACGGCGGCATGACGGTAATAGTCACTTCTTCGCCGGTGAGGAACTCTTCAATCACCATCACGCTCGACTCCTGCACCAGTATCTCGACATGCGCCTCGAGTTCTGCGGAATCGTGACACAGTTTCACGCCGTGGCTACCGCGGCCGCGCACGGGTTTCGCGATAACAGGAAACCGATGAATAGAGCCCAGAACTGAAGCCACCTCATCGGTGGTGTGGATCACCCAGGACTGGGGGAGGGTGAAGGAGCCATGCTTGCGTAGCTGCTCGTTCAGGTAGGCCTTGTCGTCGAAGTCCTCAACCAGCGCGGGAGGTTGTCCGATGATGAAGAGCGAGTCCGTGGCGGCCAGCGATTCTGCTACCTGCAGTGGATGCGAAGAGAATAAGACAGTGTTGGCCCATAGATGCGTTGCACCCTGTTTGACCGCGGACGAAATGCCCTCCTCGGTGTCGGGGAAGCACCAGCCTTCCTGTACTGAAGGGTCCGGGGATGTCGAGGGGGTCAGGACGTGAACACCATGCTTGCGAAGCATGTGGGCGATATCTGCGCCCGAGTCTTGGTAGCCTGGCGCGGAGTGTTAGTCTAACTATGAATGAGGAGAGGGAGCAGAGTCAACTCTACCGCCAGGCTTGCGAGGCTTGCGGGCACCGTTGATAATAGGTGGCTCGAGCGCTTGGTAGAGGATTGCAACGGTGGGATGGCCACGAGCGCTGGGATGACTCAGTCGCGTGGACTGTTGTTTGCAGAGGCTCATAGTTGTGATAGTCAATGTGTATCTGTTTATTCGTTCATGAGGGCTTGGGAAGAGGAACCCTTGATATATTCCGTACTGTGTAGCTTCATGGAGCAGTCCGGAAGTGCCGAAAATCGGCACTTCGGATTAGACCAATGCAGTTCGATGAGATCATTCGATGACATTAGAGCCTTCACATACTGACAACAAATGTATCTTGAGATTATCAGCTGAGGAGCTATATTCAAGATACTGACAATGCACAAGAGATGCATCGATGGGATTCATCCATGAAGGTGACTGAGGATCCTGGCCCGTCAACCAGCGTGGGGACACGGCAAAAAGTGGAGAGTAGCTGGAAAAATGGTAGCAGAAAAGCACGCCGCCCGAGTTTATGAATTCCTGAAGCGACTGCGAATTTTGGAGTTGGCTTCTGGATTGCAAATCCTGCAACGGAGTTTACAGGCACATGAATGAATTACTACTTGAATTGAAGTTTCGATAACATGCATGATGAGCTTTGTGACTGGCATGTATTATTTAATGAGGAACGGTCATAGCGGCACACAGATGCCCTTACAATCTTGGTCTCCAGCCTTCCTCGACCTCCCCTCTGGCTTGCTCCGCCTCAACAAGACTCTGAGATATTATTCCACTTGCATTCCTGCCACTTGCGTCCACAATGTTGACTCCTCCAGTTAGAGCCTTGTCGCTTGCGCTTTTCGCCAGCTCTTCACGTTCCCTTACGAAAATAGAACCCCATCTCTCGACCGACGAACAACATACGCTCGGGGCAGCTCCTTCTCTGGGATCATATGCTGATACAGATGACAGCTGCATCGAGGATGGGTGGATGTGAGATTGACACAGCCTTCAGTTCCGTCAGAGCTATCTAGACTCGTGGATCCAATCTGTCGATCCACCACGTACTATCTCTCTGTTCTTGCTTCATGGTATCCAATACCACCAGTGTGACCATCCATCTCCATCACATGACTCACTATTCGTGGTTGGACGTCGATCTCTCCGCTGACATCGTAAGCAGAAATGTTTACACCGGCGTGGCCGCGTAATCTATGCACCCAAGGAAATATTCATGGCGATTGATTGGATGAAAGAGGTGAATTGATGAGGGCAAAGTCGCTCACTCAGCCTCAAATTCGGTATCAGCCAAATTACAGACCCTGTATAGTCCTGCTCAGGATATGGAATAGAGTTGTGATACAACTTGTCTTTGTCACCCCTCAGAATTGTGTACGTGGTGCTTCCGCACCTAGTAAAGTCTGACGATGGCTCTATGCTTCTCGATCAACGGGTGCAGCGCCAATCGAATCTGTTCACATAGACCTCAATCCCCCCACCCCTTGTAGGACAGGAGGCTCATAACGACGGCGTTGACAACGAGCGGAAAAACCGCCAAAGTCTGTCACATGGTAAATCTCCACGGTTTCCAGAAAGCGTAAGAGGTCGAAACGCCTCATGTGTGACCGGCTTTGAAGCTGCCAAAGTAGGCGGAGCACACAGCATCAGCGTGGAAGAGATTGGGGGTGGGGAACAACGCGGGAAACCTATGATTCAAGATATGATGCTTATGTTACTCAATCAAAGGTGGTACAGCCAGTGGAAGGACAACTATTCAATACAGACGGGGATCTAACTCGAACACGAGCTCATGCTGTATAACCGGAATCCCATGAGTTATTGCAGTGGCTTTTGGCAACCTTGTTGATCCGCTGCTAAGCAGCCGCGTGGATGTGGTTCGAGCTGCGATGGTTGCATGGTAGATACGCTCCCGGTCTTTGCCATGGCTTTATTGAATCGGTCCACAATACGGTGTCCTTATCATTTGTTCCTGACTTTCCAAGATGCATCAGCAATGAGGGAACTTTCAATTCCCGGGGCAGCAATTGGGATAAGTAACGGGGCTCCAACTGGGTAAGGCTGACCCAAATGTGTAGGTTGGTCGATGCCGCAAAATGTCTCTGATACCGACAGTGGCGAAGGCGACACAGAGTAAGGATGTTGTTTAGTCAGGCGCGCCCAACTTTGTGTGCGGTATATGTGATTCCGTACATCATTGGAAGAACGGTTTGACGTAGTCCACTTCAAGCACACCCCGGGATTGAAGACCAGCAATTCCTTTAACTGACAATGCGTTGGGCTTCACTGTAAGAGATAGATCGAGAGGGAACATGAGCGTCTGCGTAGACTTTTCAATTCAAAACGCGTTCGAAAAGGGAAAGCACGGGTGCTGTCCCTACCGAGACAGCCGTGCCATGAACTAGCTTTGAGAAGCTGTAAAGGGAGTCATCAATATCAGGTGCAGGAGCCACATATGCGGTTCGAGTATCATGATGTAAAATAGGGCTGCAGAAGCATCGCAAGCAAAGCGAGTATTCAGAATAAGGAACATTACACAATATATCGTAATCACAATATTACGATCGAACGTAAATCGAGTGCACTTCCAGATAATAGTCCCTTCTCCCAGTCCGTCACGGCATAGTAATGATCGAACGATCCGGCTACCTTTACTGTTCCAGGATGCAACCCGGGTACTCGGGGACTAAGGCTTAGATTGAATTTTGTAGGTTGACGGTAAGTGTCCAATCGTACCGATGAGAAGTGAATAGACATTCTATTCGACCCGCTCTCCTGCATAAAGTGAACTTCTGAAGGTCTATGCTATCGTTTATGCAGCTTGTTCTCGTGCTGCATGCGCCCATCACTGATGAAAGCCGAAGCTGGAACTGAGGATGTATCCGCCGATCTCCGTAACGCCAAATCATGCAATGAAAGCTGTGTACGTCGTACCCTGAGCCGGGTGTAGCAATGAACACGCAGACCCTTTGATGAGAAACCACAATGGCTCCGACAAGAAACCTTAGGAAAGTGCTGATTGCAGCAATCATCGTAGTGTAAATCGGGCGCAAATGTCGTGATGTATGTGTTCGTTGATGTGGTCAAGTCTTTCACAGATTGTGGCCGTTCTGATGGCACAAGCACAATCGACGCATGGGGTTCGACTCTATACAGTTGCTGTCAACTTACAAAAGCCCATTGACATTCTCGGGTACTATGATCAGGTCAGGAAGCAATGTATTGTACTTAGTAGCCGTATGTAACCGCTTCAAGCTGAGGCTTCATTGAGGACAGTGATGTGTGAGAAGGAGCAATGCCACAGTTCCTGCTAGTTTGCCTAAGTATTAGCACATTGCCCTCGAATATTTCGAGTGACTTGACCGAAGATTAGTGCTGTTTCCAATGCGGCACAGAAACTCAGACCTACTTTTCAGCAAGACAGAAGGATATCGTTAGCAAAAATTCCGCCGCCAAGAAGCAAGCACAACCTTCGCAGGGATGTTGTCGTTGTGTGTCAATTGTCTGATCATAGAAAGGCAAGGGGTCTAAGTCTGGATTCAAGGGTGTTGTGCTGCTCCAGTTGCACCTGGCGACTTAAGCTGACTTGATAAGTATAGTAACTGATAGACACCTTCAAGCTCACATGTACTACTAGCACTTAGTTACTGAGAGAAGCTCAGTCAACGTCACCCGGAAACCCCAGAACACATTGTTCTCACTAATGACCAAACGAAAATATGTCATAGAACTCTTCTCCAGTGACTGAGGTAGTGTCGAATGCTTAGGTTGAGGGAAGGTACCTGTCGTTCGCGAGTTAGATGAAAACACCTCTCGCTGCCTCCTTCAACAGCTTGGCGTCACTTGGACTGATGCAACATGAGAATTCTGGAAGTCCAATCACAAACAATCGATTCGCCGAAGAAAAATAGAGCAGTTGCAAGTCGGCTTCGAGAGTGATTGATAGCAGAATAGGATCTGGCAGATTGTCTGGAAGTGCCGACAACCGCTCCGAAGCTGATGGCGGGATCAGCCAGTTAGTGGGCAGGTGCAGAGCACAACCAGATTCGGGAGGAGAAGCACCTCCCCGCCCCCGCCCATGACCTCAACTCTTCTCAACATCATGACACTTCATCTTCTTCCCATTCCTTTCTATTCCATTGAGTCTCATCCACACAGAGCATTGACTTTGCACGGGCGGACTTCGCGGAGCGAAGTAACTGACTGTAAGTTAGACTTGTCAGTGTGTCATTTTAATGGCTCATCAGTCGATCAATCAAAAAAGAATACGTCGAGCTTGCTACCAGAGGTGGTGTAAGGTGTCTTGTCCTCGAGTGATTATCGCCAAGGTCGACAGATGTCACCCAAGGCTTTAGACGAGCACCATAATCTTCTCACTGAATGCTGAGAAGGCAGATGATAGAGCCAGCTGAAGCCGAGATGTGGCCACTCAGACTTGGCAATTTGGCTAATAAGTGAGACATACAAGAGTCTTCAAGGTGGTATAAGAACTCTATTGTACGTACGTCTCATCTGACGGTCAATGCCGCAGGGTCCGCCGTACTACTCGTGCCCAGGCCCACGTTGTTTCATGAATGCCGAATGAAACAGCAGCAAAATGTTCCCCTCTACCTGCCAATATACACTAAATCTTGGCTTTCTCCTCATCGACCTCGATCGACTGGCTATTCGGGAGGATGAACAGAATGAGACCCAAGCTCCTGATGGCCACAGGAGTATCTGGACAATTTTCCGGTCGAAGCGAAAGACTCATGATAATCAACCTTGAATTAAGCGCTACTGGTATCGCCTAGTCAAATCTGCATCAGTAGTCCGGACCAAGTCCGCCTAGTTCGAAGCCTTCAAAAAGTCGCTATCTGAGCCACAAAACCATCGCCCAACGGTTCGGTTAATTGCCCAGGGCTTTGCTCGAAGACGGTTCAAGGTCGATGCTGATTGCCGTGACTTATTCGCACGCACATACCAGACAATTACTAGTGGCGCACATGCAGAGCAAGCGTGATAATGCATCTCCTGCCGACAAGGTAATTTAGGCTCGACCTAAAAGAGCATCATTTTGGTGGATGTGTGCCAGAAGAGTTACTCCTTATGGAAATCTGATGCTTTTGTCCGCATTGAGTAGAGGGACTAACCAGCCTGGCACCAAGCGGCACTGGTGCCTATTTCTCGAAGCGCCACCAACATTGACACTGGCCACGCACTTGAACAACACTGCGGCAGTAATATTCTAGTCGGTGGGGCAATGAAGGATTACAACTAGAATCCACACACTTATGGTGTCCCTGAATGCACAGCGGCACAAATACTGAACATAAGGTACGTAGGAATCTGATGCAAGCTTTCCCGTACAGACGGAGATGTCTGCTTACTTATTTCACGGACTTTAATCAGTTTCCATTTTTCACCAGGCACACACACTGTACGTAATGCAGTACTGGCTCTATGTTCTTCTGTACGACTTTTTATCTCTCTCTTTGTGCAACCGCTCGACACGACACAAGAACAATTCCAGGATGACATGTACTATCCCGGGCCAGCCGGAGGTGTATAATTGTTACCCTGCTCTTGGCAGCTCAACTCCCCCTCCTTCACCTTTGCCTAGACATGCCCCCCTCCAAGCTATTATCACGGGATGCAGAATTTCAAGGTCGCACTACTATGAGGCAAGGTCAACTTTGAAAAATGAAACGAACAAGGTCCTTGGCAGATTCTATCCCATGCTTCCTCATTGGGCTACGCACTGAAGCGGTCAAACGCGCACTCCAGTAACCTGATTAACCTTCTTCGACATTGACAAAGGATCTCAAGCTGAAGAAGAAAGTGAAACAAGCTCTTGAGATTGCCGAAGTGAAGATTATAACATTGCATATGTCACTTTTGTCCAGCCGATGAGCATGTCATCAGAATTTATTTCAGGCTACAGTGAGCATGCATTCGGCAAACTTCCTCTACTGACTATTAGTGAAACAATTTTAAATTAGTCTTGTCTATTATTGATAGGGAAGCCCTCTCTTTGTGCATTAAAGGGCTCTATAAGCGGCAAAGCAACAGTACAACGGCCACCAATCTCACTCGAGTCCTTCAAAGGGTGGACACGATGCAATTTCTAAGCCTTCGTCATGACATTGTTTATTGGCACTTGGCAGACTGCCACCATGTTTGCTTAGTGTCTCGGCATCTGAAAAGGATAGAGGTCAGATCAATGTGGTTAGATTTGGCTGTCCGGCTAACCTGCACAGGATATACTTCAACGACTCTTTTAGGTATAGATTTAAACCTGCATTCATTCTGCGTTAGACATCATGCTACTGTGTTCCGTGTACAGCAAAACCCTCTTTAGCTCGGCCCCAATACTCATTGATCTGCGTTCAGCTCCCCTGTAGTCATAGGTAAGTGCGGAGGCTGCGCGTATACTGGGTGCGGATTTATTCTAATCTCAATATGCTTCAGTCTATACATTAAACTGCAGGGCAGCTTGCTCGAGGATCGCCGGGTGGACGTAACCCGCTCATGGTAATGCAGGCTGAACAATTTCTCCAGTGGCCGGCCGAAAGGGTATCGTGAGGTGCCACCGTGTATGATTGTCAACAAATGCGGAGGCATTTTTGTCCCGCTAAGAATGATAATCTCTTCCCTAGAAAGGAAGAAAATTCACATCATAAGTTTATCGATACAAGATCTACTCGAGACGCACAAGGATAAGCTGAAGTACATATACTTCACTCAATTGACCCAAACCAGCCAAAGTCCGCGGAGTTTACACTTCCTCTCCGACCGACTCCGACTTGCACATCAACAGTAAAGGCCTATCTTTAGTTTCTGAAGGCTTGCGTATCAGTTCCTCGGTCCGTGTTGAAAAGGAACCGACAGGTGATTTTTCTTAGTCCGTTATGTCCAGATAGCAGACCAGCCGAGGACGCTACATCGGTGTCGGATAGCATGATCAACTTGCACCTTTGGCTCCATAACCATAAAGCCCACTTATCCGTCTTGAGCCCGAGGATCGACGCCGCGTGGGTCAACCTTGATTTCTGAGTTATTTGATTTCTCTTCTCTCCATTTTTTTTCCGCGTGGATGCAAGTGCTGATGTAAGATTTTGCCTTCAGTGGATTGACGCCGTACTTTCGTGGCCGCGCGCTCTTAATCCTGAAGAATTATAATTGGGGAGATCTGGAAGACCACTAAGCCAGTAAAGGCAGGTGAGGACTCCATCAAGGCAGCCGCCAATCCTTCAATCTAACCATACAAAAGGTATTCCTTTGTATTCATTCGTCTCACTCACTGAAGGCATGAACTGTGTGTTGCAATCTTGCAGCAGGGATGAATGCTCCCAGGTCAATTCAAGCGAAGATGCATTACACATGACATTTGATTTGGCTAATCAAGGTACATGGTTGAGGCTCTGAGCTTTCCAAACAGACCCTGAATCTCACCTGCCAATCAGAAGAATTAAACAGTTTTTCCAGGAATAAGCCTCATATCCGTGGCTTGCGCAGGGTTCATGTAAGTCAGATGGGCCCAGATTTCTATCGGTGCAGCCGAAGCAAGGGATTTTGTGGTGACACAGGGTGTCATAGTCTGTCACTTTTACTGTCCGCCCGAAGCCACGTTTCCTTTCAGGCATCCACCTGCTCTGCTACGTGCTCTCCCTGGTGGGGTATCTGGAAGACCGGATATTTTTGCTCAAGATTCGGGAACTAAGTATAGTTAGTACCTATGCATTGCAGTGTATTAGCTCAGTGGGCACCCGCTCCACTGACAGCGCCGTGCCGAGTTCTGGCCTCGAAGACCCAAGTTCATTTGGGAGGGTGGTACAAATACGCTGTGGCCAACGGTAAAACCTGAAACAGAGAGCGGGCTAACAGGCTTGCAGTTCAACAGGATTGAACTAAAACTAAGAAAAGATGAGGAAGGACCTGCACCAACACCAATGGATATTTCCCGCAGGAGCGCTATACGGTTGGTGGAGCATTAGCTTCTTCCGCTGATGGGGAATCTGCACTGGGGAATCTTTCCCTATTTCACATCAATTCAAGTCGACCGACCGTGCAGAGTACGCAAATTAGCGACAGGAAAGACTAGTGCATCCGATTGGAAAGCCACCTATGACTACGGCTGCTGCTGCCATCATACTAGGGCTGAACGAGACAGGACGACTAAGGGTACTCTCCTAGGAGTTGTGTTGGGCAAAAGAAGCCGATTCGGGCACGGAGGGGGCTTGATAGGAGCAGAAGGCCCCTGGCCGGGGACAATCACCCGCAGCCTAGAGCTATATCAGATCGAGAGATTCTATAGCAGTGACGCGCCATTTGCGGTTCGCCGTTCGCCTATCGCACCAGGCAAGGAAAGCTAAGTAAAGCCGCTAAGGCAAAGAGGCACTCACTGACTCGGCTCCAGGCCTAAGGCTCTAAGGCCCCTAAGGCGGCCAGAACTGGACTTTGATTTAACTTCTTATCGTCAGCTCTAATTATTTCACTCACTAGGGGTTTGGACGATCCCCGTACCGTCAGTGATTTGAATACTTGGTATCGTTTCCCACCCTTGCATGTGCAGGACATGTAAAAGAAGGGATTGCAATCCTTCCATCCATTGGTTTTTGTTTTGACTAAGTTCCGCGGGTTAAATCAGAGAATCGAGAATTGGCTGATTGGCATATGGTTTGCCAAGAGATATCTTGGACTGACGATACTTTATCCACCCTCCTCCCTCTAGGAAGTCCTAAATCGCGGCAGACAATCCTTCCTCTACCTTTCGTTAAGGCAGGCTGTTGGTGTCAAGCAACTACCCTCCCGGTCTCCACTACACACTCTCATACCTCCGCAATAGTTATCTTACCCACGTTGCTACCATTTATCTACGCAATGCTAGGTACTCATGCACCTCAAGTCTCGTTGAGAATGAGTCTTGAAGAGGAGAATCTCCACCAGAAAGCGAAGAGCAACCACTTTCTCCCGCCTCCTCCCTCACAACCGACAGCTGAAGGAGATTTCCGGTGCGGAATCTGCAATAAGACATACAGTCGACGTAGGCCACCCTTCTCCTATGATTCTGTCGATTGACTCTTGATTCCTTCTTGTTGCCCCGCTATCATGACCAAACTTCGTGTCTCTACCCTGGACAACCATATTGATAGCATGACAGGCGATTTGCGGGATAGACATCGTCGTCGATGCATCAAGAACATCGGCCAGGAACGCCAATCCAAGCGCAAGTCTTGTGACGCGTGTGCTCAGAAGAAGCTGCGTTGTTCCATGACTCGTCCTTCCTGTAGTCGATGTCTACAAAGTCGAAGACCCTGCGTCTTCCCAGCATCCTGTGTCCCTGTAACATCATTGGAGTCTGTCATATCCCAGGCGAATCCTGAGCTGGCTACCACATCACCCCTCACCTCCCTCTATGTTCCTCTGACTCTAACTCCGGGGAACGAGCTGTGGGCGCCCTCAGCGCCGCCTTTCGAAACTTCATCCAACCCTGACGATACATCAAGGACATCATGGAGTCCCTCAACTTCTTCCAACGTGGAATTGTTGTTCCATGGTCACAGTGACAGTACTGTGTTTTCGAATCAAGGTCACTGGCCCTATGGATCACCATCCGGCTCTGATTACTTCACTACACAGCCCGACCACCAGACGCATGATCACCTGCCTGGCATGATTGATGACTACTTTGGGTCCCCATCACAGCTGCCGTATCACTCGCAGCACGGAACTACCGCATCGTCACCCTCGGCGATGATGCCACCGACGCCAGCAACATATTCAGGCGACTCGTGCTCGTTGCACAATGGGCTAACGATGGCATCACTCTCATCCGCCTATACGGAATATGCTTGGAGTGAGGGAGTATCAGCTTACGATGATGATGAGCTCTTACCTTTGACTGCATATCCAGAGGCAGTGTCTGGTGCGGTATTTGGTGAAAATTTTATGTCTAAAGGGAGTACTGCATCCAGTAACACTGCTGGTAATGTGATTCAGGCGATGGTCAGCTTACTGAGAGAATATCCTGGGGTTGCACTGCAGCAGAAGCTGAACTCTCCATTTCTACATCCCGAGTTGCATGCTGAGGCCATGAAAACCTTAAGAGAGCCTCCGGAAAGTACACTAGCCATTCTGTCAGCCTTTGTCACCTATGTGGAATCTTACGAGATGGCTCACGGCGGGACTCGTGATTTCGACCATTTCGGCCAAGGGTTGGAGAGTTGCATTACTCCTCTCCACACCCTTTGTGTTAACCAGATACTAGATCTGTTTGACGAGACTCATCTCTTGAAAAATGGACCACGGGAGGTTACATCCACTCCGGTCCTCCAGTCGCTCAATAAGGTGCGTGCTCATGAGAGTAACCTTTTTCTGCGTTATAAACCTTATGTGCCATGCTAATCCGCTCTTTCCAGTTAATCCAGCGGCTATGCATTGTCTACGGGGGTCTTCTCCGCGCCGCTCACGAGGATGAAACAGACTGGGGGCGTTGGAAATTCGGGGAATCCCTGCGCCGAAATATCTACCTGGCGCACATCATCCAGACCTTGGCGGTCAAGACTCAACTCAATGGTCAGTCCCCGCATATTGGAGGGGTTTTCTGTGTCCACCCTCTCCTGCAAGATGAGACACTGCTGCAATTACCTTTGCCCGCGCCGGAAGAGATGTGGCTGGCGCGCAGCGAGGAGGAGTGGATAATCGCACGCACGCAATCCCTCCGGTCCTGGATGGGAACCCTGAACGGCACCATGCTTCCCAATCCTCGGACGCTGCAGCAGTGGTTGATGTTGGACGAGGTGGGCAGTATCAGCGTGTCATCGTTGCCGCCCATCACCCGAATGATCCTGGCCTGCATTAGGCTCAACAACGACCTGACAGTAGCAGTATGAGCTAGAGACATTCATCATTTTTAGGTTCTTCCTCTTTTTTCTCACTTCACCTTGCTTCTCCATACACCTTCATTTTCGTGCATATATTGATGTCTTTCATTTCTTATTAATCGCACGAGCTACACTATATCCGGGATAGAGCGATTCGAAAATCTGCAGTTCTGGCTATTTCTGTATTTTTTTTTAGGCTTGTTTTTGGCCCCTCCTTGTTTCGGCCGCTGGCTGTGTTGCAATCTGTCAATCACCCAGGGCCCGCGGTGGCAATTGAATTAGTGGAGTGGAGTGGGGAGGGGAGGGGAGGGGAGGGGAGGAAGGGAGTGGGAAGCACAGGATCGAAGCGGAGGGAACAACAACCACAAGCCCTACACCATCCGATGTGCACCATGAATTCAACTTGCAATCCCCTCCTTTTTGACTCTCAACCTATAGATTTCCTTCTGCCCACTGTCACGCCCCTTGTTTCTTGCTTCTTTTGAGGCTAAGTAACTCAAAACCCATTAGATTAGATAAGAGGGCAGCCCTAGTTTGTTACTTACAGTATAGCTAGACTAGACTAACTTAAATTAAGTCACTTAAGTTGACTTCTTAAGTGCATGTCCGCAATTCTATCAATGCGTATTGTCGACTCCGTACTCCTCCCGGCAAAAATATGGCCCGGAGCAAAATTTACTGAATCTTTGGATATTAAATTGTAAGGTAAGAAGTTTTTTTTGAGTAAGTATACCAGCCACCTCCGAGGAAAGCCGGCGAGAGTCCCTATGTGTTTTGTCTTGATGAGTATCTTAACGCCGTATTTCGGTTCTGAGCCCCCGAGCCTCACTTTCTCTACGCGCGCGCGGACCCCACCGCGGCATTCGTCATCTCTCTGTGCAGAAAACCCTCATATCTGATAGATAGATTAGGGTCCTCAAGCATGTATTCTATACGTTCAATTTAGAAGGGCCTATTGAACGGACGCCCACCGTATCGCGGTGGGTACAGGTATAAGGTGCAGAACGGACTAAGGAATACCATGCAGTTGCCCCTCTCCTTGGCTCGGCCAGCACCCCCTCCGCAACCCACTTCTTTCTTGCTGAAGATAACTTAGTGAAGGTGCTTTCGGAGGGAAGGGAGGAGGAGGAGAGCAGAACTAGCTTACAGGGTGTGTTAGATAGCGGGATTTGTGATGTGGTCGGAAACCTGCTGGATGCGGCTTCGTCTCGAGTCTCAGGCGAGGCATGATTTCATCTCACTTTCTTACTGCAGGCGAAAGAAATCAATTACCTCGGGAGAAATTAGGGAGATAATGGGGAATGGGCAATATGTGAGACCATAATTCCAACGTGTCTTGCCTGTCGGCTCGACTGTCGGCAACCTTACAGGGCCAAGGTGCTTCTTCTTGCTTTCCGCTCTCCGGGGGAGGGTCGGTCGCCACTCGTTTGCATAATGCATTGAAGGCCCGCGATGTTTTTCCACCCCAGGCGTATTGAATCGGCGAGGCCGATGAAGATCTTGGGTGGAGTGAGGGGCATTGCTCACTGTATACTGTATAGCAGTAGGATGATGCTGGAGGTGTGCTGGTACTGCAGGGTTGTCCGTGCTGTTATCGTCAAAAATTACCTTTATCGGAGAGTGGTAGAGGTAAGAAGGTATACTGGGTTAATTCAGAGTTGTTAATTGATTTCACTGACTGCAAATGAATCCTTCGTCTTGAATCGCTCAGATTCTGACGATCATTACCCTAATTCAGTCTGATCGAGAATGGCAAGTTCAGCAGGAAGAGCAACCTTGTGAATGATTGTGCTAGCTCGACTTGTGTCAGGTGTCAGTAGTGTCAGTAATTTTCCCAATGGTGAGCAAGCAAGACGGCAAAGCAGTTTTATGCTAGTTTAGTAGTCACAATAATCGCTGTGTTGCTCTCCTAGCTGACACTCAATACCAGAGCCTTGACTGAGTCGATGGCAAGAATCCCAAGCCATTCATGCGAGCCAGCTACCGAGCTAGCATGTAGGGTCTGAAACAGACATACAAACGATGATCGAGAAACATCACAAACAGCATCGGGTGTCGCCCGTCTCTGTCTTAGAGACCCACAATGGGAACCCAACACTAGCGCATTTGCTAAATCAGAATGGATTTTGAAAAGCAAGTTAAGCTTAACAATAATCATCAGAAAAAGCGGACACCCTAGTCCGGTTAAAAGGAAGTATGCAACTGAGTGAAGGGGGCGCTTATCACTCATGACTTTGTTTGTTGGCATAGATCATCTCGCAGACTCTAGTAGCCGCAGCTCCTTTGGCAATAAAGGATAGAGTGATGACATGGATTGGATGGTTCATGATCGATGGCGCTAGAAATATAGAGAAGCATGCAATAAGATAACATGATCAGTACACCATATATTGATAGAGTCGCGGGGGCGTTGTTCCTTGGTTGGTTCCTTGGTTTGGTGGGGGTTCAAGCGATATCTCGGCGAGGCGGAAAGGGTTGGGCAGGGTCTTGGAGGCTCTTAGAGGGTTTGCCTTGATGGTTGGCAAGACATGACTTGATGGATAATGTGGTTGTTGATGCCGTACGATACTGTAAGGGTATGCCTCTAAGACATTCATCCCCGTACAGAGCCCATTTTTCACTCACAGAAATTGGCTGAATCTCGTGCGGTTTCTATCTTCGATTTCATCAAAGACTGGCAATTCGCGCTAGTTCGCTCCACTCATGGGGGCCGGGCGGTCAGCGTCGAAATAGCGATGATTGTGAGAGTGACAAGCTGACCAGGTGCCGAAAGCGTTGAGCAAAGACGCGTGGATTGTATCATAGCAAGATGAATTAATTTTCCGTGACTAACCACGAATCGAACTCTAATAGAGCACGGCATAGACAGCTGAACTGGCCGGTGCTCCACTGCAAAAAAGGGACGGACCGTGACCCGGACTATCCGTCAAAACACCGCAACAAAGGGCCTGCGGCAGGCCGAGGTTCTGGAGTTGCTGGCTGAGACTCGCCAGTCACCATGTCCGACGTCTAACTGGGACCTTCGCTTGCATTGCAGCCTGGAGCCTGCAGTTTAGTGACTCTAGTCTAGACTCAGGCCGGCGATTGCCAAGCACGGCTGCCAAGAGAAAGTAACAAAGCCGGGAGATCAGGCAAAAAAAAAAAAGAAGAGGGGAGGTTCGGATCCGGGCCGGGAATACGGATAACGCACTCTGAGTCTCTTCCGTGATTCTGATTGACACTATCAAGTGAACAGATAGCCGCTCTATACACGGAGTAATACACAGATGCGGCTAATGTCCACCGAGGTGATCGACTGCTCTAGCTAGAGCTGAGGATGGTGACTGAAAAGTCGGGCCCAACTGAGTGATAGGCCAGCGTTTGTTGATAACATTTATGCTAGGTAGTGACGAAGTGTGCTGGTGTGTTTATCAATTTCATTCAAGCCATGGTCCGGCTGGTGCAACGGTTTCCCGACGGAGATTTGGGATGGATGCTGTCGTCAGGGAGGGGAGGGAAACATGGTGAGACCTGGAAAAAGAGAGTTTCTCTGGTGAACATCACGAAAATACCAGTGAAGGTTTGCGTTCCTCGTCGATTTGCGGACCTTATGGAAATAGGACGGAGTTGGCGCTCAGGAGCGAAGCACGGCGCACTCGATCGGGAATTTGTTCGGAAAAATAGTAATGTTAATTGCTAGTACGTGGAAACAAAGGCTTGGCTCGTCAAAGTATTGCAACAGTATGAGACCGTATCGCAGTGCTGACCAGGCTGAATGTGGTTCAACTTTCAACCCTTCGGTACGGTCCAATAAGATAAAATGGACATTGCTCTGATACCCCCGTCGACCATCGAAGTCGAGAAGAGGGAAGACAAGCGTCGCCTGTGTCAAAGACAGTCTCATGCCAGTCTTAGGCAGTACTTTAGGCATGGCCTTGATCTCATCTTGATACCAATGCTTCAGCGGAGTACACCGCGTGGCCAAAGCTGCGTTCTTCGTTGTATAATCCCACCGGGTTCAGGTCAGTGTGAACCCTGAACAAGATTTGACATACAGTTCAGGCTCATTCAGGTATCGAAAGAGAAGCTTAGATTGACCCATGTGTTGTGGTAGCTGTGGGTTTCCCTTTGTGTCGTGTTACCGAGATTATTCCGAGGTCAAACGCGCGGTCTGATGCAGACATTTTGTTATCATCCTAGTGTACTCCGTAGCTGATGCGAATGATCCCTGCCTCTGAGCAAAGAAGGCTACAATGATAACCCACCCACGTGAGCATCGATATCCATGTAATGTGGCATCTATTCTGACAAGTTGTGCATTAGCATTATACTAGCTGGAGAACTTTTGAGCCAGCCACGATCGAGTGGAAAAACGACAAATCAGAAATGACAGCTCACTATAACTGTCCTATCTTAGCAGACTCAAGTGGAAGAACGAACCAGAAGCTTAGTCAGTGTCCCTTAGGACCAAGGCTGCGATGTAACGCTCGTTGATTGCTTGCATGGTAAGACATGAAGAGGATCGGTATCCTGGGACGGGACATACGGGTATAACAACATGGAATACCGCACCAGTAGATTGAGACCAAGCTTTTCATTGCTTGGTAAAGCTTGGTAAGAATTGTCCTGATAAGAGTTTAGTTGCACTCGCAGTGGGATCGTATAGGCCCTGCAGCAAGGATGTCGTGGAGAAGCTAATTTGAGTGGGTAAGTAGCCATAAAATGGGAGGCCGAGCCCAGGTCCCTCGTCCCTCCCAGTTAGGAGGCGAATCATGTGAGCGGGCTAAGGGTCAACCTTCCTTTTGTACTTCTTTATAGTAATTCTTCTGTTACCCTCCCGAGACTCATCATTGATCCAAGAGCCCCGATCTTCGTTCATCATGATATTTAGTCTGTCTAATTATACATGTCCACTGCGGACTTCCATTCAGAGCCATAACTACAAACATAGATTAGTTTCGTCAAGCACAACCAGGGGTATATCCCAAAAACATGATAGACATGAACATAAGGAAAAGGTAAATAGAAATGAGAGTAATCCGCCTAACTCCAACCTATGGCTACCTATTCACCACGACCTCCACCGTTTGTGATACATCAATCGTCTTCTGGATGCCACCTGTTTCCGCACTGGAGGCCAGATCCAGCCCACCCGCAAAGGTAATGAGGTGACTCTGATCCGAAGCAGATTCGAGCCCATCGGCCCGCCGCGACGTGCCCATGGAAAATCGTTTACTGCCTCCGTTCTTCATCTTGCTCAATTGCATAGAAGAATTAGGCTCATATCGCTCGGAACTGTAGTAGCCCTTCTTCCAGAGCTTGTTGATAAGGATGTTGATTGTAGGAAGACAGGCGCAGATCAAGGCGACGCCTCCTTCTGCGTTTCTAGTGAAATAGGTCAGTATTATCATTGCCTCAGGCGGAATGAATCCATTGGTTGGTGGGATTTGAGATCTTACCCCGACAGGATGACACAGGTGAACACGATGGTTTGATCTCTCGAACTGCCATCTTGAACCACCAAGACCAAGCGATAGAGACTAAATGCAGTGGCAAGTCCACCGGCAGAAAGCATACCAATGACCCGCAGTTTCTTGCTGCGGGACATTTGCAAGGACCAGGTCAAGGGAAGAGGCAGAATGAGGATAATTAGGTCGGAAACCACACTTATGACCGAATCGGCAATCAGTGCGGCGCGCTGGTTTAAACAGCGGGCGTTAGGACTGCCAGTCCAGTATCCTGAGATGGGATCACACATCCGAATTTTCACGATCTCAGCGATTACATAGTATATGCACAGACAGCCGAGGAAGAAGTAAATCATGAGAACCTTGGTGCGATAAGGAGCGAAAATGCGAATCAAGATGGAGAGGAGAGCGACTTTGACCAGGAGGGCCATGGGGCAGTAGAGCACGGTGGCAATGTAGCAGAACTGCAATATGTAACAAGTCAGATACTGTCAGATGCTAAGGACCGGGTCGACATACCTTGCGAAAAAGGATCTGGTTTGCAGTCGAGACATCATCGATATGGTATCCTCCACCATATTTTCCCACTGAAAAGATGCGTCAGTCAAGTCAAGGGTGAGGGACTGCAGAGGACTCACCCAGCATGGATGTGGCACAATATCCCATGAACAAAATCTACTACATATTAACACTGATCTCGGTAGCAAAGTTTCTTGGTTTGTCATACCCATGCCGACAAACAAGACCCTAGAAGATGTCAGCCTCATGAAGGAACTTGCCCGTAGGTCATAGGAACGTACAATCCTCCACCCCCACCCATTGTTTGTAATATGTACGGATTGAGAATCGTAGAATCACAAAGAGACTGACGATCGGGATACACAAGCACTGTGTGATAAGGTTGACGGTCTTTAAGACATCTTTAGGATCGCTGACAGTCATGACGCCTGGGGTAAACGGGGTGATAACGAATGAATCCCCCCAGAAGTCGAGATAGCATTGACGAAGGGAGTCAGAACTCCATCGCACGTTCGGTGGGGGAGCCCGTTACATTTGTATTATAAATAGGCGAGTCCCAGCTCCATCGCCCAAGTGTCATTGCGCCTAGAGTGTCTCTCAGGGACAAGCACTGATGAAGCCCACCGTGGCGATTCTGATAGGTGCCAGCCGGGTGTCTAGAGAAGCTCAAGTTTGGGTCGGAAGATGGGAGAGGGAAGCCGAAGTTGTTGACCTCCAGTCACAGTGTCGCAGCACGCAAACCGTCGTGATAATCGACCCACTGCGCTGTCGATTGAGAAAACAGAGGGAAAAACCTTAAGCTGGCCGGGCGGGATTCCAGGGGAAGGATTCAATAAGGAAGAACAAGAGGCAGTAGTGGGTGTCTGGGACCAGCTGGGTGGTTACTGACTGGGTCAAGGGACTTCAAAGATTGAGCCTCCACAGCGGATCGATCGTGATAGGTGCAGGAAATGGATATCCATCTCGATTGCTCGTTTTGGGAAAGATGAACAGAGAACGTGACGCTAGAGAGGAACGAGCGTCTCGGAGGAAGAGTTTGTAGAAAGGAGATGTACTACTCCGTCCGTGTTGTGGTCATACTCGAGCCAGCACGAGCCCGACTCGAAATGTTGACAATTCCCTGATCAGGAAAGGAAAGGTACCTCCCTCACTCTACCGTCTCTTTTTCTCTGTCCCGGACGGCTCAAAATAGCGGAGACAGAAGAAGTTTCACTTATCCCTGACTTTTGCATCCGAATGTGCCGACGTCCCCAGCCTTGGCTCATTCTGATGGTGTTAAATTAATTTCCTTTTCATCCTTCGGAGATCATTCATCCTTCAGCCCCGTGAAAGCCCGTGGATTTAACAGTTTAGGGGAAATGCACACGCTGCGATGACAATGGCCTAGCAATAACGACGCCACCACTAACTACTGATACATCGGTACAAATAGCTTTGCAGACTACTGCATCAAGGCATCTTACGCGACGTAATGGCGCAAATGAACAATCCCTAAACTTTAGCCACGCAAACTACTGATGCAAGCGTCAATCATGGGTGAATGTCCAGCCGCGCTAGATGATCCGCCAGTTATGGCGCCGGGTCCGATGGGACAGCGGTAGCCACGCAGTGACCATTGGGGCCATTTTTAGACAACACAACCAAGGCCATTGCGGTGCCACAAGAAAATTCCAGGCAGGTCACTAGCAGGTGTCGGATCAACTCATCAATCCAGTTGGACTTGGCTGAGACGCCAACGCGTGCTCGAACAAGCCCTAGACAGACTAAAATGCGTGCCAAGCCGATCGGGCCTGGTTTTTGACTTTCGCTTCTGGCCGAGAGTGGAGAATTGACCTCCGCTCAGTCGGGAATGGCTGAAGTGAGGCGGTGGTTGGCGTTTCCGAGGACCGCGACCAGGGTTGAAAGGGGGGTGATTTGAATGATGGTTGGTAACCACAAGCAAGGGGTTGGGGGGTACAGAACAATGGTTGTCGAACCGCACGGTTGGCCGCACATGGATCTATATGTCAGCACATTATCATCACTTCCCCAACTTTTACTTTCAGAATCACTATCTCCCTTCCTTGTGGGCGTCAACCCCAAGAAGAGAATTAAAGACCCGATCGTCACTTATCGACCCCCTCCTCCCCTCCTTCTCCTCCTCCTCGGCCAGCCGGAAACACGGTAGCGGACAGTCTGCTCCACTCTCCAAGGTTCAAACCCGTGTCTCTCACTCTCCATAATTTCTCGTATCCGCTACACGTTGCTGGTTGGATATTTTCAAGGAGACTCAAACCTGTCAGGCTCCATCTGTCATACCCGTTGAGGAAATGGCACCTGTTGGTCCCCGTTTGACTCCCCTCTCTCGGGCCATGGCCGAACCAGCAACTCAGGATGAGAGAAAAGCGGATTTCACGAGGAAGTGAAAATCCACGAGCCACCCGGCGGGAAGAAAAGCCCACCACGGCGGCCATTGCTATCCGTGGTTTTTCCCCATCTTGCTCCCCTTTCTGAGGAACTGTGCCTTCACGAGATTGAACCACTGTTCGTCTCTGCCTGCAGCCACCGCATCCATCGCACAGAACTTTAACCCACTCTCCACACCAAAAAAAACCTAGTAGTCATGACTGGCGATCAGCTTCTTCGAGAACAGTCCAAGCTCTTCCAGCCCTTGGCCATCGCTAATGGCAAAATCCAACTCAGCCACCGAGTGGTTCATGCCCCTTTGACGCGCAACCGGGGCGAGCCTTTGAATCCGATCAGTACGCCTGAAAATCCCAATCGAATCTGGTATCCCGGACAATTGATCGTCGAATACTATCGTCAACGCGCAACCCCAGGGGGTCTGATAATTTCCGAGGGCATTCCCCCATCGCTTGAGGTAATTAGATCCGATCCGAGCTTTTGCTGCTCTTTCGATGCGCATCCGGGTCTAAGTCCACCGTTAGAGCAATGGCATGCCAGGTGTCCCCGGTCTATTCACCCAGAAGCAAGCCGCAGGATGGAAAGCCGTGGTTGATGCTGTCCACGCGAAAGGCGGATATATTTACTGCCAGCTCTGGCACGCCGGCCGTGCCACTATCCCTCAGATGACCGGATCGCCCGCTGTCTGTCCCTCCGCCAGCGTCTGGGACTCGCCCACAGAGTGTTACTCCCACCCCCCGGTGGGCTCGACCGAGCCAGTGCGCTACGCAGACTACCCGCCCATTGAACTGAGCATTCCCCACACCAAGCAGACCATCCGAGATTATTGCGACGCCGCTAAGACCGCAATGGATATTGGGTTTGATGGAGTCGAGGTCCACGGTGGAAATGGATACCTTCCCGAGCAGTTCTTGAGCTCGAACATCAACAAGCGCAGTGATGCGTATGGTGGCACTCCTGAGAAGCGTTGCCGCTTTGTGCTCGAGTTAATGGACGAGCTCGCGCAGACGATTGGTGAGGAGAACCTCGCCATCCGTCTCTCGCCGTTTGGTCTATTCAACCAGGCGCGCGGCGAGCAGCGCATGGAGACCTGGACCTTCTTGTGTGAATCGCTGAAACAGGCCCTTCCCAACCTCTCATATGTCAGCTTTATTGAGCCGGTGAGCATCACCTCTGCCCTGCCCACTGCCCCTCCTAGATGTGATTTCCGGCTGACACTTTGGTCTCGAACTCAGAGATACGAACAGATCTTCTCCATAGACGAGAAAGACACCTTTCTCCAGAGCTGGGGTCTCTGCAACGTCGACCTCTCCTCCTTCCGCCGAATTTTCGGCTCCACACCTTTCTTCTCCGCTGGCGGATGGGACCAGACCAATTCGTGGGGGGTGCTGGAATCTGGCCGGTACGACGCCCTGCTGTATGGACGGTACTTCACGAGTAACCCGGACCTGGTGGAGAGGTTGCGCAAGGGTATCCCCCTCACGCTGTACGATCGCAGTCGGTTTTATGGGCCGTTTGAAGACAACAGAATCTGTTATGCGGACTATGAGCCGGCTCAGGGCCACGACGAGGCAGAGGTCCGCGGACGGCTGTGAGGGGTATTCTCACCCGTCAGACACACAATCTGTGATCAGGACAAAGCTTTTAGTTTAGTTTGTGCTCTGCAGCGATCTCTTGACGAATCAATCACGAGCTGGATACCTTCTTTTGTTATTATAGAGGATGCCTGCGTGTGTCGAAGGACTCATGGTACATTCCGATTCCTCGTTAAGGCAGCGCGCCGAACCAGTCTAGAAATCACTTAAGAGGTGTCATGTAGTTAGTGAAAACAACATGACAAAATCTTGCCGCGTGCTGGACGCACAGCTTACCCACACCCCCCTTGCAACCTGACCAGGATTAAGGATTAGGCTCACCAATTTGCATCAATTCCTCTCGAAAATTCTACCTAAGCCGGCAAAGACCAATTTGCATTGCTATCAATCGGACGGGGCCTGCACCCCCTTCCCCAGGAACCCACGATCATGCACATCCCCTGCTGCTCCCGCTCCCTGGCCCCTGCCGCTGATCCCAATACCTCCGATCATCCGAGACACCAAGAAGTAATGTCTTTCCAGCCCAATCTCCAATATCACACCACATCCTAGAAAAATTACCTCTGACTCATAGTCAGGAATTGCATGATAGCGGATCGGGGCTAATTTGTGCGAGAGGGTCTACATTAATCTATCTGGGGCGCTCGAGTCAAGTCTTGTGAGGATTGGGTTGAGTCAGGATGCGAAGGAATTTTGCATACCTCCGCTTGTGGGTCTTGTCTTCACTTGAGCTGTTAGTTTGAAGGCTTTTCTTAGCGGTTACTATGGGATTTATTCATGACTGGGAAGATTGGGTTGTGTTTTGGGGTCAGAGGAGGGTGGTGAGTTTGGCTTTGCGGACATTGGGGGAGCTAGGCTTCAGCAGAAACAGATGGAGGAGGATTGTTCTCTAGTAAGAGGGCTGTGGTGACTGTGCTAAATTGATTCTTGGTCAACAGGTACCTAGACGAAAGGGCAATGAAGTGGGATGGACTGGAAGCCTTTGTTGTCGGATACGTGACTGAGACCACGACAGGTGGAAACATTGCCAGAGATCTTCATTCCGCATTGGCGGTCACATCGAACGACGACTCGAGGTATACAAATTCATATCTCATGCACATTAGCAGCAGCGAAACATACTGAACAAACGCAGTCAAAAGTAAACACAGGCCATCCTCCCCGAATCGAAATTCGGAAGCCATATTATAACCCTCCACACTCCGCCCAAAGCAAGAAATAAGTAGGTATTAAAACAACAACAAAACCAACCAACCTAGACCCGCAGAAATGAGCAAAAATCCCCTTCTTCTTCTTCTCCTCCTCCTCTTCCTCCTCCTCCCTCCTGCTTCTCTCCCAACTCGACCGGCCACACCAGTCCTTCTCAAACCCTCTCCGTTCCCGTATGAGCCTGTACCGGATAAACCACCTGTTCAGCCTGTTTCACCGGGAGGTCGGTGCCATGCGCTTGATAATAGTAGGGCGACTGTCCGTACTGTGCCGCCACCACCTGCTGCGTCTGATACTGGACGTACTGCTGCTGCTGCTGGAAGTGCTGGGCACGGGCCTGGTCCTCTTGTTTCTCGCGCTTGCGGTCCCGACGGTACTTAATCAGGAAGTAGATGAGGCATCCGACGAAGATGCAGAAGAGGATGGGGATGATGATGATTTTGCCGATGATTTTGGCAACGCCCATGGTTGAGATGTGGTTTGCGGTGAAGTCGATGAGACCTTTTGGAGGTGGAGAAGGGGGTATATGGATATTGAGTGAGTTGGCTATGGAGTTGACTGGCTTTTTCAAAGGTTGTGCTTGGACTGAGGAGAGTTGAAAGAGGAGGGGCTTCTGTCAGGCTCTGCTCTACTAGTTATATTATCCTTTCTTTCCAGTCTGTGACCTTCGGTTCTATCGTTAGGCAATCACGTTTTGAAGACCTAGCAGTGGTTCTCACTCTGGGAAGCAGAGTCGGACAACGGAACCTGAATAACATGCTGGTCTCTGCTGCTGGGCGCTACATTGCGCCGTATGATTGGGCAGGTTCGATAGGATTTGGTGAGGGAGAGAGGGGGAAGAGTCGATATCGAATATGCGGGCGATGGCTTATGCATTCTTCGAAGACTCGTCACCTGCATTGCAGTGCGTTGTGATTCCAGTGGAAAAGCTTAGCTGGGGGGTGGATTGGGGAGATCTGGTGAGCTTGGAGTGAGCGGTTTTCCTGTTAAGCCAATCATGGGGATGGGTTTGCCGCCGCGGGAGGGACAGTCCATGCAGCTGAGAACAAGACTCGACCCATAAGGCTGTAGGGCCACGAATGATAGTCGAGAGAGACTTCGTGATCAGTGACTGCCTGGTTATTGTGTAGTTGGGCGGTTGCGAACAGGAATAGGGAAAGAGTCGGTGGCCAATGTTCTGGCCGGATGGACGCTCGTGGGGGGTTTTCAGGGCATACTTAGGCGAAGAGCATTACTTTGGCTAGGCAAGCGTACGCATTCAGCAGAACTCGGCAGATTTGTACTCCGTACGTGATTTGTATAAAAGAGGGTCCTTCGATCAAAGAGACTGGGACTCGAAAGCGGCACTGATGTTACTAGCTTCCCAGGACGGTGGCGCCTGCACTGCTACCAAAGAAGCTCTGCAGATGAAACCACTCCCTCAGAGCCGAGAGGCAACTGCTCTACAGACATCTGCAACAATTGATCCGGAAGAGGAGATGTAAAAGGGAAGGCAGCAAAAGAATCGTCAAAAACATACAACAGAAGGGATTCGCTGGTGGTCACCCACCCAACTACTAACCTCCCGGCGTGTGGCTTGAGGACGGCTGAGCGGACGGGAAGCCCTATTTTCCACACCCTGTGGTCGTATGTGCTTGACAAACTTGTGCAATGGCTATTGTAGCAGGTTTCTTTGGTCCAGCTTCAACTCCCACCGTTTCCCCAGACAGTAACAAGAACCGGTTGGGGCGGCCGAGGATGCCGCGGGCTCCGCGGACAGCACGGAGAGCACGGCGAACACGGAGTGCTTGCTGTTCAAGAGTATGGAATTAGGTAATGGCAAGCTGCATATAAGGCGAATGGACATCCCTGGATAGTCCAAGGAATTAACTAAGCAAAAACGAAAATGTATGCCGTTAGCACTGCTGTGAGGTGCGTGCCCCCTATCCATCTGGTCTCATCCGTCGAGCAGAACGTACTGTATAGATTCTGATATTTACGGGCTGTAGCCAGCAATCCGAATTGGATCGAGCCAAAGGCAAAGAGCGGCGACGCGACTCAAGTATCCCTCGAAATGCAGACGAAAAGAGTACCTTCGAGTTTGGGGGCGCCCCGGGAGTGGCGCTTTTGATGATTGGGTTTCCGCTCCTCATGTACTACATGTACATTGGGGCAACGTTCTATGACGGCCATCTTCCTCTGCCAGGACCGGAACAGTCACTCTCTGATTTCACACTGCATCTCTTTAACCTCGCCCACACGCATGCCTTTCCCCACCGCAGAGCCTGGGTCATATACTGGACGTTTCTCGTGTTGGAAGGACTCGGTTACCTCTATCTGCCCGGGGTATACGGCAAGGGCAAGTGCTTGCCCCATCTGAATGGCAAACAACTCGATTATTACTGTTCAGCCGCTGCCTCGTGGTATGTTACTATTGTGGCAGCGTTGGCCCTGCATCTCACCGGATTCTTCCCTTTGACAACCCTCGTCACTGAATTTGGGCCTCTGATGTCCGTCGCCATATGCTCCGGGTTTCTCGTTTCCATTGCCGCATACGCCTCTGCCCTAGGAAGGAGAGCACAGCATCGCATGACAGGATCGCATGTTTACGACTTCTTCATGGGTGCGGAGCTGAATCCCCGTCTGTTCCGGTGGATCGACATGAAGATGTTTTTTGAGGTTCGCATCCCATGGTACATATTATTTCTGTTGACCTTGGGTACGGCATTGAAGCAATGGGACGAGCTTGGCTATGTTTCAGGCGAGGTTGCCTTCTTGCTCATGGCACATTTCTTGTATGCAAATGCCTGCGCCAAAGGCGAAGAGCTGATCATCACAAGCTGGTGGGTGATTTCCGTCGCTTCGGACGCGCTTTTCTGACCGAGAATCAGGGATATGTACTATGAAAAATGGGGCTTCATGCTCATCTTTTGGAACCTCGCCGGTGTTCCTATGAGCTACTGCCATTGCACCCTGTACTTGGCACATCACGACCCCTCAACCTACCGATGGAACCCAATGGTCTTGGCTGTTTGGGCTATTCTTTATCTGTTCTTGTACTGGGTCTGGGATACTTGTAATAGTCAGAAGAACATCTTCCGTGCTCAAGAGAGAGGTGTTTCTGTGACTCGCAAAACATTCCCGCAGCTTCCGTGGAGATCAGTCAAGAACCCAGAGTCAATCCCTACCAAGACCGGAGACTCTATTCTGTGCAGCGGTTGGTGTACGTGGTCCCGCTCTCTGATGAATTTCGGACTATGGCTGATACTTCTTAGACGGAATGGCCCGAAAGGTTCATTACACGTGTGATTGGTTTTTTGCATTCTCGTGGGGACTGATTACCGGGTTCAACTCGCCATTTCCCTGGTTCTACTCCATATTTTTCACCGTGATGATTATCCACCGTGCTCGCCGCGATATTGAACGCTGCCGCGAGAGGTACGGTGAAGCATGGCGCGAGTACGAAAGACGGGTTCCCTATCTGTTCATCCCGGTGAGTCGTCCCGTCATCTGAAATCTTGAGCTGAGGCTGATCTGAGGCCAGTATGTCTTCTGAAAAGTAGACTAAAGACGGATTAAGGCCCATACATCGAGGTGTGCTGCTGTAATTAGAGGAGTATGTATCATAATTCTAACTGGAGATGTTTAGCTCATGTAATCTGAACTTAAGATATCCATCACCGATCGATTAGCTCCAATGAAATCGTTCAGAAACATGGAGATGTCAGTCTGATTCATCAGGGAATCAAAAGTGTCTTCCGGCCAAGAGACATTGGGGAAGGCGATATTAGTCGCCCCATCCGCAGCTGGCATAACAAGTGATCCATCTTGGTGGCGTTCAATGCCAGACAATGTTTGCCGTGACTTGACCAAGACTTGGGCAGCCTTGACAAATGCTTCACAGACTGTATACAGGTGCAACGAGCCTCGCGAGAGTCCCTTGATCAGCTCTAAGGAGCTGACAGTATCCTGAAGGAGGGCCAGGTCAACGGCGCTTGCGGTGGTAATAGCATGGGTGAACACAATGATGAAAGGTGTGAAGGAAGGGTAAAGAAGAATCCTGTTGCCTGGTCAGCATCTCTCGACTTCAATACTGAGGGAAGACGTACCAATTAACATATTCGGTCTGCTTGTGAGTTTGCCGACCGCGGAAGTATGTGAAGCATTTGAGGTGACTGTGTAGTGCTAATGTAGCGATCTCGTAGCAACGAGACGAAATTGCCATAGCATCACCTGGTCGTGTCTGAGCGCGGTAAATGACCGTCAATACAGAGTAGGCAATGAAATCTGCACAGGCCGCAATTCCGTGCAAAGAGTCAGCATAAAGACCCATGCTTACGTCGATCTGCGATCAGAGTTAATCCTGAACTCAAACAGATAGGAAAGAGCCTCACTGCTAGCAATTTGTCCCGAACTGCCTCTAGGTCTGAGGAAAGTTTTTCTATCGCTGCAGCTCTTTGCTCATCGCTAGCTCGGAAAGCAGACGTAGAATAAAGTTGATCATAGACTCTGCCTTGAATTGTGGCAAACTCCATGCGAACAACACTCATCAAGTCCCAGGGGCGTTGCTTAGGGTCCTCTGATGGCGTGAACAACTCTGCATCGATGTCATGATCTTGAAAGTGAGACGTCAAGCCGATATTCAAGGAAATGTTCTTGTCAATAGTGTACAGTGCCCAAAAAGCATGGCGCTTAGCCTCCGCAGTCGGTAGTGGGTCGTTTCTCAATGCTGTGCGCCTGTGTAGTCCCATGGTTTGACACATATTGAAGGCCAATGACAAGTATGTCCAGCAGCGCTGAATATCAAATTCTTCTTGTGATTTGGTGACCTTTGATACTTAGCCTAGTTCCAGCATGGATCTTGAGCTACTTACCCCGATCAGCAGAGCCTGTATCTTCTCCAAAGTTGGATCGATCATGATTGTGGGGCTAGCAAGACCTGCATCGAGCTGTGTCTCGCAAATTTCCAGTGCTGACGATAAGTTATAACGCCCGAGGTCAGGGTCTTGTGCGTGTAAGTAGTCGCGGATTATATAGTAAAATAGGCCATAGAAAAGTGCGAATGTCCCGGCGGGAACAGGTTCAAGCGGGAAGTATATGGAATGACACAAAGTCTCTATGCGGGTTGCATCAAACCAAGACTGGCTGACCAGAGTGAAAGGAGGTTGAGCTGCCTTGCGTCAGTTGCCTATCACAGCGAGACAGGTCAGGTATGGATGAACCTTTGACTTTCTTCACCACAGCGACAACCAACTCGACAGGAAGCAATATCTCCTTTGGCTGAGTAGCTGTCTGTGTCTCCCCCTGGGTTACTGACGCGCGGTGTTTATCAAGGTTGGTCTTGAGGGACGCAAGTGCGGCCGACACGTAGTCACCTAACTGGCTATTATGCGAAGTGTCTGCGGCAGAATAGGCAGCATCCCTAGCGACGAGTGTCTCATGGTGAAAAGACGAATGGCCTTCGAAAGGGGGTATTGTAGGTCCTGACGGTGTTGGCTCTTGAACCGGCCTGATTGGACCAGATGAACTTGATGGACATATGATTCGCTCGAGCGTCTTCTGAATTGTGGCGAGCTGTTCTTGCAACGCGGAGAATCGCTGCTCACTACACAGCAGATCAGCTTCACAGGTCTACCTGGGGTTCCTATCTTCATACTAGTCATTTGGTGTATTGCTCCGAGGGGAGTCTGGAGCGGTCGACGGCGTTCCAACTGGTCTGCACGGTATCCCCAAGGTGCCACAGCTCGAGCAGGGACTAATTTTGTCGCATTTGATCTAATTCTCTGCTGATCAGATGACGGTTCGAGAGCATAGTCTCGTGGTAGTAATATACCTTGCGAATACGGCAATTATCGCACTGGGTTAGGTCAATACTTTTTATTGCACTCGAAGCTCAGTGGAGGATCATGCCAACCGCGCGGGCCCGAAAACTGCGGGCAGTGGGTGGAGTCCCAGAAACCATCCTCACAAAAGAGTACTTCTTAGATTATAAGCTCATGCGACTTGTTCACCAGGTATGAAATGGTATGTTCGTTCATACAGAAGAGAAGCTGGCCGCAATGCAATTGATCATGTTGCCAGGCAAGCTCTTTGGTGATGGATGGATAAGGGAAGCCCGCGCTATGCCTGTATGGGATATACAGACACGTGACTCCTTTGACAACCTCGGACTAGCGCCATCCTGAGCGCTCCGCTGTATCGTAAATTGCCTAAAGTGGACGGTCGCCTGTTGCTCGGTTGAGTGGCATCTGAAGCTCTCGGAGATTCTCCGTGGCAGACACGCTACATGTCGGCATCACTGCGGTGCGCGACTCAGCTTTTCGGCAAAATTGACAGGCTTTGCCCTCATAGTAATCGCAATTTATGCTGGTATGTTATCAACATGATTGTACTCTCTCCCAGGTAGTATGAAGGCTAACTTTCACTGTCAAGGACAATAGGTGATAACTCACCAAGCAGCAATTTCTCAGTTACTGAACTCGGCTCAATAAGCTCAAAGTTAAGCATCATGGCTAGCAGCTTCTCGGCTCCGTCGGATAACACCTGATTCTACCATCTCAGCATACAGCCTGAATGCAGAATTTAGCATGATGTCACTTCCCCCCACGCTTGTCGTCTGATAATGCGGGGAGACGCCAAGAATACTCGCTGATCATCATATATGAATGATTAAGATGCTTGATCAAACCCCTAGATTGTCTATCTTCAATCAATTCCTCGTGCTTGGAATACACGATGGGACAATTTGGTTTCACCGGACTAGTATGCGGTCTGCTACTGTCCCTGGCAGCGGCTGAAGATGGATTTGCTGGCTGGTTGCGATATGCTCCCATACCATGTGATACCTCTTGCCTCCAGAGACTACCTTCTAAACTCACCCTGCTCAACGCTACTACTGGAAGTCCAATTGAAACAGCAGGTCTCGAATTGATTTCTGGGTTGCAATCCATATTCTCGCAAAACTTGACAACCACGCAATCACGCTGCGACGAATCATCTTCAATCTTGGTTGCAACCGTCGAGGACTTCCGGCACGAATGTAATGCGACTACAGCCATTCCCGAACTTGTTCAAGACGGCTTTTGGCTGCGATCCACTGGTAGCAGTGTTCAGATCCTAGGGCAGAGCGCACGAGGCGCCTTGTACGGAGCATATGAGTACCTGTCACTGTTAGCCCAGGGCAACTTCTCCCATGTTGCTTATTCAAGCAATCCTCATGCTCCAATACGCTGGGTCAACCAGTGGGACAATATGGACGGCGTGATTGAGAGAGGCTACGGCGGATTATCGATATTTTTCAAGAACGGGCGGGTCGTCGATGACTTAGCGCCAGTCAAACAATATGCTCGCCTTCTGGCATCCATTAGAATCAACGGTCTGATTGTCAACAACGTCAATGCGAATGCCACTTTACTCTCTGCGGAGAACATGAGAGGATTAGGCCGGATTGCAGATGTATGCCGGCCGTACGGTGTTCGAATCGGCGTTTCGCTCAACTTCGCATCTCCTGAAACTCTGGGCGGCTTGGACACTTTTGACCCGCTGGATGCAACGGTTGTTAACTGGTGGAACAATATCACGAACAGCTTGTACGAACACGTCCCAGACTTGGCAGGGTATCTAGTCAAAGCAGATTCCGAAGGTCAGCCCGGCCCTAGCACATACAACAGGACATTGTCACAAGGTGCAAATCTCTTTGCACGGGCTCTTCAACCGCACGGGGGTATTTTAATGTTCCGAGCTTTTGTCTATGACAGTAACTTGAACGAGTCAGACTGGAAAGCAGACCGAGCCAAGGCAGCAGTGCAATATTTCAAAAACCTAGATGGTGAATTTGAAGAGAATGCGGTCGTGCAGATCAAATACGGGCCCATTGACTTTCAAGTACGCGAGCCCGTATCGCCTCTCTTCGCCAATCTTTTCGAGACGAATACAGCCATTGAGCTTGAGGTCAGCCAGGAATATCTAGGTCAACAGAACCATCTTGTTTATCTTCCCCCGCTCTGGAAAACTATTCTCAATTTCGACCTCCGAGTTGACCATAAGCCCTCTCTGGTGCGGGATATCATATCCGGAGAACGGTTCAATCGTACCTTGGGCGGTTGGGCGGCTGTTGTGAACGTGGGAACCAACACGACGTGGCTCGGAAGTCACATTGCCATGTCAAATCTATACGCATACGGTCGCCTGGCTTGGTGCCCAACAGACGATTCGGAGCGTATTCTGCATGACTGGACCCGTCTCACATTCGGGACGAATTCTCAAGTCATCAACACGATCACCAACATCTCTATGGCCTCTTGGCCTGCTTATGAGCAATACAGCGGCAATCTAGGTATTCAGACTCTAACAGACATTCTCTACACCCACTATGGGCCGAACCCCGCCTCGCAAGACAACAACGGCTGGGGTCAGTGGACCCGAGCAGACCACGAGACCGTGGGGATGGATCGAACCGTCGGGAACGGAACCGGATATACAGGTCAGTATCCTACAGAGATCGCCCAACGATTCGAATATCTCAACTCCACCCCCGATGATCTGGTCCTCTGGTTTCACCATGTTCCCTGGACCCATCGACTGCACTCCGGGAAAACTGTCATCCAGCACTTCTATGACGCCCATTACGCCGGCGCCGAGACAGCGCAGACCTTTGTTTCGCAGTGGGAGTCTCTGCGCGGGCTGGTTGACAAGGAAAGATACGATGCTGTACTTGATCGGCTCGTTTACCAAGCTGGGCACTCCATTGTATGGCGAGACGCGGTCAACAACTTCTACTTCAACATGACGGGAATCCCTGATCAGAAGAGGCGGGTGGGTCAACATCCTTGGCGCATTGAGGCGGAGAGCATGGAGCTAGACGGCTACCGACTGTACACTGTCAGCCCATTCGAAACGGCTTCCAATGGGAC
Source organism: Aspergillus saccharolyticus JOP 1030-1 (assembly GCF_003184585.1). Lineage (NCBI taxonomy): Eukaryota > Fungi > Ascomycota > Eurotiomycetes > Eurotiales > Aspergillaceae > Aspergillus > Aspergillus saccharolyticus. The sequence continues at coordinate 139,601 of NW_020290611.1, forward strand.
GGCTATTGTGACTTCATCCAACTCCACGACTGGGACAGCGCGAACCACGCTCCACTTTCCAGCAAGTACGTACGACATAGGCGTCAATTACTATGATATGTATGGAGGTGAGTCGCACTGGACACTAAGTCTCAATGACCAAGTGGTTGGTGAATGGATTGGCAATATGCGCAACCACACGTTGGGAAATTCTGTCTCTATCTACTTAGATGGCCACTCGGCGACTAGGGTGATTTTCCGAGGGGTCAAAGTTCAGAAGGGGGATGAGCTGAAGATCGTCGGAAGACCCGATGGCGTTGAGCCTGCGCCGGTGGATTATGTTGTGCTACTACCATCTGGAGTGGTGGATTAGCCGGACAGATGAGATGGCTAGTGTAGGAATCATACTCTAAATAAGCAACGGACGAACGTCCCTTCCATACGCATAGTGTACTCGATGCGTACAAGATCCTTAGACACAGTTTCCTATCAGTCACATTCGTATCAGTGACAGATGCTGACTGAACTCTTCGCTTGGCCCTCCTAGCACAAAGTAACACGCGCTTCAGGGATTGTGAAACAGGCGTTTTGGTAGTGTGCCGAATGCAAGTGTGGTACGACCTTCCCATGATCTACAACAGTTCCAAGGACCCCGCCAAAACAAGCGCTACCAATTCAAGGACTACAGTACACTATGAGTACGCACATTGAAAACGGGTAACAAACAAAATCATCGGCTTTTGTTCATTAATTTGAAGATATCATTATTGTAACTTTTTACACCGCCTAGTTGGCAGCAATCTTCTTCCAGCTCTCACGGGTCTTGAGCTCCTCCCACCACTTTTGGACGTGAGGATACTTTGGCAGCAGCTCCTTGAAGCCAAACTGCTCGACAAAGACACCGTAAGGGAGGTGATTGAGATCGGCAAGCGTCACGTTGTCGCCAGCAAGGTACTTCTGCTTGGAAAGGATGCGCTCGTAGCCGTCAAGCGCGGCCTCCAATTGCTTGAGTAGGGCCTTGACGCGGCCCTCGTCCGTCTCTCCCTGGCCCTTCATCACCTTGAAGACCTTCTCGTAGGCGATGCCGGACACGACGGGGTCGAAGTAGGATGCCTCAACGGATAGAGCCTGCATGGGTTGCAAGTGTGTATTAGTACTCAATCGTTTGGGATAAGCCCAAATGGGCGAGAGCGGGACGACGGGTTAGGTGGTGGAGGCCGGAGGGGCAAACATACCTGCTGGTACAGGGCGAAAGCCTTGAGGTCCGACTCGGAGGGCGAGATCTCGTTACCCTGGCCGCGGTACTTGGCGGCGATGTATTGAGCGATGGCTCTGCTTTCTGGAGTAGAAGTGTCTTGTTAGGTTTTGGCCGAACAATGGCACCGAAGCAGCAATGTAGCGGTGACTATAGGAAAAGTTTACGCACCGAAGATCTTCACCCCGGTCTCTGTATCCTCCAGCACGGGAACCTTGCCGAAGGGCTGCTTGTTGGCGAGATATTCGGGGGATTTGTGCTCGCCCTGGGCAAAGTTGACGGGGACGAGCTCGTGGTCCACGCCCTTCTCGTTGAGGGCGATCTGCACCCGCTTGGTGCAGGTGGACATGGGGATTCCGTGAAGCTTGAGGACCATGTTGGCGATTTTGTGAAGAGTGTTTTGGGTGGTATAGGTTTGATTGAGAGGCTGCAATTGAGTGAGACTGGAAGGAAAGGAGGATGGATAACTGGTAGGGACAAGTGAGAGGAAGAGAAGGAGTTAAATATGCAAGACCACGACGCCATGGGGCGGGGTCAACTCAAGTTGAATGCAATTGATGCATACAATGCAATCATCGGTGGGTCTGAAACTCAGCTCTGGAACCCACTTCCCTTTCCAGATTCCACTGGAATCAGAGCGGAAGAAATTCCGCCCCGTTCAGGAAGCATTAACAATCAGCCCCATTCAATCACAAATCCCAAATTCAGCTTAACGTATTCCACGGGCGCCCGTGAATTACGTTAGAAGCAGCAAAAGAACAGATTTCTGAGACAATTGAGAATGTCGTTGCACAGTGCGTGCAGGAAGTATCCCAAATTTCTCTAGATCAGGAGAGCTGCAGAACAGTGTATATTACATCGGGGTAAGCCAGAAAATTGCACTATTGTCATTCACGAACAGGTCCCAGCATTCAGGGGTTGGTGAGCTAGATTGGGACCAATCATGGAGTAAAGAGTGAGGTTGTAAGACGAATCATTGGATGTGATAGGATTAGCAAACTCTATCTCATAAGGCTGGAGTAACAAACATCTGCACGCCTTAGGCCGTCGATGGACAAATGAGCGTGGTTTCAAGAAGAGATGGTGCTGACGCTGACACCGATGCGAAAGTATCATATTATGTCATAAGAACTTGAACCTCAATGCATGCAATGTATAAGGGTAGCGTAAGGCTACTCCCTTAACCGACCGACGTTACTTGGTACAGATCTGATTCTGGTTTGTGAGTTAGGCCAGGTGGTTAAAGGGCAGTCTTGAGTTTTAGAGGAGACCTGTCCCCGAACATCTGACTCTTCTCAATACTTCTTCTGCTTCTATCCCATTGTCTCTTCAAGAGCTATCCTTTCACTTTCACAGTAGCGTGTCGATGCAGGCTCATTGAAAAATGTGCCAAATATAACGAACGCAGTCAAGTGATGCCGCTTTGAGGTCCGGTGGTCTTTCTTAAGAGCTCGATCGGACTATTTCAGATTTCTAAGCCCTATGTTGTAGGAGATATCTCCACTCATCTTTGCCCCAGCAGGTCAGCCAGTCTATCTCGACAGAATGATCACCGTCAATCCCTGGAGAATCTCCAAAAGGCTCTTGATACCGCATGGTGTCATGAATAGAGTCTTCATAGTGGACTCCAGAAGCGACAACCATCCTTTTCCCAGGTTCTCGACAATCATGTATGCGCAAGATTCTTGCAGTTCCAGTCACCTCTGAACAGTATTCATCAGAATATCTATAGTAGGATTACAAAGTGGATACGAAGCTCAGCTTAGTTATGTCGTGAGCCCGCTGCATTTGTAAGCGGGGACTGACTAAGTAACATTACGTGGTGCCAAAGCCCCAAGTCTTATCGATCATATCGAGCCACTAAACCGCCATGCAGACAATACGCAGTGAACCGAGTGAGAATTGATGAAATACCTTCACTTGCAGGCTTGAAATGCTATGGAAAATCCACAATGGGCGGGGACAGGAATCATCGATTGTTTTCCTTGTCTCGGTTCTCGCAGCGGGAGATTGCGGACGCTTGGCCGCGGGAATCTCAATCGAGTGTAAGATTACATGGATAGCGTTCCACTCCTTGTCAGCTTACCCCGTATTTCTTACCTTTACGAAAGACTTCGGCGAGTTGTTTCATAGCAACCTCGTATCACTTTTCCTCGAGTCTCGAAACTCCTATTACTAACTTTATAGGTCTCCCTAAGTGCACTCGTAATGCATCCTCGCCGGCAACCACAGCAGTGACAAGTTGATAAATAGTCGGACCCCGCTCCAGCCCGATGAGATTTATCCTTCTCACCAAACTTCAAAAGTTTCGCAATCGAACTCAAGACTGATCACAATGACCAGCACAGAAGCCCCAGTAGTCCTCATTCTCGGCGCAGGTCGCAACATTGGGCAACATACGGCCCAGCACTTCGAAGCCAAGGGCTACCGAGTTGCTCTTGTGGCTCGAAACATCAACACGGATGACAGCACTGAAACTCGGCTTCATATTCAATGTGACCTCTCCGACCCAAATGCCCTCCACGACGTGTTTTCGCGTGTGAACGCTGCCTTTGGAGTTCCTAGTGTGGTTATTTATAATGGTACTTATGCTTTGCCAACCCGCCAATTAAACTACTACCATCCCTAGCAGATTCACTAATGCTTCGTGTCGGGGACGAAAGCCTACGGTTTGACCCTAACCAGTCCCCACGACATTTTCAGTCCGACCACAGAGCAATTCACTCGCGATCTGAATATAAACACCACCAGTCCTTATGTCGCCGCCCAGCTGGCTGTCCGGGGATTCGAGACCTTGCCGGCGTCCGCGGCTCGAACGTTCCTCTACACGGGTAATGCGTTGAACACTATCGCTGTTCCCCAGTTCTTCACTTTGGGGATCGGGAAGGCGGCTACGGCGCATATGATTGAGGCGGCGGCGGTTGCGTACCGGGAGAAGGGATTCAAGTGAGTTCCTCGCCTTGACATTGCTGAATCTTTGAGGTTCTACTACTGATCACGAACAAGGTTCTACTATGTCGATGAGCGCAAACCAGATGGAACCTCTGGTCCTGACATTGACGGCGCGGCACATGCGCAATTATTTGCGGAGCTGGCGGAGAGTAAGGATCAGGGCCCGTGGCAGCAGACGTTCGTCAAGGGAGAGGGATATAAAGCGTTTCTTGTCGGAGAAGGAAAGATCTAAACCTGCGGGGCTATGGTTGCGATCGTGAGCTTCACGATTCAGCTACAAGAGACTAGGTAACCATGAGCCAGTTTCATCTATCTCATCCCAGATACAACTATTGATAATTGAACATAATGAACATAATCCAGTTGATTCACACCAATCAATCATCCCCACACAGGGCATCCCAAGGTTTTACCCCAAAATCTCCCCCAAATCTCTCCCCTCCCCGCCAACAGTCGCCCGTCCGCGGTAATCCGTGGGCACTGCCTGCGATGCAAACGCCAAAAACACCGCTTCCCAATGCCCATCCTCAAACCGGAAAACCAACCCGCCATCCTTGAACACCGCATCCTCGTACGCCTTCCGGCTACCCTGGTTCATATGCACCTCATGGATTCCCGTCCCAAACGAGCTCCCAAACACATACGCCCTCGCCCGCCGGTGGATCGCATCCTTGAGGATCGGCTCTAACTCATCCAGCATATCGTTGTCATTGCCCGGCACGTCATGCGGCAGCAGCCGCCCAGCCTCAATCTCCACAAGCTTCGGATGGGTGCGCAGGTAGTCCAGACCGACGAGGGTGGGATGATGCGCGATGTGGCGGTAGGGGGCCTCGCGCTCGTCGTCCTCGTCCTCGTTGTCCGGGTGGGGTTTGATGCGGTGGAAGCCGGCCTCGAGCGGGGCGAGCTGGTGGACAAGCGGGTGGTGCGAGAAGTCGCGGATGAACCAGAAGACGAGGCGCGTGTCGTGCTGCGTGGACTTCACGTTGATGGCGACTTGCACTTCGTCTTCGCGCTCGTGGTCTTCCGGGTCGTCGCGCAGGAAGAGGTTGATGTGCGGCGTGATGTGGTCTTGGTGGGAGGTTTGCGCAATGAATCGCGTGGGGCGTCCGACCCAGACGCCGTAGTTGGGGATGGGCATTGTGTATCGGAGATAAACTGTGCAACTGTTTTGGAGATAGATGTTGGGAGCTGGCTTGAGGGCGATTTGGGCTGGTAGTAGGTTCTACTGGGCTTGCTTCTGGAAAGAGCTGCGGGGGAGGGGGGAACGAGTTGGCTACCATATTTATGTTTGAGTGCTTGCGAATGCTTTGGGGATTGAGGCTACTATTGACATTCTCGAAGAAAAAAAGGAGAAAGTGGAGATGTTGATGGGGCTGCTAGTGTGACACCAAGGTGGATGCTGTGGGGACGATCATCGATTCCTTCCAAAGGAGATCGCTTGGGCTCGCTGGATACTGGATCTCAGTCTGCATTCGCAATCTGATCTTGAATTCGACCAGAGGCTCATCTCAAGCCGATAATTCATCCCAGCCTGCTATATTCGTGGGAAAGTGGCGGGGAATGATGAAGGCCTCGAAGCTTCACTATCGAGACAAGTGTGCTCTCCTTAGGACTGAAAATGATTTGCCAGCGCGCATTCGCTCATCAGAAGCTCGTACAGTCTTGATGTATCGACTGTATACAAACAGCATTGCAGCTCTCCTGCTAGGTGAAGCGTTAAACAAGGCCTCGTCTAGCTTCATGAAATTCTCCGCGGATCACAATAGAGTGGATCAGACAGAATCTCTAGAAGAATCCGGTAAGCGATCCTATATCATTTGTGTCTTTTTAGTAGGCGAACACCTCACATACAAAGTAGATGACCCATATGCAGCCACACGCTACTAGCATCGTCTGTGAGGCTTGACTGCACGCCTTGGGCTCGATGGACAGTGGCTAAAGGTCTCAGCATTTCCAGTACCTCAGCTGCGGTAAGTTAGTTCCTACCTGGTAGAAGTATAGGCATCATTTACGTTGAGCTGTCGGAGTAGCCGGCTGACACCTACCATATCTGATGTATTATACTATAGGTACCAACAAGCCTCCATACACGATAGTCTCACCTGGGAAGGAAGGTAGTGAAATGTGCCTTCCTTAGGGTGATCTATCTCTTCTTTCCTCCTTATTAGACCTTGATATTTCCAAAGTATCTCTTCATCCATCAACTCAGCAGACTTATGTATTCTTCCATATCATAATCAGCATTTAGCTATATCACGTCCCTAGCCATGACAGTTTGTGCAGTTACCCTCTCGTGACCGTACACGAACTGATAACTGTTCACAGTCCCAGCTGCCCGATATTTCAGAGCGGCCGACACCGTCGCCGACACCGTCGACACCGCCGTCGACACAGCCGGAGAACCAGGGCCAGCCCTCGTCTGAAAGACCTCCGGTGCAGCCCCCGTCTGATGACATTAGGACGAGGCCGCCCGAGTCCACGCTGCCGCCCCAGTCAGAAACTATCACGAAGCAGGCTACCGCTACAGTCCGAGCTCCTGAGCCTCCGAGGGTCACATTCTCCAACGATCTCATTGAACAAAATCGTTTCCGAAGAATGTTCACGTCGAAACAAAAATTGGGACCACAAAGGACCAACCCTCTGCCTCGTGTGGACGCAACGCCTGCCCCCGCAGAACCGCCTACTCCCGAGTTCATCTGGGGCTATGAAAACTTACCCCGGGAAAATTGGCCCGGGAAGAGATATATGCCTCAATGGATGACTAGCGTGAACTACAGGCAGAATCTGAAGGATGCTTCAGAAGCCATGGGTGCGTGTGCCGCGGCACTTGCCACAAACCAACATTATCAAGTCTACCCAAAGACAGTCGCGTCTCATTTCCCAATTTTACGCACCAGATTCACGGACGACGGATTGCAAGAGATTCAGAGTTCCGACGTCAACAAAAAGTTCAAAACCCGCCAAACGCTGCCCTATTACGCGGCTCTTTTTGCCAGCAGACATGACCGTGAAGACGGCGCATGGCATTGGTGGGCAATTGCTTCAATTCGTGAACCTCATCCCCAGGATACCACCGTCCCGGATCCCGGAGTACCGCAACATCTACTTGTGTATGACTCACTACCTCTGCCGAAGATTGAGAGATGGGAAAGAGATCGAAAGATTGGTTTACGTAACTTTCTTCGAAAGGATCAGTGCCACATGTTGGAGGAGATACACCGGGAAGTTCCGATTCAGCATATTTTTCTCAACACGAGGCGTCTCACCGCCGATGTGGATGATCCCCTCATGGAGACTCTGTGGTGGATCTGGAATGTGGCCAATCGTGGTGACGTTCCCTGCGAGATGGGAACAGAACTCGACGATATCCGCATGAGGGTAGTCGAAGCGATCACTCTCAAATTTGCGGTGCGAGAAGGGGAACAGGGGAGAGATAGACACCGAAAGTTGATCTTACAGACGATCAGACGAAGGCCTTGGAATGGGAAGGAGGAGGCTTCGGCCAGCTAGATAGGTTCTAGGTAGATAATCATATGCAGTGTTTATCTTTTCTTTGAAAAGATTCAGCCTAGTGCGCAGTAGTGTGTAGATACTTGGTAGGAGAATTCTTCACTCTTTTTCATAGCGAGACATCTCATCCTTGTTTGGGTTGTGGTCAAAATCCTTTGACCAGCTGAGAAGCTTCTCTGGCGCAATTCACTTGTGGTAATCGAGTCTGTGGCCTCGCCTGTTCGCGGGCGACGATGCTCCGTGTACCTTTTCATCCCTGTTCCAGATGGCCACCGTCTCTTTGCCTGGCATATTCTCCCTCTTTCTGTCTATCATCAACACGAACGTGCTCTCCTGTCGGAAGACACCGTGGGCGTGATCACCACCAACACCACACGCCATAGATTTAATCTCCTCTCTTCTGACCCAGACGCCAGCTTGGTCCTCCACTTCCACGGATCCGGGGGAACTGTCGGGTCAGGTTATTGCGTCCCCAACTACCGAGCGCTAGCCGCCAGCTACCCGACCGGTGAAGCAGCGGACAGCGGGTTGCAGAATACGCACGCGCGTGTGAAGCGAATAATTCACCGTATTGGTTGACGATTATCCATGTGGAGGACGATTAATGATATACCCTGGTGGCATACCGGGGACTTGGTTGCCCGTGGGGTGCGGGCAGCGGGCAGGGACCGGGTGGAGGAGGCGGATGTCAAATGAAGGTGGATCTTAGGGCTTCAGGGACGATCAATGAGTGGCGGTCCAGTCAAGGAATCACACGAGAGGAGATACTGAAGACGGCCGGGGGCTGCACGATGTGATCATTGGGGATGCAGTGTTGTCGATGGTGGTGATGCGGAGCTTGGAGGGTGTATGACGTCAATCGAGTTCTATCAACTTATCATAGAAACAATAAAGCAGACTTTCTCCAGACTTACATATACAATAGCAGATATTAGTCTCTTTATACTACTTACTTTTCATACAACTTACCAATCCATTGTTAGTTGTCCCATACGCTGTCGATCAGCCGAGGTCAGCCCTACTCAACTGTATGTATCTGTCAGTCACCGAACATCAGTCCACCCTCCGCCATCACCAAAAACGCTCATCATTTCGTAAGGGAAGCCCAACCACACGATCCATGGTTCACCACAATTATCAGAGGAAGATTGCAACAACTTCCCCCTGACATCACTCCTGCATATCCAGAATTTGCGCGCCACTTTCCAAATGACCTTTCTCTAATACGCTTCCCGTCACATTTGACAGTCATTCGTTCTCAATATCATCCAGACTCACACCTGCAGCATCACGACAAGCCTATCTATCAGCATGCGCCTTCCACCGCAGACTCAAGAGGCCACTGCCCCTGAAATTCATGCCTACATCCTCGGCGCCGGGATCACCTCCCTCTCCGCGGCCGTCCATCTCCTGCAAGAGGGGCATCTCCCTGCCTCACACATCCACATCCTCGAAACCCTAGACCAAGCCGGCGGCGGGACCGTCAGTTGTGGTGATGCAGAGCAAGGATACCACTACCGCGCTGGCGGGATGCCGCTGTTGAATGGGGAGGCGATGGCGACGTTGTTGGCGGAGGTCCCGTCCGAGACGCATCCAGGGAAGAGCGTTTTGGATGATTTGTACGAGTACTGGGGTCTCTCAGCATCATCTGCACATCAGCAGCAGCAGCAGCAGCAGCAGCAGTCGTCAGAGTGTCATCAGACGCGGCTCCTCCGGCGGTCAAAGCACGGATTGGTCCGGATTGACTGCAAACGAAGTACCAACCTCGGATTGAGAGATCGGATGGAAGTATTTCGGTTTATGAACAAGCGTGAGACGGTGTTGGGGAGATCGCGGATAAGTGATTACTTCGGGAAGGGGTTCTTCGGAGGATGCTACTGGGGGGTTTTGAGTACGACGTATGGTCTTCCTTCTGGTGCTTGGGCAGAATTGGACATTCTTCGTCCGAGTTCCATAATTCGCTTACAGTTCGTTGACATGCTCATTGACTTCCAGCTTCGGCTTCAAACCCTGCCACAGCGCTGCTGAGTTCCACAGGGCTCTGCACCGATTCGGACACGATCTCTCCCACCTCACCAGCTCGCACCCCCGTCCTCTCGATGGTGGACAATACAACCGCCACGAATCGCTCGTCGCCCCCACCGCCCGCTTCCTCCGCGATCAGGGCGTCGACTTCCAGTTCAAGACCACCGTCTCGGATATTATCTTCGCAGACGCCCCGGACACCGTGCCATCATCATCATCAACAGCAGCACCCACTAATTCCAGAGGCTCGACTCCAGCAAGAGCCAACTCCTTCGGAAGTGCCCACCAGAAGCTTCCTGAAGACGACGACAGCAAAAAATCCCGCCAGCCGGAACAGCAACCTTACCCACCGCGTCTCGTCTCTGCGATAATCGCGCACCCGTTCAACGAGCCCGAACAGACGATCCGCGTGCAACCGCACGACATCGTCCTCGTCTCCCTGGGCAGCGCCATGTCCGGCTCCAGCCTGGGTAGCAACACCACCGCGCCCCCGCTCTATCAAATGGAAGCCGACCACGAGCTGGACGAAAACTGGCTCCTCTGGCTCGAGCTGACGACCAAGGATCCGCGCCGCTTAGGCAACGCCTATAACTTCTGTACGCGCCTCGAGGAGTCCCGCCTCGAGTCCTTTACTATCACCCTCCGCGCAGGTGGAAACTGCATCATCGATCGAATCACGGGTGCGGGGACGGGAATCCAAACTGTAAAAGGCAACGGGCTGTTTGTCTCGCTCATCGATGCGCCGTGGGTCGTCAGTCTGCATGTTCCGCCGCAGCCTGTTTTCCCAGACCAGCCAGGCCACGTGCAGGTGCTCTGGGGGTATGCCTTATATCCGGAGCGGAAGGGGGAGGTGGTGCAGAAGACGATGCTCGAGTGTACCGGCGAAGAGATCCTGAGGGAGGTGCTGGCGCAGCTGAATTTCAAGGACGCCGAGATGGAGCGTATCCTGCAAGGCGCGCTCACGGTGCCCTGCGTGGTGCCGCGGATGGCGGCGGGGTTGTTGCCGCGCGGTGAGGGGAATCGGCCGCGCGTCATTCCTCCAGCGATTCGGAATTTGGGATTGATTGGGCAGTTTGTGGAAATCGAAGGGGAGACGGGCGTCACGGCGATGGAGTATAGTGTGCTGGGGGCGCAGATGGCAGTCCGAAAGTTAATAGGAAGGCAGGCCGCGACAGAAGAGCATCAACAGCATAAAGTCAAAGAGTCGAGGAAACGGAGTTGGTTGCCGTTGCCTTGTGCTTAAAACCTGAGAAGAGATAACTTTCGAGCATGCATTACCCATGTTGGAAATAAGATAGGGCATTTGTGCCGCGATGGACTACAGGATAGGCCATATTCAGTGTACATGCCGTCCAGTATCTTCCGGAATGGCACCCAGAAAACAAAACTAGAAACAGTCAAATTGGATATAGAACATCATTTCCCCCCCCCCCCGAATCCACCGAAACATACGAGATAACAACTTTTCTTTTTCTCATAACCCAAAAGAACAAAAAAAACCAAACCCACTCCCCTCGATCAAGGCTTCTTCACCCACTCACTCTCCTCCAACCAACCATCCAGATTCTTCAACCCGGGATACAACTTCCTCAACCGCGGAATATCTGCCCCATACCCCTGGTCATAGAACCAAGTAAACATCGTCCTCGGATCCCCCATCACCCACAGCACCAAGTAACACAGCACCCGGTACGTCGTCGGCAGCGGCCGGCCCGTCTTAGCGCGCACCGTCCGCTGCAGATGCTCGTAGGTCAGATCATCCCCCGCCAACGACAGACACTGGTTCCGAAACTGCGCCGCGCGCACCAGCGCCATCGCCGCGAAGTAGCCTACATCACTCACGCTGACGCACTGCAGCGGCTTACCCTGCAGGTAGGCGTCCCAGGCCGTTGCAGTAACCTTTCCCGCAAACCCCGCCGTGGGCGCCAGATTCTCGAAGAAGAAGGTTGGGCGCAGTACTGTCCAGGTCATCGCGCCAGTAGCAGCAGCAGCAGCAGCAGTAGTGGTAGTAGTAGTGGGAGTTGCAGTGGTGTTGTTCGCGTCTGCTGCTGCTGTTGTTGTTGCTGCTTGGATTTCAGCTTCGCGAGTCCGCGTGAACAGGTGCTGCTCGATGCGGTGCTTGCTCCGGAAATGCGGGATGGTTGTCGGGTTGTCGCTCGAGGCGTCGCCGCCGCGGTCGACGGAGCTGTAGACGAAGTGCGGGATGTGCTGCGCCAGGGCTTCGTCGATGAGGGCTTTGCCTTGGTGTTCTTCTTTGAGCACGCCTTGACCTTGCGCGAAGGGGTTCTATATTTGGAAGGAGTGTGGGTTTAGTAGTACTCGGTAACGTTGACTAGAGGGAAATGCGTGGGTGAGGGTGAACTGGGCTGCGCTGCGCTGCTTTGGACTTACCTGCACGCTGAACACTCCAGAAATTGGCAATGTGGCGAGTTTCTTCGCATTCTCGAATATCTGGGCGGGATGGTCGAGATCGCCCTGAACCAGTTTGATCTGGGCAGATCGCTGCGTCAAGCGGCGGGAGGCGCTGGAGTGCGGGTTGCGGGTCACGGCCAGGATCTCCACATCGAGTTCCTGGGCGAGCAGGGCGTTGATGACGGCGCTGCCCTGATTGCCGGTGGCTCCTGTGATGAGAAAAGCGAGAGGCATAGTTTAGGAGGGTGAAAGGGTCATGGAAAATGGATGGATGGATGGATGGATTGATGGGAAATGTGGAGAATGAATAAGTTTACTAGTAGTTACATACTACTGTAGTATGACAGCCAACTTTAAGCTCGGGTGATCCTCCTCTGCTTTCAGCTTCACCATGACGTGACGTGACGTGACGTGACATGACAGCGATCTGCGGGGAAGGGACCGCTTAGTCAGGTCGACTGTTTGTCCAGGTGGTCCTCAGGCACTCAGGCAGGCAGGCAGGCTGGCAGGCTGGCTACGTTTATGTACCCGTTTTCGGAAGATGCCCTTGAAGATACCTTACCAAGTAAGTAGTACGGAGTACCTTTGGGTCAATTCCCGACTTCCTCCTATTCATCTCTCTTCATTCCAACCCGGGTGCACCGCCTCACTTCCCCTCATCTCGCGTGCTATTTTGAGAACTCTCCGTAATTGCTGCCGCAGTCAACCTGCATTAGTCAAGGTAGTGAGTGCACCGGCGCTTGCTCCGTCACTGCTAGCTCCCAGCTACGTGCTACGTGACTAGTATAGCAAGCTATCAGGAACGCCATCCCTGATGGCTTGTTTGAGATGTCGCAGGGATGTTTCGCGCTCAGCGCCAACGTCACAGAACAGCCACAAACCCTTCACCGAGATGAGGGGGAAAGTGGCAGTGCCATGGATTGTCGAACCGTAAGCTGGAGGGCCATATAAGCTCGTCATCATGTCACTGTTGGTGGGGGATCAATCAATCTCTCATCAACTTCTCCATCGACAGGCAATGACCACACCAAGCAGCAGGCGGCAATCGGAGATGGCTCAGCAGCGGGCACAATTGGATCATCTCTCCGACATCCTAGATCTCCATCCTGATAAGGAAAGGTCGTGTGCGGGATATGCAGTCTCGCAGGGTCGACGGTGCCACAATCCCATTAGTGCGGCCAATCGAGTCTATGCCGTGCGTCTGCTCGACGAAGGCACTCGGGGGTTGAAGAAGGGTATGGACTTGAAAGATCTTCTGGTGGATCTGGCGTCATTTGTTCTCTGCCGCGGTGTCCATCAGAAGGGTCGGAACGATCAGACGTTTGAGCTTGTGCAGAAATGGAAGCATCAGATTCAGTCCGCCTGTGAGGAACTATGTGAGGCAGAGGATGTCGACGCTGGCCGGGACATGATGCACGCGGGTCGTCGCCGGGAGACAATTGAGCTTGAGGTATCAAGGAGGCCTCGCTGGCAAGAGAATGGGCTCCTTCACCTAGGCGCGGGGGCCACCGATTTCCACAATTCCGACGATCGTCTGGCTCGGCTGTCGGATTTGGATGAGCGCAACACTCGTAGGGCTAGCTTGCCTTCGGCTAGAGTGTCTGAAGCTACTCCTGCAACTCACTCGCGACACTTAGCGTCAGACACCAGACAACCTAGAGAATTCACCACGTCTGCAAGGACCATTCGTGCTTCTGCTTCGCCTTCTTCTGCTCAGATAACTAGCTCAAATTCTTCCCCTTCAACCTCGTCACGCTCAAGATCCGGAATATCCGCGCTATCCCCTCCGATGATCAGTCAGCGTGCCACTTTTGCATCAACCTTCGGCTCCCGCGCTTCAACGACTGCCTCAACCATGGCCTCTACCTCCTTCTCTTCAGCTTCGACTTCAGCTTTAATCACCTCGCGTACAAGCACCAGCACAACTCCGTTTCGCATCAGCGCCCCCGCCCGCACACTTGATGAGCCGTTCTCTTCTCGTGTCTCGAGTTCTGCTTGTTCAGACGAGACCTCTCGCCCGAGGCCCACTCCACGCCTGAACATCACGAATCCTACTAGGATTGTAGCATATCCCAGTCAGGCCACTGCTGCCACTCGCTCAGCCCCTAGATCTTCGAATCATGAGTCAGACCCGCCAATTTCTGCTCGTCTCGAAGTCGCATCTAGTATGAGTCCTACAATGCGTTCGGAAATATCTGCAGTGACTCCTTCGGTATCATCTCGCGCGAGTAATACTACTGCAGCCGCCCTTTCGAGCGATTCTCCTGAAGTCGAATCTCCTACAGTCTCGACACGAACCACCACACCACCCGCGAACGCCTCGTCCGATCCTGCCCCAAGCTCAACTCGAACCCCCAATCAGCCATCAAACCCAAGAATGACCACCCCATCCCGCGCAGTCCACTTTGACCCTCTTGTTCTCCCAGCCTCGCATAATTCCTCATCGTCATCAACAGCATCAACAGGTTCATCATCACCCACTTCATCCACAACACCAGCAGATCCATACACCCTAAATCGCAAACCTATGACCGGCGACTGCTCCATTTGCTACGAGCCCCTCCTCCAACACAACCACAACTCCTCCCAGGTATCCCCCAGCCGAGCAGCGCGCGACATCTCAATCGTCTATTGTAAACGACAATGCGGCACGAACTTCCACTACAGCTGCATGTTCTCATGGAAGCAATCCGTCTGGCAGACGGGACGGGAGCCGACGTGTCCCATGTGTCGTACTGTCTGGCAACAGTGAGCTGATTTCTGTCTTTTCTCTTCTCCTCACCCGTGCATAATCATGCTGGTTTGGGGGGCGCTGCAGCTAAACCTTGTCTTTTAATGATCGGAAAGATCGTTCTGATTCAGGAGACATGTTGTCTGGCAGCGCGTTTTCTCGTCGAGTATTGATGTTGTAGTGAGGTTTTCGATGTCAAGGTTTTAGGGGTGCTTTTTCTGGGAGTTTGGCTTGGGAGAGGCTTTTTGGATATTTGGCTTGGGTAAACTTAGTATGATTATGATTTTATGATTGTTATCATGATGATCATTACTTGCTGAAATTTGGAATTGCGATGTCTGAATACTACCCAAGTTCTAGTTTCAAGTAGTCCATAGTAGAGGCTTTGCAGGCTCCGCCAGGTTTACAGTCTGTGAGTAATAGCTGGATGATCAAAGAACTGGTTCAATCCTGTGGGGACAATAGAACCTAAAGTACGATCTTACGATAGCAATTTTAAAATAAGTTAGAACGAAAGATAGGAATACATGTATATAAAATAAGCATGTTTAAGTTATCATCGTGTATAAAATTAGAGCCCACTGCAACTCCACAATCTGCCGGTTATGTGCGAGAAAACCAGGAACAAATCCGGCGGACAGCCCGGGATCCATCATATAGGGCAAAGCTATGTTTGTCCTTTCCAACTTTTAGACTTTTCAAATTTTTTCCCTTGTCTCAATACAGCTCCATCTCTTATCATCCAAGCCCCAGCCCAACTCATCACAATCAATGAACCTCCTACTCCTGAAGCCAAGACCAGGGCATTTTGGCCTCCTTGGGAAACAGCCCCCGAGTAAAGAATTTCCCGTTCCAGTAATCCTCCGAGTAGCTGCGGCTGCTGTTGCCGCCACCCTCACCGGATTTATCATCGCTGGATGTGGGCGCAGCAGGAACGGTTGCAGCACCGGTTGAGGTAGTCTCAGTGCTGGATTCGTTGGCGCTGGCACCAGTCATTGCGGTGGGGATTACTGCTGCTGTGTTCCTCATCGGGTACCCGGCCTTGGCCGTAGGGCTGATGGTTTCGTCCTGGTTGGTGTGGTAGATGGGGGACTGGAGGATGGTGCGGAGGGACAGGAGGTTGGAGTGGTTCTGGGTGGGGTATGTGCCTGCCGTGGTAGTGGTGGTAGGCTCGTTGCGGTGGTCCCGCTGAGGGCTGGGGCCGTTGCGGTAGTACCCGTTGTTGGGTTGGTGGGGGACCTGCTGCTGTTGCTGTCGCTGTGGCGGCAAAAGCGATGGCTGCTGGAGCACTTGCTGCGGACGCCATCGATTCACGGCGTCCTCCTCGGCCTGCGACCAGCGCGGGGGAGACTCGTTGAAGGTTGTTTGACCGCCACGTTGGACTTGAATTCTGCCCCGGCGTGTGGATCGGCGCGCGCGTCTGTGGTGTGGCGTGATCCGATTGCTGTCGTGGTACCCGCTGAACGAGGGGCCGGAGAAGTCCTGGGTCGGTTGTAGGGGATTGTGGACTGCAGCCACCGGTTGAGGAGGCTGGTTCCAGTAGGCCTGCTGGGGCTCACCGATGGGGTAGGCCGACTGTCCTGGGAAAGAAGGCTGAGCAGGCATGGGCATGTCCCCTGCAGGTTGGTAAGTTGCAGAGAAGCCCGTCTGAGAGGTATTCATCATCGGGTATCCGGAATTGCCGACATATTGCTGCGGATGGTAAACCTGTGATTGTCCATTGTGTAGATGCCGGGGGCTCTCAGACGGAACGGGCTGTTCCAAGGAAGAGACTCGATTCAGAAAGATTGGGAGTCGGTTTGGGAATTCGTTGCGTGGTTGCTGGTCATCGAACTGACTGTGCTCATACACTCGAGCAGGATCTGCCGACGCCCGAACGCTGTCATGGAAGGCTCTGGATGCCGTGCGAACTGTCTGTCCCTGAAGAATAGCTGGAGCAGAAGTCGGAGTTAGGGCAGTAACGCCACTGGCAGTGCCGGAGCCAGTCACAGCAGGATATAGGTGGCTTTCTTTGAGAGGAATGAAGCCAGACCGTCCCAAGTCTGGCAGCTCCCTCTCCACGAACTCACGTCCAGCGAGGGATCGATTCAACGCATCAAGCTTGGCGTCAGCGAGGCCTTCGTCTTCGCCCCGGAAGAGTGTGTCATATGGCCTTCGTGTCTGGCTGAAACTAGGGAAGGTCGATGAACAGCTTGAGTTGGTGCCGCCATCGTCGACAAGAAAGCTCCATGACTCGGACAGCTGCGGCAGGCTCGGCAACGGAGCGTCCGACTGCTGCGAGGCATCGGATCCTGAATCCTCATCTTCATCCATCGTGACGCTGCTCTCGCTGATGTCGCTGCTGGCGCAATCAAACTCCCTCTGGATCTCGGGCATATATCCGTCGTCGCATTCTTCCATGAGAGACGAGTGCGTCGAATGGAAAGCCAGCGAAGATCCGGAAGACGAAAGAGCTGACCTGCGGCTGTGGGTTGTCTTGAGTGATGCAGCTTCATTGGATAAGTTTGCGTGCACGGATGCAGGGCCAGTTGAAAATGCCGAGCAGTTGGCAGCCGCAGCACTCTCCGCGTATCTTTTCGAATACTCCTTGAGAAGAGGGGGAGCCTGCACATGACCAGGGATTCCGCAAGGACCAGAACGGCCCTGGTCGTCAGCGCCGACCTGAGAGCACTTCAAGCACATTTCCCGGCCGTCGCCCTCCAAGGTCTCGAAGCGGTTCAGAAAGCCGTGGCCAGTGCAATCACCAGCGCGCAGCCCGTTGACCATCTCCGGACAGATGTCGATGCTGGCACATGCGATATGCTGGCACACCTGATACTGAGAATACTTGTGTAAACACATGGTGGCTAGCACGGGCTGTGTCGTGACAAGATAATTTTCCGCGGGTGTGTAAGTAGTAAGATCGTCGCAACGTAAGAAGCGAGAAGATAAGTCGGATGTTCCACTGTGGTTGTATCAAGAACGGCAAATCCCACAGACTCGGATTATGGGAAATGGAAGTCACAGAGCCTGTTGCGAGCATGGTATTATTTATAACGATGAGCAGGTGGGTAGCTCACGCAAACAATGTGATTCTTTCTTTCACAAAGTGCGTGAAATAAAGGCATTCTAGAAAAAATCTCCATCACCCGCCAGGCCATTTCTTTATCCCCTTTCGGAGAGAATAAAGCCAGGTTTCACCATGGGAGATTGTGAAAGAGCAGGTTTAATAGAATCTCCCTCAGCCTTGGTCACTCCTCGTCCATTGACAAGTCGACCAGGTATCGCACTCCAGAGTCCAGCAGCCACCAGGAGGCCAGCTCGTGAAAGAAGCGCCAGATGGGATTCCTCAAAGGCATTGTCTCCTGCAGCGACGATCCGTCCGCCTTCGTTGTCCAAAGGGCACACTCGCTTGCAAAGACTACTTCTTTAGCTTCATCCCAGAATCGCAACAGCAGTCGACCCTCGATCTCCCCGGCCTGGTGGCAGATCTCAAACTCCACGCTAGTAGGGCGACGGTCTGCCACGCGGTAGAAGCCGCAGATGATGTCGCCGCGCTGGAATTCCAGGCTACGGATGAGGGAGGGAGAGAAAGTCGCGCGGGATGCTGAACCGCTAAGAAACCAATGCATATAGGCTTGAGGAAAGTAGGCAAAAGCAGACATGTTTCGACGAAGGAGAATAGTGAGCAGGTCGGAGGGTTGGTGGGTGGTGGGGAGGAGCTGGCGTGGGACACGACGAGTGACTTTCTCGTACAGACAGTCGTGAGAGGACTTGAGGATGTCCGGGGGGATGGTCGTCATGGCAGAAGGAGAGTTGCAGAGTGGACCTCGGAATTCTTCGTGCTCCAGGTCATTCTTCAGAGAACGATGCAGCAGGTACAAGTAGGCAACGGTGCTGGTCGACACTGCTAGAACCCAAGTTGTGAGTGACATGATAACGACCTGACACTGAGAATGTCCAGCTGGGGTGAGGACAGAACTGAGGTTCAAGCTCACCTTTGAGAAAAAAGAATGCTTCAACGGTGTGCAGATCATAAGGCTGAGCTGAGCAATGGGCTCCAAGCGAGTACGAGCTCCAGCTTTGGTGCTGGCACGAATCACAACCGCATGCAGCCATCAGCCTATGCGAAGTTGCGGGTTTTAGACTTCGATCCGCGGTCGCATTCCTCGAGAAAGTGGCTCAGTCAGTACTGCCTTCAAAGTAGTACTTACTGCCACCCGTTTTGTAGTAATTTGTGGCTATACTGAGCCATGTCCGATTCACATCCATTATATTGCTATCAATTAACGCCTTAACACATAGAATTCATATTCTTCTTTCCTCCACATACAACACAAAGAACGCCTGCAGACCTTCAATTTTCACTCCAACCATCCAACCTCACTCAATCCCTCATTGACCACCGACATAACAGGAGCGGGTATCCGTAGTGGCCAACTCAACAGCAGTAATAAGTATCAGACAAAAGTATAGGAAAACGCCCTCCAAAGAAGTGGGATCACTGTCCCCTCACCAGACCATAGGTGATGACGCCCCAGTTGACTCAAAGTTCGCTTTACGCGACATCGTAAGATTGCTTCTCTGCTTTCCGTTTCAACATCCGGCGGTAGATCAGCAGGGCGACGATCCCGACCGCGACAATGAAGACGATGCAGAAGACCAAGACCACGCCGGGATTCCTGCTAGCCCAATTGCTTCGCTTTAGGAGCTGGTGGTGCCGTTGTGCAGCGGTGGACACGAGGGTGTCGATTGCAGCCATCGCCTGTTGAGGATTAGTGCTCGGTTTGGAGGTGCTATCTGTTTACCAGAGAGAGGGAGAGACACTCACGTTGTACAGGCCGGTCAATTAGTTGCTGAAGAGGAATCACGGCGAATGAAAAGAACCCACAGCTCTCCAACAGATCACCACAGCACGGTAGGGCAGGAGCAGGTGAGGAACGCAATGTGCAAAGGATGTAGGTCGACAAAAAAGAGAAACTAGGGACTTTGGTCCAGTTGGCGACCGGGGGCACCATCGGGAGTAGCGGAAAGAAAGTCATGACTCCAAGATCGCAATGACGTGGGGGAGAGCGCATGCATGCAACGTTGGACGGGTTTGGCGTCTGGCAGCCGGGGATAACCCACGAAGCTTATTTCGGTTTGACAGGGCAACGAGGAGAGATGTGAGGGTCATATACTCCCGATCCGGATAGCAGGCAATGGGTCCATCGGGAAGGATGAGTCGGGTCAGTCATTTGAACCGTGGACACCACAATCCGAAGAACTCAAGCAGCTCCATAATCGCGATGAGTCTACTTGTTGGCTTGCAATGCAAGAGTTCACTTGTGAGGGCTATGCTGTCCATACGCATCTTAGGTGTATTGAGGAACAGCTCTCGAGTGCTGACATCAAGCAGGGTACAAAGTGTGGAAGATCCGCTCGTCCCGTTGGCGTCACCACTCCTGTATTTCCATGGTTCGTTCTGTATCCCTCGCTTTTCCGTGAAGAACGAACGCATAGTATAGTACGGAGTAGGTGTAGTAGCTAGGCAGGGGGGCTGTAAGCACATTCATTTTCATGGTCGCATTCCTCACGGAAAGTCTGGTGCGGTCGTCAGCAAATTATCCAGTGTGATAACTCTTCTTCTCTCTTACAGGTGCAGATAATAATTATCATCATATTATGAATACAGACGAGTCTCAAGCAACAAGAAAGTCTCAAACCGAGTGGTGATATGAGCGATGGACAAGGGATGGAAAAGTTGTAACGAGGAGAGACAAGCGGGATCCTGCCTCACTACGAAGACAACCCCGCAATTACGATCGGCAAGTGCTCCATTCCCTCCAGGATGCCATCAAACTGCCCTTTCAACTTCGCCTTGTCTTCATGAATATCATCCGTCCACCGATCGATGTAAATCGTTTTTATCCCCACCCTTTGCGCACCCCGTAGGTCATACGCATGCGCCGCCACCAGGACCACCTCCTCCGGTCGCAGCTTCACCAGCTCCAATGCCCGCCGATAAGCCTCCGGACTTGGCTTATAGTACCCCAGCAACTGGCTGGAGAACAACATGTTGAAACTCAACCCCGATGAGCGCACAAGGTCCAGCTGAAGCCGCGTCGTGCCATTGGCGTGAACGAACACCTCCAGCCCGAGCTCGTTGCGGAGCCTCTGAATCGCGGTCGACACCTCGGGCCATGCGGGCTGGCTGTGCCATGCTTCCAGCAACTGAGCAGTGCTCCCAGCATCGATGTACGCTTGGTATTCAGGTTTGCGCTCGAGGACGACGCCGAGCGCCCGGGCCAGGGTCTGGTCGATGTCTTCGGGGGGCAGGTTCTCACGCACACGTTGCTCGTTTTCGAGGAAGTACTGGCTGCGCCAGTCGAGGGCAAGCTGCGAGGCTTCAGGCGAAGAGATCTCGGGTGGCATCGACTGGACAATACTGCTGTGCCAATCGAGGCATGTGCCCATGAAATCGAAAAAAACGGCTTTGATCTTGGTAGGTCGAGTCATGACGGGCTGTGAGTATGCTTTGATGGTAGCCTTGATATGCGTTGTATCGATTGAATGCTGCTTATGGCAAGTCTATATGCCATCATTTAACTAAGCCTTGTAAGCCCTTCGGTGAGTAAGCCATGGCACCAAGATGGATTGATAATCAAAATGAGTTTTGTAGTGCTTGAAAGAAGAGCCAATGATTCTCTTTCACTAGCACGTCACGGGCTGCAGGATTGTTAGCTGTCGGAAGTCTTGGCCTGGAGATCACAGCCACAGGGGCGCAGCAGTCTGATCAGCAGGCCACCATTTGCATCTCGAGATTATCTTTTCCGGTGCAGTGATCCACTAAAACAATGATAAATCATATCACGGTCAATAGCTTGTTCAATGGTCATTGAAAGATCGTCACAAAGCAAAAGAACATCCAATTATTTATAGCCTCGCTTCGTTGCAAGGCATTGAAAATGGTATATCGACAATCGTTATAAGAAACGCAGTTCCGTATCACCACCACAAGCCATCAAGATCAACTGAACACCATCAGTTGCGCTGATGTACATCTGTCCGTCCGCTGTTGTGCCAGGTTGCCAGTAATGCACCACATTTTCCGCAGTAGTGGTGCACATCTTTGAGCGACGACATCAGGTATGGAATGCATCCCAGACAGCAGCAAATGCAAGTCACGGCGGCCCATGCACTAAGGATGGTTAGGCTACAGTGCTATTTCAGGCCCGTGGAGTCTTACTGTGTAGTATTTCCCGCCTCCGCTTGCACTCGCGTCATCTCACGGTGCCCGCAAACTGGACAGTCCACTGGCGCTGGACCTCGTTGAAGCGCATGCAGGGCTGTCGCAGTGTTGTATCCGCTCGTGTGATGAGTTCCCGCATAGAAGTTCTGCGAAGAATCGAGCGGTTGACGAGCCTCCACCGAGGGTTGTATTGTTTCCATTGGAGGCTGCGCATACGCCGGGGGTGGGTGGGTCATGCTTGGTTGATTGGTCTCGTGCATATGTTCGTACGTAGGAACTGGCACTGAAGCCGTTAGCTGGTTTGCTCTCTCGAGTCTGGCGATAGACAGACCAGGAGGGTTTTTTTCGGCCATGTTGAAGACGTTGATTGGGCGTGAATCTTAGTATTATTGCCGCTGAGAGCTTGATCGTATTCTTACCGATTCAATGTTTGGTTAAGAAAGAGACATTGTTAGAGAGGGCACTCGGATTCTCGCGTCGGGGATTTGTCTTGCTCATTGTTCTCACGTCCATTCTTATAGCCCGGGCCTCAACGTTGCGAGCTGTAGACAGATGTTTTATGGGCAACCAACAGCAGCCTTGACAGGTCTCGTGGGGTAGTGGGACAGCGGGCGCAGTGCGCTGGGCTTATTTGTCCAAGACATCAGCAGCATGAAGACATCGTTCTTGTACCACTGGCAAGCATACGGTGTGGAAGAATTGAAGGGGCCAAATACGAGGCTCCGAGCTGTTTCGACCGGGGGACGTGGGACTGCATCGCACAGCTTCTCTATTGGATGCAAGGCTTGTGTCAGCCTTCTGCATCTGCGCGGCTAGCAAACTCCAAGATACGAGCAAATGTGCCAACGAACGATCGAGACTTATCTGAGCGGAGAGTTCGTACCGGCTGTGGAGTCGTCTGACACGTCGAGGCGCTCTTGGTAGTCTACCTGCTTTTCTTCTCATCTCCCCAGGGGTGCAGGATTGAGCCAAGACGGCCACTATCACATAGCTTAAAATAGAATAAGCTTGGCGACAGCGAGGTTGGCACATCATACGTAATTGCAACTGCTTCTGAGTAACCGGTGATTACTCCTGGTATCTTTTATCATGAACGGACTTCGTGGCTACTGGATTGAAGTACGGTTCAACAATAAGAACTTGGATGGAACTCAGCTGGGCAGGAAACTGCGGCTCGCGGTATAACTACCGTCTATTGAACCTCTGCAGAGTGACTGAAGTCCTAACTTGAAGTCATTCGAGCACCTCATGTCATTTGCAGCCTCCGAACCAAACACTACACCTAGTCATTGCGTTATAGATCTCGAGTACTCATATAGTGTCGGCCTGACAGTACGCTACACCAGAGCGACTATTATTTCAACACTGCATAGGCTGCACGAAATTGGGGCCCAGCCCTGTGGTACTTATAGATCTTGCCATGAAAAGTAAGTTCAAATGGAACCGTGCCGGGACCCAACCGCACGTTCCTATTGGCCGACCCTTTCTCTCCGGCAGTGGACAGACAACAACCGGCTGTTGAAACAAAAAACAAAAAAAGAAATGCTTGCGTCAGCGGGGAGTCGAACCCCGATCTATTGCTTGGAAGGCAACAATGCTAACCGCTACACCACTAACGCCTTTGCTTGAAAATTGTTTTCATGATGTAGTTCATGTATTAAGTTATCTTCTGCATCAATGCTATCTACACCTTCCACCCTGACTTTGAGAGACCGCCATAACAGTAAATTCAGCCGGGATGTTCTGATGAAATATAAATGTGGCACTTAATAAGCTGTTTCTGGTCTCTTTGAGTTGAACTGGAGCATTGCGTGGGGGATAGTCACAAGAAAAAATCTAGCTGCATCATCAACATATATTCCTAGCGCTTTCCACTACAATTACATATTTGATCACGCTTTGCAGTCCGGCACCTTTTCAGGAACCAGGTTGAATCAGAAGAACGAGATCGACGCCAGAAATGACTACCCATACACCAGGAATACGGCCATCTCGGAGACCTGAAATGACACCCCAACAGGCGAATAACCTGTAATATACTCCATAAACACACAACAGCACCGTAAAGGTACTATGCACACCCCACCATGCAAAACACCACCAACCTCAGTCAAGGATACCTCCCCCCGGACCCCAACATATCAACACACCTCTCCACAGCCCTCTGCATCTCCCTCGTCGCCTCCTCAATCAACGCCGTCAGCGGCACCTCTCCCGCTTTCTCCCTCATAACTCTCACAAACTCATTATTCAACACCTTATTAATATTAACCTTACTCACCCCACAGTCAATACACCTGCGAAAAATGCCCTCATCGAACGGATCTGCTCCATGTAAGACCAACCTCACCCGGCTCCCCACCGTCTCATGAATCTGTTGTAGACGGTCATACTCCAACACAATCCCCCGGGGCCCATAACTCCCATGCACATTCCCAAACGCCGGCGCCAACCAATCAATGCCCGTGTCGGCAAACTCCACGCTCTCTTCCGGGGTCGTCAGCAACCCGGCCAGATCAGCCGTGTCTGCGACTCCGTCCTCCCCGCCCTCGATGCGGCCGGGCTCGGCTTCCGTGGCGATCCCGCGCTCGTGACAATATGCCACGAGCTCGCGTGTGAGTGCGAGGTTCTCTTGCTTCGAGTAGTGCGACATATCGATCATGATGCTGTCGAAGCCGCCCATGTCGGCGGCGCGGCGGATGATCTCGGGGGTTTGTGCGTGGTCGAGGTGCACGGTGATGGGCACGGAGGCGGAACGGGCGGCTTCGGCGGCGGCGTGGACGAGTACCCCGTCGGCGTAGTGGATCGCCCACGGGAAGAGGAGGAGCATGGCCGGGGAGCGCTTGGCTTCGGCGGCGCGCACGGTCGCGAGGATGCCTTCCACGTTGTAGCAGCACATGGCGGGGATGCCGTAGTGGTTGGCAGCGGCGTGGTCGAGGAGGGGGAGGGCGCGGTTGTTGGTTAGAGGCATTGTGGGTAGGTGGGTGGTGGTCGGGGGATGCGGGGTGAGGGTGAAGGCAAAGGGGAAGGAAAAGCGAAGGGAAAGGGTGAGAACGAGAAGGTATGAGAGATTTGTGAGGTATATGAAGACAGTAGCTTGTGTGGTTTCTGTGGTTGTTCTTTATATGAGGGGTTGTGGATAGATAGACCGCTATAGTGTAAGTACGTCGGTAGATACAAACAATCTCTGTCTATACTTCATCGAGATACCCCGCGGAAGGAAGTCCGAGGCCGGAGTTGCTCCGACCTGATGTCATTTGTTTATTCGCAGTGAGGGGAAACCATCCATACAATGTTGGCACAACAGAGACAGACTCGTACAGCTCCGATACCTTCTGCCACACAAGTGTATGCCTGCATGCACAGGAGGAGAACATGGGAACAGCCAACACCCTTTGTCAAACCATATAACAGATGCATTCGAACTGCACCCCCCAAACATCTATGTAGTCACATACTTTAAACTGACATCAAAGCTTCCCCTTGACACCCCCCTCATACATCCCCACCACGCTGGTACTACTGCTCCCCCCCAGACCAGCCCTCTTCGCCATCAACAACACTCCCAACGCCGCATTTCCCAGATGCAATGGACAATGCAAGTCTCTGGCCCGCTGGACCACCCTCGCCAACCGCTGCACGAGTGAATCGACCGTCTCTGCTCCCGCAGGCGCCTTCTCCCCAACCCTCCCCTCAATCATCTCCAAACCATGAGTGATAAATAGCCTACTCCCACCGGCAGCATCGCTCACCAATTCATAGAACTGGCGTAGATCGACACCCAGAAACCGCGCAAAAGCCACCGCCTCTGCAGCCGCCACCAGATTGACTGCCGCCATCAGATCGAGTACCAGCCTCGTCCTCTCCTCCTTATCCTCCTCCCCCAGTCCAGAAGCATCGACCTTCATCACCGGACCAGACACATACTGTCTCACCAGCGCCGCATCATCCTTATTCCCATCGCCCTGAAGCAGCGCCGAGAGATAGATCTGTTCAGCTGTAGCGCACAATGGAGTAGGGAAATAATGTTCGCGCGCCGAGGTCGTGATGATGCCCTTGGCAGTAGGAACGATTATCAGTCTCAAACCACATGACCCCGGTGAGAAAGGAAAAGGGGAGCACATACCGCATCCTTTAGAATGATTGTCACCGCACTAGCTCCGGGAATCCACTCCTTCTCGTCCCCCAAGATTCTCGGCGAGCGGTTCTCATGCATCCACGTCCACGTCTCCCCACTCTTAATTCTCTCCGCCGTCTGCGCGGCATCCAACCCCAACCGCGCCGCCAGACCCTGCGCTTCGCTAGCCCCCAGGATATGGATCGCTGCGAGCACCTGATGCACCATCTTCATGTTGCTGCCTGCGCCAATGCCGCCAGGAACTAAATAGAGTTTGCCAGGGGCAGAGAGGGTAGAGAGAAGCGGGGTGGCTGCCTCCAAGGCGGCAGGAGAGCCGCCAGCCATGATGGAGAGGGTGCCGGCTGCGGCGCGGAGGGCGCCTCCAGAGACGGGAGCGTCAACTACTAGAATATCCGGGCGATTGTAAGGGGGCGCGCAGAGGGCGTGGGCGAGGGACTGCGCTGCTGAGGCGGAAATGGTGGACATGAGGATGAGCGTTGCGTTTGGGGGGAGGTCTTTAAGATGTGCCCCGTTAGAAATGTCGCACAGCAGGAGGGAGTAGGGGTTGGGTGAGGGAGAAGGAACCTACGCTGAACGATGCCCTCTTCTCCAAACAAGACGCTCTGGACCTGAGGGGCGGAAGCGACCATACAAACGTAGAAGGACTTGTCCTCTGCAGAGGCGCGGAGAGACTCAGCTGCAATTCCTCCTGCAGCCCTGAAGCGCTCGATTGAGGCGGGAAAGACGTCGTAACCATGCACAGGATAGCCCTCGCGTACCAGGTGCATCGCCATGCCGAAGCCCATGGCCCCCAGGCCGACGAATCCGATAGCAGGTTTGGACATTAGGAGGCAACGAAAAGGAGTATAAGGGAAGCTTTGTTTATTAAATTGTAAATCCTTTTATGGTGTGATGCGCTGCGACTTTATTATCAAGGCAGTGGTTCGCAGGGAAGTCCGAGCGTCGGAGAATGGCCGATCATGCGGGGATGACATCGAGGGGTGTTTTTGTCCCGCCAGCGTTGCCGATACTGCTCCGATACTCCACGGAGAAAGCCGAGCAGGCCGATTCTGATTCTATCTTTTTTACTGGGTCATTGCCATAATCCTGTCCTGGTGGTTGTGGGTCTGGCTCGAGGAAGACTACTCTATGCACAACATTCCCAACCAGACGAGTTGACTAGCATGGCAGTGCTTGATGAATGGCCCTCTCAGAAAGACAGTGACTTGCCGAGGACACTTTCATATAATGCAAAAAGGAATTCATGCTCGGTGACTGCTATATCTCAAAGCTGAATCACATACTCCTTGATTACCCGCTGGCGTTGTCGGGTACTTGTGATCCATCTTGGGAATGACCAGAAGATGCCGTTCTTCAACTCAATAGCAATCATGGCTTGATCAACGGCTGCAAAGGTCCAGACCCGATCTCCCAAGATCAACCCTAGTGGTGATTCGTCCCAAGGTCGTGAGAGATTCGGGAGACATGGCTAGACGATGAGACGATACTATGTGCATAACCTCAACAAGCAAAAGCAAGAGCCTTGCAAAATGACCCACAGCTCTCTCCTGCGCCGTCTGCCCTGGTCCTCGCGCCCACAAAGCGCGATATCTCAGGCCGATGGTACTTTGTATGCCATCGGCACGAACTACCAGGCCGTTTAAGATCTGGTGATAATATGATGCACGCAGCATGGTTCCTTGTCAAGGGATCTGGACTCGTATTCGTACAGTCAGGCTGCAGCGATTCATCACTATGACTGCTACCCGAGTGACTGCTAATGTGTGAATCAACATGCTGATTAGTCTTGACTGCGACGACTTCATTGTCAACCTGACAAGATCCGAGCATCTTTACAGGGTAAAATGTCTTTGGCGAGCTGTTTCATAGATAAGACGCGATATTTGCGCAAACTCCGGGATCGTCGGGCGGTTAACAGATCGATCGTCTCCATCGTCTCAGCCCCGCAGACGAGTGGCGAAACATCATCAGGCGAGAAATCTCGTGCTATAAGCCTTTTCCCACAGCGTTTGGGCACGTACGAATTTCTGATCGTATGTAAAAGCCGCCTACCTGTTGCGTCGTGTGAACACAAAGTGCTGAGCCGCGCTGGGACTATTCGGGCGTGTCCATTGATGCTGACACATTCTCTCGAATCAAGCATGGGTAGGCGTCACGAGCTCTTGTAGGTTGAGGTACGCAGCGAATCAACCTATAATTCAGTGATACTCTCCTGGTAAACAGCACCCCCAAATGCGTCGATACACACGTAAATGTAGCTCACAGAGATATAGAATATATATATGAAATTCCATTGGTAGAAGTGACCACCGCGGCTAAGAAAATCAACATTCACAATTTACACCTATTGAAACATCCGACATGAGACCTCGAAAACGGAGGGAATAGAGCGCAAGCGACAAGGAATTGAAAGGAAAAGACGAGGGAGAAGAGGAAGGGTCTGAAATAACACACGACTTAGGACAGAAAGGGAAAGAAGAAATCAAACAGTTCTTTTCTTTTGTACTTGGTCGCCTCTCTAGTGAGCAGCCATCATCTTCTTAATCTCGGCAATGGCCCGAGCAGGGTTCAGACCCTTGGGGCAAGTCCGGGAGCAGTTGAGAATAGTGTGGCAACGGTAAACGCTCATGCTGTTATCCAAAGCGGCCTTACGCTCGGCGGTCTTCTCGTCACGGGAATCGGCCATCCAGCGGTAGGACTGCATGAGAATGGCGGGACCGAGGTACTCCTCGCTGTTCCACCAGTAAGATGGGCAAGAGGTCGAGCAGCAGGCGCACAGAATACATTCGTAGAGACCGTCGAGCTTCTTGCGCTCCTCGGGGCTTTGGCGGTACTCAAGTCCCTGCGTGCAACCAAGTTAGAAAGGCCAATTCACCCATGCGATGCGACAAATACTTACATCCTCAGTGGGGGTATCACGCTGAAGGTAGGGCTTGATGGATTTGTATTGCTTGTAGAAGTAGGTCAAATCGGGGACCAAGTCCTTGACAACGTAGGTATGAGGCAACGGGTAGATGCGAGAATCCTTGGCAGTATCGGTAGGAATGCGGCCTAGACATATTAGGTCAGCGACTGCAGTCCATGAGAGGTGCATGAGCGTGACGAGAAGCAAGACATACACAAGCAAGCCAGGGTGTTAACACCATCAATGTTCATTGCACAACTACCGCAGATACCCTCTCTGCAACTTCTCCGGAAAGTCAGGGTGGGATCGATTTCGTTCTTGATGCGGATGAGCGCATCAAGCATCATGGGACCAGTCTTGTTCAAATCCAACTCGTAGGTCTGCATCTGAGGCTTTTCGGAGGGAGTGTCGGGGTTCCAGCGGTAGACCTGGAACTTCTTGATCCGAGGCTGCTCGGAGGGAGTGGGTTCCTGTACGGTCGAGGTCTTAGACTCGGGGGTGACGCTAGTCGTGGCATGGCCGGTTGCGCTCACCTGAGCTACGGGATCAACGGTCGCATAGGTGCGGGCGAAGACAGCGGGACGGAACAGAGGCTTGGAGGCCGCGAAAAGGCGCGAAGTCGAGCGGAGAGCAGACATGGTGGGCAGTCCTTCAATTTCGATCCGGAAGAATGGAAGATAGGAGGAAGGCGAAAAATGGGATGGACACCGAAGGCACAGAGGCGGAAGAAGGACCAGACAGCGGAAGGTCAGATGAAACTTAGAGCAGAGCAGAGGGGAGAGATGTCCGTGATAATGCAGCCAGCCAGCGGCAACGACGAGCGACGTCCAAGGGAGGCACGAGGTGGATTGAAGTCGAAGTCGATCGATGCTGGCGGTGTTTTGTCGCCTTTGGGACCGGAAGGTAACCTCGGGTCTGACGGCCGGCAACTGGCTGACTCAGCACTCCGGGGCCAATCAGGCAAAGGCTAATTGCAAGCGTCGGGGATACACGGCGAGGCTCTACAGTGCGGCTAGGCTTGTGGGAATGTATTTCCCTGTGACGGTCGAAGTGAAGATGTGCTGGGACCAACTCTTCTGATAGAAACAA
The DNA here is from genome assembly GCF_003184585.1 of Aspergillus saccharolyticus JOP 1030-1. Lineage (NCBI taxonomy): Eukaryota > Fungi > Ascomycota > Eurotiomycetes > Eurotiales > Aspergillaceae > Aspergillus > Aspergillus saccharolyticus. Next base: position 169,807 of record NW_020290611.1, read on the forward strand.
AAGAGGGCCGACCTAGAAGCACTAATCACCTTTCTAGTCTTTACGTCTTCCTACATCCCCCCGCATAAACAGCTTATCCCCAGCTCCCGTCGCGCAAGGGCAGCCTCTTTATGTAATCTCTTTGCCGGTCCGTCTGCTTGACCCAAAGGAGCAACGGAGCCGAATCTTTTGCCGTCCGTGGAGTCATGTGATTTGATGGTCTAGCACATTCAGCCATCAGCACCTGAGCGCCAGGCTATAAGGCATCATTACCAATGTCAGGTATTCAGGCACCTAGGCAGCCATTACCAGGCAACGATAAGTCGTCTGTCCTGGCCCGAAAGTGCTTGCCGTCGCCGGTGGTAGTGAAGCCGATACCCAGCTTGACACCGTCCCTTTTCCTCACCAACTAGAGATAACGGCTCTGATTAAGAAACCGTCAGCCTGCGTTAGTCCGCAGGCATGCACTATCTGAATGATGAGTCAGATTGGTCGTTGTACTCTGACTTCATCCTCAAGTCCTCCTGGAAACGTGGGAGTTAACTGCGGCTCTTCGATCTGTCAGTAACTGAGTCGCCGTGCCGTTTTACCCCTAGCACCGACCGACCTGCTCACAAGATAGTCAATGGTGGACAATTCGAACCTTATATGAGTATTTCTTGGCTTCATTTAGAGAAGTCATCCTATGCCGAGGGTTCCGACAAACTCCTCCCAGATGTCGTATTCGAATCCCTCTTCCCTTCCCTTTTCTCCATCCTCTTCTCCTTCAATGTGGCTGGTGGGAATGAGCGGAGTCACCAGTGCATCTAGGTGGTCTTGGTACGGAGCATGTCTTCTCGACTCTTTGCCAATGTCATGGGCGAGATGGATCACAAGTGGCTGTTCTGATCTAGAATGTGCAGCTGGGTGCATATCACTGCCAAAAGAGTAAGGGAACAAATCGATTACGCTAATAAGCCGGGCTTCTATAATGGCCATTTTGTTGAGGCGACTGACGAAGATGGTCAGCCAATATCGCGTGTACGCCACTTTGCTGCGGGCTCAGACTCTGGATTGCAAAGACCAGGAATTAACCGCCGCAGAGAGAAGCCGGAATAGTTGCTGCATCAGGTTAAGGGCATAAATGGGAACATCGCCCGTCAAGATAGCATTGACCTTGCTTCAGGCCGAAACCCGATGGTCCTACGGCCTTAATCCACCATTTGTCTTCTGGCAAGTGCGTCTCTACTCTCCGAATGGTAATACGACCGACCGACCGTCACGGGTTGCTGGCTGGTCGCCAAAGATGCCTTCAGAGGTACAAGCTCACCTCGTTGTGCATTATCTCCCAGCAATATTGCACGAAGCTTAAAGTGCTAAGGCGTTTGGTCTCAGATTAAGAATTCACCTCCATTAGTTTATTTCCGCTGGCGTCCTGCAGCTAGATTTGCATGTAAGACATGGGTGGACGTCATCTCCATTTTCCTTCATGGGCCGGATCCTCATAGAAGACTTGAAAGGATATCCCAAGTCTTCCAAGTGGGGACTGTTGCCTTTGGTGGTACCCAGCCAGAGCTGGTGATGGAGTCAATTGGTCTTTCCGCACTAAGATGGCCATAATATCCGATGGATGGAAATATAATTCTTAGTCATTCTTAAGGACTCTCGGAAATACCCTCTCTGGGAGGATGAAGAAAATTTACGTTTCTTTCTGGTTCTTTTTGTTTTGGGTGCCACGATGCGGTGGGCCTTTTCTCAGGCCCACTTTTGTCGGTTGTTGCTTGTGGACCGGCGGTTCGGTGTTCCTGACACTAAGTTATGCAGATACAGAGGTACGATCTGGAAGAGTTCCTGTCTTTTTCCGCTTTCACCCAGCTAACCTGCGACAGATGTGGGAGATACTCCTACAACCGTTGAACAAGACAATCACCACCAGACTCGAGAACTTCTTGGTAGTTACAAGGCACTGAGACACTGGAAGTTTTCCGGCTGGGACTCTGTGTTGCATCCGACAACGCTAAAGCAGCCCCGGCGCGCAAGCCGATAAGCCCTAGTTATCCCATCAACTTTGAAAGTCTACCATTGTTCTTGATATCCCAATATTATGTAGGCTTCTGAACACTTCACCTCATGGAACCTCCGGCCAAGACGGAGAAATTGCTCCTTTACGAGTCCACTGGCAATGCCGACCTCCGACCTTTGCCACGGCGTGGTTTTTTACTTTAGACTACGGTGACCTAAAGAACAACGGTGTGATTAGTATGAAACATCGTAAATCACCCGGGATGCTCCACAGCCCACCTCTCCCAGCTACCGGCCGCCCCCTGTGGGTGGATCGCCGAGTTCATGGGCTATGAACCAAGGGGGTCCTTCCTTGGTGATAGGCAAAACCATGTGGCTGCTACTGCTTATCATTTCCCCTTTCCAATCAGCCCATGGCCTGGTCCATGAAGACATCCATGCTTCTAGTGCAAGGCCTCGGTCAGTTCCCCGGCGCCAAGTTCGGAACTGATCAAGAAGAATTGACGCATTCGTGCAACAGCCCTTAGCTCTTAATCAAAAATGGCCACGGTCGTTTCATATCGACCATCCGTTCAATCTCATCTGACATCCTGTATTAGACCCACTGAACGAGAGAGATGGTGGCTCAATCCTCATGAATCCTGAAGTCAAACTATAAAAGCCCTTCAATACCTCCCCTCTATATGCCAGGTTCTCTCTTTCTCTTCCAACCCACTCTTTCCCTCTTTCTCTCCCTTTTTACCTTAGTCCTTCTTTCAGAACCTTTCCTTTTCTTTTCCCAGATAGCTGGTCCTCTATCTGTGCACTTTCCTTCCATCCATCATGAAGTACACTGCTCTTTTCAGCGCTGCTGTCGCTGGTCTCGCCGGTTCTGCCGCTGCCGTCGGTGTCTCCGGATCTGCTGAGGGTTTCGCCAAGGGCGTCACCGGAGGAGGTTCGGCTACGCCTGTGTACCCCTCCACCACTGACGAGCTGGTCTCCTACCTTGGTGACAGTGAGGCTCGTGTCATTGTTCTCGAGAAGACCTTCGATTTCACCGGCACCGAGGGTACCACCACCTCCACTGGTTGCGCTCCTTGGGGTACTGCTTCTGCTTGCCAGGTCGCCATCAACCAGGACGACTGGTGTACCAACTACGAGCCCGATGCTCCCTCCGTCTCTGTCACCTAGTAAGTTTGGTTCTACAGACCACCTCGTCATCCTGAGGAAAGAACCTTCTGACTTTGGTCTTTCTAGTGACAACGCCGGTATTCTCGGTATCACTGTCGGCTCGAACAAGTCTATCATTGGTGTCGGTACCACCGGTGTGATCAAGGGCAGGGGTCTCCGCCTTGTCAGCGGTGCTGAGAACGTCATCATTCAGTAGGCTGATTCAACACTCGTGTTGGCCAACGATGCATTTCTAACATATCTATCTCAGGAACATTGCCATTACCGACATCAACGAGAAGTACGTCTGGGGTGGAGATGCTATCACCCTTGACGACGTCGACATGGTCTGGATTGACCACGTTACCACTGCTCGCATTGGTCGCCAGCACATCGTCCTCGGAACCTCTGCCGACAACCGCGTCTCTATCACCAACAACTACATCGATGGTGTGACCGACTACTCCGCTACCTGCGACGGCTACACCTACTGGGGTATCTACCTCGATGGCTCCAGCGACATGGTGACCCTCAAGGGCAACTATATCTACCACACCAGCGGTCGTTCCCCCAAGGTTGGAGGCAACACCCTCGTCCACGCTGTACGTTGCTCTTTTCCCCGACCTCACACCTTACCAACACCATTCTTTTCGATTGAACCACCAACTAATCACTTTTCCGTTTACAGGTCAACAACTACTGGTACGACAACTCCGGCCACGCCTTCGAGGTCGGGTCCGGTGCCTACATCCTTGCCGAGGGCAACGTCTTCCAGAACGTCGACACCATCGTCGAGACCCCCATCTCCGGCTCGATGTTCTCCGTCCCCTCCACCTCCTCCGGCTCCTCCTGCACTGCCTCCCTGGGCCGTGCCTGTGTCATCAACGGCTTCGGTAGCTCTGGCACCCTCGACGAGACTGACACTGATTTCCTCACCAACTTCGCTGGCAAGAACATTGCCACCGCTTCCGCTTACACCTCCGTCGCCTCCAGCGTCACTGCCAACGCTGGTCAGGGTAAGCTGTAAAGGAGAAGCTCATTTGGTCTCTCTCCTTGTGATACAGTTGATATTGAGTTTAGCGGTTGGAATAGTGGTGTCTGATGTTTCGTGGAGGAAAGCGTTTACCTTTCGTGTAATTAATTCTTTAGATATACGGAAGCCGATCCTGACTTCATGTCGAGTTCGACTTGACAATCTAATCTACATCATTGAAGGATAATGCACCTTACCTCTCGTAATTTATGGAACTGTAAATCACTGCACATCTTAGTCTAATCGTGGCCCCCCTGCAAGTGGGCTAGTCTCGGCTTTTGCATTGCTCCTGCTATAGTAGCCTAAGGGGCCTTGAACCTAGCAAAGACAAGTCCTCATTCACAAATCTAGGAGTGATCCCTCCTTGACCCGTCCACAGAATCTATTAGGACTTTGTAGGATTTGGGAGAATTATGTCGACTTTACAGTACAACATAATTGCTGCTCTCCCATGCTGTTAGGACGGCAACGTCTCTGAATGATCTAACCTCCAAAAAATTCCGACTTTCCCAGACTAGGACTAAGCAGTGACAATTGATCATTATCAGACTGCCGAATCCAAGATACTATTCAAGAGGTTCATTTTTGGAGGCCCGAATGCAGTGCCATATGGGTGAACAAAAACGAAACACAAGATGATCCCACAAAAATACAATCCCCCCCGGGGAATCGTACGCACGCCTCACCCACAGGCGAGACAGAATTTGTACGACGAGGTAGTACCGCTTGACTATTACGGGACTAACATAAAATTAAGTTGTTGCAGACTGACTCTCATAGCCTAGCTGTATGTCAGTAGCGAGCTTCTCCCGCCAAGTATAAGATCCCCCGCTACATATGACGAGGGGAGGGCGCACGACAAGTGCGGAATTACGGGTCGCCGCGCGGATCAATCGCCGCATAAAACAAGCTTTGTCAGCATCTTTCCGAAAGTCTTCCCTCGTTGCCAAGTCAGCCATAAACTCCAAAGTAGTTCACGTCGTATCCAGATTTACATATTGTCCGGAGATTGACCGTTGGAAGATTGCTCACACGTGGGTAGAGAGCGGGGAAAGCCAATTATCCATAGGATGATAATTAATTGAAGTAGAAAAACCGTTTACTTGTAACAGGAAAGGCGGAAACACGAGCTGGAGGGAAGTGCATGATATCATTTACGGTAAGCTACATGTGGGTCGGAAACAGCCCGACGGCGAATTCTTGCACGTTGCAGCCTGTCTGGCACAGAGATATGCGGAGGTACAGCTTCCTTAAATGTAGACAGGCAAGCACACTGGCAACCCACGAGTACGAATAGCAAAATTGCCTGTCCGGTTTGGTTGAACGGAGCGCCAATCGCCACCCAATCATCCTTCCCTGTCATATCCATCATCCTCACCAGAGTTACTCCTCACTCCTCGTATTCTTCCTCAACGTCAAATCCACTTTCTTCGACCTGCTTCCCGTGCTTCCACTTCTTCTCGGGGCATCTACTTGATCATCATCATCTTACAGGCTGTAGCCCACATTCTATCACTTTTTGTCATCGCCCATTGACCCCCAAGCTTTGCAATTGCCGTCCTCCCGATTCGACATCGGTGGGTAGATCACGTGCTTCGGGAAACAGTGACGCTTCATCCAAACATCCCCGGGAAATGAATCTCGAGCTGAGACAGAGGGACCAACAACGCGACTGACATCACTCATCGGATCAAGACATGGTAGCGCAGGACGGTGCTGGAGCACCTGCCTCGCCGTCAATGCAAGATACAGAGGAGAAACCCAAGCAGCGAATATGGAGGGTCTTCAGCTTTCCCCAGATAATCTGGGGTAAGCTGAATATGGACATCCCCACTTTGCTGCTCATGATGAAGTTCGTTCCTCCAACCGTCCCACTGCGTACAATATGTACTCGGATCTAATATTCTTATGCTTGACAGAGGAGCGCTACCTCCGACCATATGTGTAGCCATGTATGACTTCCTACAACATTGGTCTGACATCTTGAATCAGAGCTAATAGACTGAAAGGTACCAATCGAATGCTGTATCCGGTCAATTCAACACCGTCGGCTACCTAGTGGCTATCATCTCTGTTCTAGGCTTCTCCATCATGCCGCGGGCCAAGTTTATCCAAATGATGGTTCTTGACATCCTAGCAGTCTGCGTGGCCTCCGCTTTCGCCTTGCTGATGATGTACTGCTGCATCAAGGCCCGAGAACACTCCCAATCATCTTCAGCAGCAGCAGCATCGGCGACCACGAGTTCGACAGCAACATCATCCGTTGCCTACAACTCCTCCGCTTCAGCTGTCAGTGGTGTCTGGCTCTTCTTTCAGATTTATGTGGTTCACACGTTCAGAGCCAAATTCCAGCAGTTTCAATTCCCCGTCATTATCTATTCCATTATTGCTAATGTCACATTTACCTATGCTCCCCGTCTTGGGACCATGACTGCAGCAATAGCATTGGTCAAGAAGCTGCTCGAGGCTTGTCTAACCGGCCTAGCTATTTGCACGGGCGTATCTCTATTCATCCTGCCCAAAAGTACTCGTGGTGTCGTTCTTAAACAGATGGGAGGCTACATCCAAGGCCTACGTGGTGCTCTGCAGGCTCATACAGCCTACTTTGAGTCCCTCGAGCGCGAAGATATGTTCGGCCGGGCAGAGACCTACGACTCCCGAGTGGAGAAGATGACCGACAAGGGCAAGGTCTACAGCCCAGAGGCGGCGGCTATTCGAACAGCTTGCCAGAAGCTGACAGATCTCCATGCGAAGATTCATGGAGATCTGACGTTTGCGAAGCGTGAATTCGCAATCGGTAAACTTGGCCCTGACGATCTTCAAGCCATATTCAGACAGCTGCGCCAGGCTATGATCCCGGTGGTGGGTCTGAGCTTTGTTGTTGACATCTTCCAGCGCCTGTCCGATTATAACAAATGGAACCAGCCGATCGATCCTGGCGCCCCGGAAGACATACGATCTCGTGTCGTGCAGGAATGGAACGATATTATGCGGGCTGTACATGATCCGTTCCGCTCTATGATCGACACAATTGATGAAGGTCTTCAGCATGTGTCGTATGTTCTCGAGTTCAGCAACCCGCCCAAAGCTTCAACTACATCCAAGGACTCTGGAGATGTCGAGGCTAATGCAAGCCCGAGACCGGGCGAAATCGGCTTCGCTGCCCACTATGCCAAAAAGCTCAGTGATTTCAAGGCAGCGAAGCGCGTTGCGCTGCGAGCCTGGAGTGAAGAGAAAGGCATCACTCTACCTCCCGACTTTTTTGAGCACCCTTCCTCCGTCCACCTCGATGTCGATGACATACCCTCAGACAGTTCAGGTGTAGGACGAGACCGGAGCAGAAGGCAGCTGTATTTGATCCTATACGTATGTGAAACGTTGTGTTGTGTTTTCAAATACCAAGCGGATTGCTAACTTGCGTAGATGGAGCAACTTCTCAGCTCCACTGGTCATGTCATTCAAGACTTTGTTCACTTTGTCGACGAGAAGCGTGCAAGCGGGAAACTGTCCAGACAGCGGCTCATTATACCAGGATCTAAGCGCATATTGAAATGGATCATAAGCGCCTTCAAAGCAGAAGATACCCATGAAGATGATAATCTTGGTGGCGACATCAGCTCGCAGAACAATATCCTTCAGCTGGGCGAAGCATACAAACACCGGAAAGACCCCGAACATTTGCCTCCGGAGAACGCACTACAAAGATTCGGAGATAAGCTACGACGGATCCCCTCGGCCCTCCGCTCACCTGAGTCTGCCTATGGCCTTCGCGTAGCCTGTGCCACGATGACCGTGGCTGTGGTCGCATTCCTCAATGATACTCAAGACTTTTTCGTGAAACAGCGATTCGTATGGGCTATGATCATGGTCAATCTGAGTATGTCCCCTACTTCGGGGCAGAGTATATTTGGCTTTGTCCTTCGTATTCTGGGCACAGTTATGGCTATGGTGCTTAGCATACTCGCTTGGTATATTCCTGACAGGAAAACTCCTGGAATAATTGTTTTCCTGTTTATCTTCTTGACCTGTGTCTTTTATGTGCCAATCAAGCAATTTCGCTTTCGAATTATTGGCATTATCACCATCATTTCTACTTCCATGATCGTGGGATACGAGCTGGAGGTTCGCAAGATCGGGGAGGCGGTGGCCACCTCGAATGGACAGCAGTACTATCCCATCTACCTGCTGGCACCGTACCGACTGGCAACGGTGGCGGGTGGTATCGCGGTTGCATTCTTTTGGACCTTCTTTCCTTACCCAATCTCGGAACATTCTGCTCTCCGCCAAAGCCTCGGAGCATCTTTGTACCTTTTGGCGAATTACTATTCTGTCATCCACGAGACTGTGTCCGCGCGGATGCGAGGAGACGAGGGTGACCTGGCAATCAAATCTTCCTCCGGGCGACGGCTGCTCAAAGCTCGCAACAAGGTGTTCTCGAAGCAGATGCTTATGCTGAATAGCTTGCGGACCTACTCCGGGTTTCTAAAATGGGAAGTTCCCATCGGTGGGAGATTTCCGAAAAAGCGCTATGATTCGATTATAGCATGCATTGATAGGTACGTTGTTCTCATGCTAGACTCAAATTCCGAGCGCTCTGACTATGTGAGCAGCATCGTCAGCTATCTGAGTCTTCTTGGATACGCCTCGGACACACTCATACAACTTGGGCATGATGATGAATCAGACTCGGCTTGGCTTCAAGATTTCAAGAGACTGGTTGCCAGTGCCCGAGTAACGACGCACGAGATAACATCCGTTCTGTGCCTCCTCTCGGCTAGTATCACGAATCAGCAGCCCCTACCACCTTATCTCAAAACGCCCCGTCCGTACAGCTTTTCGAAAAGGCTCGAGGCGCTGGACAAAGATATTTTGAACCTGAGACATATCGCGGAGCCTGGCTTTGCCACCTTCTCAGTGCTGCAGATCTCCACCAGATGCATTGTTGGAGATGTGGAGAGACTAATGAAGTGAGTACTTCTGTTTGATCTAGTAAGGTATAATGCTAACAAAAGCAGAGACGTGAAAGCGTTAGTTGGCGAGTTGGACTTTTCTTTCCATGCTGTTAGCACTGCACATAGCGCCAAATCCTCAGCTGAAGTCTCGAGAGTGTCAAGGACGGATCTGGACAAAGCTGATTGATCTTTCTCCTGTACATAATTTATGTTTACTAATGTCGACAATCTCGTTCTGTGCAGAAAATCTTATCTGCGCCAAGGTAATGACGGACAGCAGATAACGGCTTTATCGGCGATGTCGAAGAACCGACAATCTCGCAATTGCGCTCTCACTCTCCTTCAATGCCACATCTACCACAGTCCATTATCTCTAAGCAAAAATATGCAAGATCTCGATCCTCGATCCAGCTTTGCTGTCTGTATCCGCTGGTCAGTCTGTCTTTATGACTGGAGACGCGAATGGGATTAGGGCAGCCACCGCGAAGCTCTTCGACGAGCATGGCGCGAATGTCATCTTATCCGATTTTGCATCTTCCAAGGCGACAGCTGAAACCCTATCCAAAAATTCTCTCGGCCTGAGAAGGCAGCATGTGTCGCAGCCGACATTCTTGACTGGGAGCAGATGAAGACGGTCTTTCACGAGACAGTCCGGCTGTTCGGAAAAGTTGATGTTGTCATCGTCAATGCTGGAGTGATAGAGTCTCGCCCTGTACGAAATTTTGATGATGATGATGGTGGTGATGATGATGATGATGACAGTAGTAATCTTAGAAGTTTAGAGAAGCCTTTAGAGTGATTGATGACAATTGAAAAGGGACCTTGAACAGTGAGTCTTCCTCGGGAATAAGGTCTATCTCCGCTGACCATCGACAGCTCTGAGACTGGCGATGCACCACATGAAAAACGCGCCCGGGCTACCTGGATCTATTGTCCTTCTAGCATCAGCATCGCGGTGTTTTGGAGGTGCCAGAGTCGTAGCCTATGTCGCTTCCAAGCATGGAGTTATCGGGTTACTTCGTGCCTCTCAGCTTTTTGCGCAGCAGTATGGCATCCGCATAAACGCTATTGCTCCATTTGTCACACCTACACGAATTCCAGCAGGATTTGCGAAAAAATGGCACGAAGCCGGTCTTGAAGCCAACAGACCCCAACGTGTGGCGGAAGTGATCGGGCAGGTTGCAATGGATCCGACCAGAAAGGGATTCTGTGTTCTAGTGAGTGCCTTTCGATAACTCGCGTTCTTGTTGGAGGCTTTCTTGATACTAATGTTTATTCTGACAAGTTGCCGGGGATTATCCTCGCGAATTGGAATTCACCATGGCAAGAATGCTGGCGCCATGGCTTGGGGAGGATGTTGCGAGATCTATGACCAGCGCGATGCAATTTTTCCAAGATGTAGGGGGCTATGTGCTTCCCAGCTACCGTTAAGAGCACCCCCTTTTCATTGATTGTCGTGCCGGTTGTTGCTTTGCTTATTGGCTTGAGTCAGTTATCAATGTGACCTGTGCCTGCATGCCGATACTTCAAGGAGAGCCAAGCTGGCCGAAAAGGGAAAAGTCTTGGACTACCTAGGGTGATTGGAATGCCTTCTTCGAGCGAATCAGACAGATTTTATTCTCTTTGCCGTTTCGAGGATGGCTAGAACTGCAATATGACCGAGTCGAATGCATGAGCGAAAGTAGGGAGAGAGCAACAGCACGCATTAGGTCTCGGCTCCTAGCGGATCTGTGCTTACTCCTTGCATAATGAAGCATGCTAGTATGCGTTAACCGCTAAGTCGGCCCCCATCAAGGCAATAGGATTTGGATTGATTGACTGGTTTGCATCAGGGCTCTACAAGACGATGATGCAACGAGCGCTTCTCCTCTATCCGTGATGATGGGACGGGATGCCTACCATCGACGTCTTTCCTCCTGTCGCACTCGGCTGTCTTAGCAGCTCTAATTGAATCAGACAGGTTCAAGAGACTCTGAGCGCCGAGCGACAATGGGTTTGGAGTTTGTTGACACTAGCCATGACAAAATCAGCTGCGATGTGCAGCTACTTGACGGCAGAGGCGTCGAAAACCTAGTTGAGGATATTGACGCCCAAGCAAGCCACCATGACAATAACCTGGAAGCCAATATTGAGCGGACTAAGTGGAAGCCGGACGTCAAGGAGTGGTTGATGATCATCTCGGCCTGTTTGCTTGTCACGATGGATGCCTTGAACGTGACTGTCGTTATACCTCTGATACCAGTACGTATGGACAACAGTATGCTTTGCGTGAGCTAAATGGTTGCCTCAGAGTCTATCGAGTACGCTGGAGCGAGCGCTGGGCGGGATCCTGTGGTTTGAGACCTCGTATCTCATGGCCAGCGCCACGGGCCAAGCTCTCTTCGCCATGCTCACTGATCTTATCGGTGCCGGCCCTGTTGTCCTTGTCGCTGTGGTGTTCGCAACGGCCGGGACGGGCGTCTGCAGCGGCTCAATGAATCTAGCCAGCCTCATCGCCGGCCGTTTTGTGCAGGGAATCGGAGGAGGAGCGGTTACGGCGTACTCGCTTCTGGTCATGGCCGACATCATCCCTGACATGTACCTTGCCCACTACTCCGGATATCTCTTCCAGGCTCGTGTTGTGGGGACCATGCTTGGCATGGTCCTCGGAGGACTGTTCAGCGACTATACCTCTAGGATCTGGGCTTTCTACGCTAGCTTCGCTTTCTGCGCATTTGGGCTGCTCATCATCCCGTTTGCCGTCGACCTGCGTGGCCGTCGCAGCATTTCCATGCGCAAGTTACGCAGCATGGGCTGGCTGAGTGTGGTACTCAGCCTGTTGGGAATGAGCAGCCTGCTTATCGGCCTGAGCTGGGGCGGAACTTTTTTCCCCTGGTCCAGCTGGCACGTCCTCGTGCCTCTGTGCGTTGGAGCTGGCGTGCTTCTCCTTGTTGTTGTCTACGAAAGCCTCTGGGCGACTCGGTCGGTGTTCGTAGCAGCTGACCTTCGGTGCCTTCCTCGGGCCATGATGTACCTCAGCAGCTTTCTGCATGGGTTCTCGGTATGTCTATCTGATTTTTTCCAGGTCCTGTTGAAGTTGCTGAAGCTGATAAGTCAATCAGCTCCTCTCTCATCTGCTCAATCTGTCGATGTACCTTATGTTGATTCAGCACCTCACACCGACTCTATCCGGCCTCAGCCTCCTCACATTGACCGCGCCTTCCTTCCCGGCGCTCCTTTTGATCTCCAAATGGTCCTTCTTACAACGTCCGCGCACGCTGCGCTGGATCATCCGCGCCGGCTGGGCCATCGGGTTTGTGGCGTCGTGCGCCTCTATCACGCTTGATATGCACACCCCACCTCAAGCCTGGGTTTTCATCTTCCTCGCCACGGGGATCAGTCACGCCCTACTCGTGTCTGGACACCATCGTTGCCTTCAGCACCGGCCACCACTCTATAATCCCTCCGGACGCTGGAAATGCGACAGCGAGCGTACTAACAGTGCGGAGGAAACCCAGAGCGAGGTGTCCAAGGCCGGCATGCTGCTGTACTCCATTGTACGGACGTGGGGCATGTGTATCGCTGTGCCGGCGAGTGGGGCGATCGTTTTGGGTCAGGTGGTGCGGGAGATGGGGGATCAAAGGGGGGTGGATCTGTTGGGGCTTGGTGGGAACGGGACGGATAGAGATGGGTCGTCAATGATGATGACGTTGCTGCTGCTGATGATGGGAAGTGGTGGGGAGGGTGAGGGTGGAGGGGAGATGGAGGCGCTGCGGGAGATGTACATGGATGGGCTGCAGGCGCTGTGGCGGGTTATGATGGGGGTGATGGCTCTGGGCGGATTGTGTAGCTGTTTTGCCAGCTAGTTTCTTTTGCTGAATTTGGGACTTGATAGGGCTGGGGGAGATAATGAGTTCATTGTTGATAAACCCATATCGTTGGGCTGGCTTGATCCAGAATTGATGCTATACTGCTCTGCTCTGCTATTTTTTGAAATGGTTCTTTTAAGACCAACAACTCAACACTAGACGTCATCAAAAGCCGATAGCCGACAAGACGACATTTAGTTTTACGAGGAAGCCAGACATTCAACCATCTGCCTCCCACTAACAGGAATCAAAGCAAGGGTATCATCACGCTCAACAGCAAAAGACAAGCAAAGCAATAAGAATCACCACTCACCACTCTTCTTCGTCTTCCTCCTCAATACAGCTAAGCATTCTCTCCCGCAACTCCCAACACGAAGCCATCCGCCGCAGAGGCCACTGAATCCTCTGCAACTCGTCCCCGCCCTCAAGGCAAGGAGCATCATCATCCGCATCATCCGAATCATCGAGCAAGAAAAGAGTGACACTTTCAAGCGAGTATTTGCTGCTGCTGCTGCTGCTTCTACTGAGGCAAGCACCAAGCTCACCCCCGGTGAGAGGGGTGGTGGTAGTAGTGGCTGTGGTAACCGCCATAGCAGCATCTTTGAGAGCGATATTAGTGCTTCTGTTGCTCCTACTGCCACTGCTACCACTACTAATACTAGTATCAGTATCAGTAATAACACTCTGAAGACCCCCACTCCTCCCCTTGTAGCAAAAACTACAACACAAATTCCACAACCCACTTCCCAGCTTCCGTCTCCGAGACACTGGAGCAGGTGGAAGAGAGCAGCAGTTGCCGGAGTGGTGGGGGTGGCGGCGCCGGCGCTTCAAGCTTCTAGGCAGGCGGCGTAGAAATGGGATTCCATCGTGGTGTCGGGGGATGTAGATTAGGCGTGCGGTGGGGCTGAAGCGGACTCTTGGGAGGGGCTTGGTGGGGGTTGTGGGGGTTGTGCTTGTCGATGTGGTGGTGATGATGGTGGGGATTTTGAGGATGCTTTTGTGGCTTGTTCTTGTCATGGTTTGTTTCTTTCAGGAAGGGGTTGAGTCTTTGGTGATTGTTGTGGTTGTGGTTATGGTGGATGTAATTGAAGTGTGGTGGTTTGAGGAGTATGATGGGATAGGAGGAACTGTTTGGGACAAGATGGCATGGATGAGTTGACAGGATGGGATGGGTGAATGTCAGAAAGATGGAGGACTGCGATTTGTGGATGGTTGAGGGAAAAGGGAAAAGGAAAGAGGAGAGGAAGAGTCACATACATCTATGTTTTCCCTGCTGACGTCTTGTTGATGCTATCCCTGCATCGTGATGATTGTGTATGTATGGATTGCTTCAGAGGTGTGGATTGACTCATACATATCATACATGGGGATTCTAATATACTGTCTTCAGCCCTGTCTTAAGAACAACCCCTACTCCCTCTGCAAAAACCTAATCGACTCCAACTGCTCCATCTCCCCAACAGCCAAACTAATCTCCCTCGTCTCCTCCAGATCCCTCCTGATACTCTCCAACTCAGCCAAGATCATACCGTATGAATCCGCTCCCAGCGGCACACGAATAGGAATCCTCCCTCCTCGACTCACCACGTTCACCATCGCCCGAGCAATCGCCTCAGGCTCCGCCCACGCCCGCCGATTCTCCTCCTTGCCCACATACTCCCGCAGCCTGTTCGACGGGTACGACGGATCCGCATACGCGGGATGTCTTCCCTGGCTCATAAATTTCAGGCTGGTTGTCGCGTAATTGGTCTTGACGCCGCCGGGTTCGATGTTGCAGAGGTGGACTTTTGTAGGGTTGACCAGAGATTAGCTAATTTGCCTCTTGACTGGCTAGCAGGATACTCACTATTCCACGCAGCTGGCAATTCCCTCGCAACCGCCTCCGTCCACCCCTCCACCGCGAACTTGCTCGCATGGTAGAACGCACTGCCCGGAAACCCGATGAAACCGCCCATCGAGCTGACGTTCAGAATCACCCCGCCCTGGGCCCCCCCGGACTCGGGGTTCGTATCGCGCATGATACCCAGAGCTCGTTTGGTGAGGTCCACGACACCCCAGAAGTTGGTGTCGAGGAGGGCGCGCGACTCGGCGTCGCCGGCAACTTCGGTGTCGCCTACGAGGCTGTAGCCGGCATTGTTGACGAGGATGTCGATGCGGTGGAAGTGGGTGAGAGCCGCGTCGAGGGCAGAGTTGATGGAGGCTTGCGAGGTGACATCCAGCGGGAGGGGGAGGACGCTCGGGTTGGGTGGATGGGTTAAGGCCGCTGGGTTGCGCGCTGTTGCGACGACGCGGTGGGTTGGGTGGTGTGTGGTGATGTACTGGACGAGGGCTTGGCCGATGCCTGAGGAGCATCCGGTGACTATGAGGACATTAGTTGGTTGGGCTATTAGTATATGGTGGTGTGGAAAGGACTGACTGAACCAGACGGCGTCGGAGGGGATGTGGTATGATTTGGTATTGGGGCCATCCATTGTGATTGATTGTGGAGATGTGCTTGCTCTCTTGCTGAATCGGAAGTTGGAGTTGTATGATTTGAAGGCAAGGGTCTATACACTGGTGCTATTTATCTGTAGAGCCTGCAGGAGTCTTTGTTAATCTTTGGTATAGCGGAATGGCTCTCGTCAGCCACGGGTAAAGTCCGTCGCTGCGCTTAATTCCATGTCAAGCCCGCCATAACTCCGTAAGCCACCCTACATGCGCAGATGGCTAACGATCATACCAAAAGATCACAATCGATGATCCGCCAGTTTCGAGGTGAAAAGTCATATTATAATCATGTTGAGCGTTGGTAATCCGCTTAGTCCAATCTATGGGGGTCTTGTTCTGCCCTGGCGCAATCGAATGATCCCGAGTAAGCCCAAATCACAGCTCACAATCAAACGCTGCTTTCGACCAAATGCATTCCGGTATCTTTTAATGAGAACTGTCTAATAATTGGGCCATTCAGGATCAATCTGTTCTCTCCACGAGCGAAAGCCGCCCTGAATATCGACAACCTTCCGTTGCCCCTCACGATCCAAACCCAATTCCTTCAGTTTCTTCACCACAATCTGCGAATCATTTCCCATCCGACACACCACGTAGATTGGGTCCGTCGATTCGCCGGTGGCCAACTCCGCCGGTACCCATGGTGGAAGCTTGGCGTCGCCTGAGCCATTCGATGATGCCAGGATCGTGGAAATCGGGATATTGATACTGTTCTCCAGGTTGCAAATGTCAAATTGCACCTTCTCCCGCACGTCAATCATCGTCGGCTGCTTGCCTTCCTTCGTACCTCCTGTCGGAGGGTGCAGCTCCCGATATTCCAGCGGTGTAACGCGTTCTTCCGGCCTGAGCAGCATCTCCGGATCGGCACTTCCGCAGAAGAAGACATAATCCGTGGAGCCCGAGCGCACCGTGTCCAAGTTCACAGTAGCCTCTGCAGAGCATACCGCACAATTGGCCCTGCGGGAGCGCAGCTTGATGGATCGGAATAGAGGCGTAGAGTATGCCGAGAGAATATGCAACGAAGGAGGAACAGGAGCCTGGGTCTCATCGGCGGTAATGACCTTAATAGCTTCCAAAGCTTGTAGGACGCCCATTGTTCCGACCACCGGTCCCAAGATACCCCCATCCGCGCAGCTGGTGACCGTATTCGCCGGCGGGGGTCTAGGAAACACGCATCGGTAGCACGGTCCGCCAGTCTTGTCGCCAACAGGTCGGGGCGGGTTGTTCAATACCATCAATTGTCCTTCCGTTCTCAGGGCGGATGCTGAGACCAGCGGCTTCCCCAGCAGCACGGCCGTATCCGAGATTAGGTATCGAGTCGCCGGGTTGTCCGTACAGTCCAGTACCAAGTCATAGTCCTTGAAGACATCCGCTGCAGCGTCGGGGGCGAGGTGCTCTCGATGAGCGATGTACGTGGGATGAGGATTCAACCTGGCGAGGAACGAAACATCGTGGTCAGTCAACTGTGCTCAAGAGAACCGTCACAAGCGTATGTAAGGGCAAAGCTCACTCCCGCAAATACCCAATCGCACTGTCCACCTTCAACTTCCCCACATTGCGACTACGATGCAGAACCTGGCGGTGCAGATTCGACGACTCAACGGTATCCCCGTCCACCAAACCCAGAGTACCAACGCCCGCTCCAGCAAGGTACACCGCAGCCGGACATCCCAATCCACCCGCGCCAACAATCAGGACTTTCGCCGATCGGAGTTTTAGTTGACCTAGACCAAAAATACGACTCAAGGTCAGCCAAGTCACATCTCAACCATTTCAAATCTTCATCATCGACGAAAGTAAAGAAGAGGAGGAGGAGGAGGAGAACAAACCTCGTAGGCCCAGCTGCGGTACGATCATCTGCCGCCCATACCGCCGATACTCCTCCGCTAGGAGCGGCCATTGCCTAACTTTCTCCTTCATGTCATCCTTGCTGCTGCCGCTGCCGCTCCTCGTTTCCTGACTCTGCGAGTCAAAAGCCGCTCGCTCCGCAATCTGGAGCTCGCGTTTGAGCCCCGCAAGCTGTGCCTCTGTAGCGGCGATCTGCGCGCGCAGCGATGCGCAAGTCTGTTCAATGTCTTCCATCCAGAGTGATGGAGACTATACGATAAGCAATTGAAGTAAGTGATTGATCTCTTAAGGCCGCAGTAGCCGAGGGGCGTTTTTGCGCTCCCTCCCCCGCGCCCGCAGAACTTCTGGATCTTATCAGCAATGCGAGCTAAACCCGATTGAGTGAGCAGCTCAATCCTACCACGGACGGAACTCGGTGGGCAGAAACTGTTCATTTACTGACCGCCCGAGTCCGGCAGACTAACTCAACAGCCGGCTCAGGCTCGGCGAGGAAACTGTTCGCCCGCTGACCGCCCTCTAGCTCACCTCGGCAAGATAGTTTTCGTGCCTCAGGCATAACAGCTTTCGCCTGCTGCTCTTGGGCTGTTGTGGAACACATAAGCCTGCCAGGTTCATACAAGCTACTGTGCGTGATCACAACCAGGTATGTCGCTAGATGCTTGCCAGAATATCTGGCGCATTGGGCTTCAGGTGCCTCAACGAGCTTACATTTATAGTAACACTCTACCCAAGACCTCCGGTCTCCCGGCATGCTCTGCAACAGCAGAGGTAACATTGGGTTCTGCAAACACCACGTCTAGCCATCGTAGTACATGCGAAAATCATACATCATGCCTTGGAACTTCTTACGTCTAAGTGCAGCAGTAGTATGATAAATATGCTCGCACATTACTCAAGTCCTTTGCCATTAACTGTCATCGCCATGGGTCCGGCACAACAAAATAGCCAAATTATGCAACCGCTGCAAGCTATCATTAATTCTTGAAGCTAACCATCTTTTGTAAAAGGAATCAAGGTCATAGACTAGAGAGTTAGTACATGAGTTGGACTTCCTGCATGGCTCAAAAGAGCGGTTCGATATACCGTTCAAGTCGATCGCGAACCAGTGTCCGCTGCTCAAATGCATAAGCCATACCAATCAACGCCTCTTCGCTCCACTTAGGTCCCAGGAAACTGATACCAAGAGGGATACCTGGCGCCCGATCAATCAGATCTCCCCGCGCGTTTGGCTGCTCTGGGGTTCCCTCCGGAAACGCCCCCATCGGCACGGTGATTACTGGCGTTCCGATAATAGCGGGAATATCAGATGCCAGGGTAGTCGGCAAGATGACAGCATCAAGTTCATGTCGCCTTAGTGCTCCCAGCAAGCCCCCTTCTTCACCGAATTGCAGGTTCTCTTGGTACAGCGGCCAGAATTCGGGGGAGGTGTTGTTCATGTCGGCCGCAATCACTGAATCCCAGATTCCCGTGTCACGAGATGGATACTCTTCTGGTGGACTGTGCTGAGTGAACCGACGAATGTCTGCAACGCTATGAAGCTGATTTGGGTTTTTGGTCAGACTTGATAGGTAAGCGGCGATGTTGGATGTGAAATCAGCAGCCACCACCAACGATGGGATAGAGCTCGTGTAGAAGTTGCTGTACGCGGTGAAATTTGTATCATCGATAACTGCCGCACCAGCAGCCGCAATGACGGAGACAGCCTGCTCGAAAATTTGCATCACCGAGGCATCGGTTTGCTCCATGTAATCGATGACATTTCGCGGAACACCAATGCGTTTCCCTCGCAGCCCAGATAGCTTACATGCATCCACATAGTTCGGCAGGAAATTACCGAAAGGCGACGCCAGCGTATAATTATCCTGTGGGTCCGCACCGGCAAAGGCCTGCAACAACATTGCAGCATCCTTAACAGTCTTAGCTAGGGGACCAATCGTATCCTGGCGCTCACTGATGGGAATGACCATGTATCGCGACGTAAGGCCGACAGTGGGCTTGATACCGACGATATTGCTCTTCTCCGCCGGAAGTAGGATGCTGCCGCTTGTCTGTCAAGTCCCAAGGCTTTAGCTCGGAACAGGTCATCAGAATTATATTCACGGTCTCACCTCTGTACCCAGAGCAAAGGTGACAAGTCCTAGGTCAGTCGCAACGGCGCTTCCGCTAGAACTTCCGCTCGGATCCTGTCCAGGATAGTAGGCCCCATACGTCTGCCCTCGTCTGGCATTCCACCCATTTGACGAATTGAAGGATCGGAAATTGGCCCATTCCGACACGCTACTTTTGCCCAGGATGATAAGCCCCTGTTCCCTGAGTTTGCTCACCACTGTGGCCTCGGCAGGAGGCTTGGATCCGAGGAGGGCAAAAGACCCAGCTATGAAGAGTTAGCATCAGCCAACTCCAGACTCAGTTAACAAGATCGATGTCTCACCTGTATTGTTAAGTTGATCCCCCGTTCCGATAAGATCCTTGATCAGAATCGGCAGCCCATGCAGCGGTCTACAGCCACACCCAGCATAGTCAACCGTCAGTCCAACGTTCTGCGGATGCGTCCCCATGACAGCAGACTTACCCTCTAACTTGACGTCTACTTCTCTCGCCATCCAGAGCCTGTGCGATCCCCAGCGCGTCATCGTTCAATTCAAAGACAGCATTCGTCCTAGAGTCGATCTCGTGGATCCGAAGTGTGTATGCCTGAAGAAAATATTCTTGTTTAATTGTCCCTCCAACTGCTAAATCCAATTGAAAAACCAAGGATGAAAAGCCACACGCACCTTGACCAACTCCACACTGGTAAAACAATTTCGATCAAGGCCCTCTCGAAGGTCATCCACCGTGGCATTGATCAAAGACGGCATGTCGCATTCCGGCCAGACGTTGTCGGACAGTTGTGCGCGGTCTGGGACCAGGATACGACAAGCATAAGGAAGAGCCACGAGGGGCAACAGGTGCCAAATATGCATGATTGCTAAATGAGGGTTAAGCAAATCAGCGGGTATTGGCCTCACAGACAACGGACAAGCTGTTGAGTCCAACCGATATCTCGAATTGATTGGAAAGTGGTAAAGAGAGGGGATATAACTCATATGTGACATGTAGACTGGAATTGGTACACACCCGTCTTTGCTGAGCCAGTCCTCCACCGCTCCTGCCCTGCCCTGGTGGAGTGTCGGCGGTATGACTACTTAGTCACTGTGGCTTCGAGGCAGGCACGGAAGCAGTGGCCTGGAGGTGACTGGCAGTGCGATCTTGAAATTGAGGTGCCAAGCCAATGCAAGGACGGCTGGATGCAGAAACATGAGTAATCACCGACTAATGACGTGAAATAGTAACGAGCGGAGAGAGGCTCTATTGTTATTGCCATCTGAAGTATCCTTCTGCATGTTCCGTCTATTGAAGACCCGATTTGGCCTACAACGAGATGGTGTGAAACAGGGGGGAATCATCTGCGGTGATGTCTGGGTGAAGCGTCGGTCAGAAAAAGTAAAAAGAATGATTCATCGAACGGTGAGCTAACCGCCGTCGTGACACGTTGGACTTGTCTAGAATAGTTCAAATTCCGTAACTGTAGATATCTCTATCAAGCTGCCAGCCATGATCATGTAGCCAGCCCAATAATCTAAGTATCTCTAGCCTCTAGCTTCTAGCCTTCAATATCGATAAGGATCCAGCCCGCGTAAGTAAGTCATAATCATATACAGGGGAAAGAGCCAAGCCACAGAACCTAGCCAGCTAGACCCTGTCTTGGCTGTTGCGGACACGAACAGTCTCCGCGCTCATGTCTTCAATATGAGTGGCGCCTTGCTTGTGCATCGTGTGCTCCACCGTCTCTCGTCGCTCAGCCTCGTCGACCGCGCCAAAGAGGATGTCCATGTCTTCCAGACTACGGCCCTTAGTCTCCTTGGCGAAGATAATGACAAAGATGCCTGCCGCAACACAGAAAATACCAAACATCAAAAAAGTCCTCCAGCCAAGGCTGTGGACGGCTTTGGGGGTGACCTCCGTCACTACAAAGCTCCACAGCCACTGAGAGGTTGCTGCCAGGCCCACACCGTATGCACGAAGTCGTGTAGGGAAGATCTAATCTCAAATGTCAGCCGAGCTATCCTTTGGGTGATACGAAACGGGGACCCATCGAAACTTACCTCACTAACCACAACCCAACAGGTCGGACCCAGTGAGAAAGAATAGCCGATGACATAAAGATAGATCATGACAACCATGGCGATCGAGGGCTTCGAGACACCACTGGCGTTGGTATCGGGAGGATAAGCGGCCAGGATAGCACCCAAGATGAACATCATACTTGCCATCCAGAAAGCGCCACCAATCAAACTGGGCTTGCGACCCCATCTATCAATACCAACGTACAGGAAGATTGCAGTGGCAACGACTTTAACTGTCCCGTAGATACCGGTAGCAAACAGAGAGGAACTAGTAGCACTAAGTCCAATAGTTTGAAAGATCTCTGAACTGTAGTAACCGATGCTGTTCGTTCCTGACCACTGTTGCCAGAACATAAGGCAGAAGGCAAAAGCAAAGCGCTTGAGGTTGCTGGGCTGGATAAACTCTTT
The DNA here is from genome assembly GCF_003184585.1 of Aspergillus saccharolyticus JOP 1030-1. NCBI lineage: Eukaryota > Fungi > Ascomycota > Eurotiomycetes > Eurotiales > Aspergillaceae > Aspergillus > Aspergillus saccharolyticus. The sequence goes on from NW_020290611.1 coordinate 191,678, forward strand.
GTAAGTCAATCCTTCGGTAGCAGCGGCTTCCTCTGCGACAGCTGCTCTGATCTCGGCCATTTCTTGCTGCACCGCGTCACTGTCAGGCGCCTCATGGCGAATATAGGCTAGAGAGTCCAAGGCCTCCTCATACCGGCCCTTGCTGCTCAACCAGCGCGGCGATTCCTTCAGGAAGAAGAGCCCAATCAACATGAGACCACCTGGAATAAGCTGGATTGCCACGGGAACACGCCACTGCTTGGTGCTGGGCTTGATGTGCAAAGAAACACCATAATCGAGCCAGTAGGCAAATGTGCTTCCGATGACTAGAAATTCTTGGAACAGTCCCGAGATCCGACCACGGATCCTCGCGGGACAGTTCTCGCTCACAAAAACGGGTGTGATACTGGACATTCCTCCGATGCCCAAGCCAGCAATGACACGACCACCATAGATCTGCCCAATTGCATGGCTAGAGGCGACCTGGATGGCTGCACCGATAAGGAAGATGACGGTGAAAATCATGAGGGAGTAACGACGCCCAAGACGCTCATTGAGAGGGGCAGCAGCAATAGCGCCGAAAAAGCAACCCGCAGTCAGCAATGACACGACATTGGAGGATACTTGTGAATTCTTGGCGGATGCGAAGCCGGTCGAATCGGTAGGAAGGCCGAAATCGTTCTTGAAACTGTCAAGGGCAAGGACACTACCCATCACACCAGTGTCAAAGCCTAGAGCACATGAGGGTCAGTTAAGGCATTTATGGAACATGATAGAAGGGTACGGACCGAATAGAAGCGAGCCTGAATAGGCCACCGCTGTGAGGATGTAGATACGATAGTTCTTGAAGAAGCCCATTTTGAGAATGTTGTTCTGTGGATGGGTGGTGAATTGATAGGTGACTCCTGGCAACACAAGACACAGGCCCTTCTCTCTCCAAAGACTCGAGAGAAGTCCAAATATTCTCAACTGAAGGGCACCTGGCTATATAGGGCCAACTTGCCCATACTTACTAAGACATGGGATCCGCATGGCTAAATAAGCGTCATGCAGCTGGGCCAAGCAGGTATAGTGTGTCGGGCTGTGAGTTGAGGGGTGGCGGAGAAGAATGAGCTATCGGGGTAGCGGGTAGAGAGCTGCAAATGGGCGAAACTGACCCCGACTCCTCCCCGCACCGTCTACTTAATCGAGCAATTCTGGGGGATGGTGGGTACATCCGGAGAAATTGTGCGGAGGAGATAGCGGGATTTTCCGTCCACTGACGAGTCTCGCTTGTAGCCTTGTACGCGCTAGGAGAGCCACCACCAGAAATTGTTCGACTTGTTGAGCATCTCCAGCTGCACCCACAGGGTAATATCAGGCCATAATCCGGGCATGCACCCGCAGTGTGAACCCACGATGACGATGATTGACTACCATAATTCGGTCCCATCCTGGCTTCAAAGAGGGGTAAGAAGAGGCTACTACCTTGTTGATCTTAGCCGAGTGACGCAGAAGTCGGTGCACACTCCAGTGTTGCAGGCTTATCATTGCTCTTTGATTGGGCCAAGTCCTGACTAGGGTCTGTATATACGAGCCGAGTCTTCACCCGAACGAAAGAGGTGCGTAATAAGATTATCCGGTTCTAAGGGTACCGGTGAGCTTCGAGGGAAAGGGCACTCGAAGGCAAAAGTGGCTGAAAGCTTGGCATTATTCAAGGGTTACGACAGGCTGGTATTGATTGCATGCGAATATATTTGAGTTTTCTCGCTCGCCCAAGCGCTTGAGATAGTGTAAGCCACGCCGACTTGATGAAGGTACAGGTGGCGGACTGTGACGAGGTTCAACGATGCGTAAGGCATTTGACTCGGCTTGCCGGCGATTTTGCAAGTGATTTCTGAGCGTTTCCGATGCTCCGAAAAACTTGTGTTGATGAATTTTCTTTCTGTCTGCTCACTGAGGACTATTGATGAGAAGGCAAATGTTAGCTCGATATGAACTTGTGGAATTGGCTGTTTAGTGACAACCAGTGTCAGATGATCTTCGCCACACTTAAGCAAAGACAGCTGCATGTTCACTCAGGCTCGACGCTCTAGCCAGCAGAAGGCGTTCTTGCACGTAGTCCGCAACGTTGAAGATGTGCTACAACACGGTTCAACAGACTGTGAAACACAGACACGATATCGGTGACCATATACACGTCCACAGTTCGCGGGAAGACAACTATTACAGGCTTTGAGCAACGCTGATAGTAGACGACGGCAACTCGATCTTCATCACTGACAGTATAATAAGCCCTAAGGCATCGCACAGTTGAAGAATAAGTGAAGATATAGTCAGCAAGAAAGCATACTTGTATGCCTTCATCCAAGTCCTGCACAGAGCATCATCTGGGGTGGTGCTGCCTTGCCGTCCTGACCTGCGCCCTATCTTCTGAGACTTATATGCACTGAACATCGGTAAATATATTCAATGCACCATAAATTCTGGATACCTCTTGGAAGGGGTGGATAAAAAGATGGCAGCTACTTTGATCGTGGCTATTTTCCTCTGCAAGACGTCAGCGTCAAATATCTCGATGCAAATCCTGCCGGTAGCAGGCCTTTGTAGCAGATTTAGAGACGGACTTTCAGCACCAAAGGCCAAACCGCTGTTCAAAGATGAAGAACAGGTAGACCGACATGCCTCAACTGGCTGTCAGGCATATACAATTCCCGGAAATTGTTCCACAGAAGGTGAACTGAGTCACCACTCAATGGTCGTCTCAAAGCCTGACCTTTAGATCCAAGCCATTATGGTACAGCCATGACAGAATAGACTGCATGCATAGATGGTGTGATTCCCATGTCCGCTCGCATTCAAGACAGAAACATCTACACGAATCTGTCTCCCAGGATAACAGTTGTACCACCTTAGCAGACAGCCTCCCTCGGGCGGGTTTCCCTCTGGAAAAGACCCGTCTTAGTAAGGACTTACATAAGTAAACCCCACTCCATCGTTTCCCCCTGACCGGGAGCCGCCAAAGCATGTGGCCGGATCATTGGTTCAGAACCCCAAACGAAAACCATGCGAACAATGAGGATCTGCCTTGAGATCCGACGGACCACAAACCACGGGACGAGGCAGGCCAGGCACAAGGTCCTGATCATCTGCAGAATCAAACCGAGCGAAACGTTGAACGTAAGTAGACCAAGCCGACTGTAATGACCCCAACTGGATCACAGATAACTTCCCCCTGTATTCAGTACTCAAGCAAGGGTGAATAGCGGTTGGGACTGGTTCAGCCAGGGCCTGAAGGATGACTACCTACATACTCGTCCCATGTCAAGTCACGTTCTGAAGGCACTCGGGAGATGGTTAATGAGGGCTGGGAGGAAAGGGAGGGAGAGTAGACCTCTAGACCAGTACTGCAGACAATAAGTTGGTACGCCGTAATTGTCTAAATACCTAGTCAAGGGTGAGAAGCCGGCCATGTGCGTCTTTTGGGGTTGTGACTGGTTCGATGATCTGCTCGCTGGCAGATTCTTATTCTTGAGTTCTTTAGTCCACAATCCACAAAAGTATATGTGACAGTCTGATCCCTGAATTTAATCTGTGATCTGATATGCACCGTTGATTTGTATGGTTAATTCCTGCGGTGTGAGGGGCCCTATTTTAACTATACCCAGTTATGGCTCCCCCCTTCGCCCATTTCTCACAACCGGTCTTCGTCTCCCTTTCTATCCCTTGGCAAGGCAGGAGGACGGACATACCAACCAGTACAGTTCTTAACAAGCATGAGGAATGTATGTTCCTGACGTGCCTCTCTCCTTCCAGTTCAATGTTGTCATTGGTTCTGAGGCCTCCGTCACGGTTGATCGCGATGATGTACTGTATGCCATTCTAAAGCTGGGATCCATGCCCTGTGACGACCTCACATTTGAGGACCCCAACCGTCCATCGTGCAAGCACGCACCCGATACACCATGGATGATGCATGATTATATCTAGAGTGCATCAGTCGTCCCCTGGTTTAGACCCATTCTGACTTCTCCCCTCCTTCCCCCTCCCCCCACAGGACACTGCATTGTCCGGTCCTGGCTACTGAGAGGAAGCCTCTACCAAAGAAGACGGACCGACTCGCCAGTGGTTTGGTGGTTGTAGCATGTGCTAGAATCCAATGCACTCAGTGGATTGAACCTCACCCCCCCTCCATTATATCACTAAGTGCCTATAGTACCTAGTACATGGTCATGATCGACGCTTCCTTCCCAACAACCTCCTACCAATATCGTCTATCCATAGTCCTCTCTGCATTCAATCCCCCACTCTTGCAACTGCCTCTGATGTCAGTCCCTGTATTCTGACAAGAGAACTTCGTCTGATGGATCACCCGAAAACCTGTCAGCTAGTTAGCACTACTGCTAGTTGCGTCCACTCTTTTGTATGATAAAAACCCCGGGTCATTCCACTTTGTGAGCGACGAGATCAGAACCTACTCTCAACAACATCTGCTGCTGGCTGATTGCTGCCTTTCCCGTCACTTTTCGGCAATGGGCTGCTGGCATTCTCTTCTTATCTGGACCGTGCTGGGCCCGGTAGTCCAGTCGGCGAATCTGACTTCGCATGTAGATCTATTGTAAGTTGTTTGAGCACTCCAACTGGATCCCGCACTCCAAATCGGACGAGAATAAGGGAAGGGGGGGAAAACACAGCTGATTGTGATATCATTCAGCTTGGGCACGCAAAATGGGGGCAACGACTTCCCCGGCGCAGCTCGTCCATTCGGGATGGTGAAGTTAGGTCCAGATCTCTATGTCTCAGGGACAGACGCCTACTCCGGCTATCTGCCCAATGGCGAGTTCTCCGGCTTTAGTATGATGCATGAACAGGGCACAGGTGGTGCACCCAAGTACGGGACGGTCTCACAGCTGCCACTCACGGGGCATATCACCGATCCGCTCTCCAACCTTACCGTAGGCCGTACGGGCACGGACAAGGCAGTGGTGGGCTATTATCTGGCTCAGACGTCCGAGGGCACGGTCGTGGAGTTGAGTGCGTCTGCTCACGCCGGGATCTATCGCTATACTTTTCCTCTGGGATCGCTAGCAAATGTCCTCATCGATGTTTCGCACGTCTTGCCGTCATATAGAGGAATGGGCCTGAGCCAGGGCTATAAAGGCGGCAACATCACTATTTTCCCGGACGGACATTACGAAGGTCACGGTGTCTATGACAATGGCTGGAACCGTTCACCTGACTGGTCAATCTATTTCTGTGCGTTCCCCTCCCCTTACATCAGCAGCATTTGGAATCGGGCTTATGAGCCATTAGGCGGTTATTTCGATGCTGCTCCCATCAGTAATCGCACATATGTGGGAACGGATGCAGCTGGCAGCGTTCGACAAAACAGTAGCTCCGCGTCCTCGACATCAGGCTCAACTCGAGTCGGAGCGGTGTATACTTTCAAGGAAACGTCCGTGACATCACGAGTAGGAATCTCCTGGATTAGCACTGAGAAGGCCTGCAAGAACGTCCATGATGAAATTCCGGAAGACAAGGATTTCGCCTCTGTCGTCGCTGATGCCCAGTCTGAATGGGATTCCAAGGTATTGGCCAAGGTAACGACCAGCAACACGAACGAAACGACTCTCAAGCTGCTGTACACTTCCCTGTATTTCATGCACTTGATTCCGACTAATCAAACGGGCGAGAACCCGGGATGGTCGTCCTCAGAACCATATTATCAGGACATTTTCACATTCTGGGTGTGTATCTCCTCGATCAGTCAGCGAAGACGAAAAGGGATTGCTCACACGATTCAAGGACCTCTTCCGATGTTCCACTGCTCTCATGCAGGTCTTGCAGCCGACTGCGTATGAGGAGCAGATTCGGTCGCTCATTGACATCTGGCGTTTCGACGGGTACATGCCCGACGCTCGCTCTTCCAACTACAATGGGCGCTCTCAAGGTGGCTCAAACGCAGATAACATTCTTGCAGACGCTTATGTGAAGGGAGTACGTGGTGCAGTGAACTGGGAAGACGGGTACAAGGCTATGGTCAAGGATGCGGAAGTGACGCCTCCTAATTACCCAGTCGATCCCCAGGCCCCGGACTCCTCAACCAAGGAAGGCAGAGGTGCACTCCCAGACTGGATTCGCTTGGGTTTTATCACACCCAAGTACTCGCGATCTGTCACCCGGGCGGTAGAATATTCCTGCAATGACTTCGGTCTATATCAGGTAGCGTCAGGTCTAGGGAAGGAGGACGATGCGATGAAATATTTGAATCGATCGCGCAATTGGCGCAATCACTGGAACCCCCAGCAGACCTCGCTCGGATTTTCTGGCTTTGTGGTTCCTCGCAATGAGACAGGGTTCATCGAGACTGATCCCTTGAATGATAGTGGGTACTGGGGCGACCCTTACTATGAGGCCAACAGCTGGGCATATTCCCTGAATGCAGTCCATGACATGGCGAAGATGATTGAGTGGATGGGAGGCAACGAAACCGTACAGAATCGGCTGGATACCATGTTTACTAAGGGAGCCAGTGGTTCCAGTGGAATCATATTCGATCCGACAAACGAGCCGTGAGTCTTCCCTCCCCAATATGTCCTGTTGGAGAACAACTCTAATCCGCGTATCTAGCATGTTCAATGTCCCCTACTTATACCACTACATCGGTAGACAAGATCTGTCGGTGGCGCGGTCGCGCAGTGTCGCTAAATCGTACTATGGTACGGGCGCGTCGGGTCTGCCTGGAAACAGCGATGCAGGTGCCATGCAGACCTGGATTCTGTGGAATATGATTGGATTGTATCCTATCACGGGGCAGTCAGTCTTCCTGATTCATGCCCCATGGTTCGAGTCTCTTACCATCGACCTTGGGGATGGAAAAACATTAAGTGTCACTACCAGCGGTGGCGACGGCAATGGCGGAGGCAATATCTATGTGCAGTCGCTGAAAGTGAATGGGAAGGCCTGGAGGAAGAACTGGTTGACGTGGGAGGACATATTTGCAGAAGGGGGAAAGCTGGACTTTGAACTTGGGCAGACCGCGAGTGGCTGGTTCACTGGCGAATTGCCCCCTAGTCCAGCTTCGTAAATAATTCTCTTCCATGCACATACACTTGAGATAGTAGTTGCCTGTTCAGCTCGGAGCCATCTTGAGGATAATTGCGTTGGCTGTAGAGTTTAAGTCATAATGAGGCTGCTGTCGACTTGAGTAAGTCGACTTCGACTGAAAAGGGGAAAAGCAGGATGGACCTGTATGACAGGTTTTGTTGTTAGTGTGATGGAGTCGGAACCCGATTTTCGTGATGATCGTCATCTCAGTACGATCAGCCCCAGGAACGGGCCCGAAAATCTCACGCAGGTCGAAAAGATTGGCCGTTGTCTTCAGAGATCGCCGAGTCAGTTGTCCGCTATCGGGACTTTCGGATAACTTAGCGCCCTTGACCCTTAACCTGGAAGGTCGTATAGATGCACGATTTGAACATGCGATAGGTGCCATGCTTCGGTCATCGATCGCTTTTTCCAACAATAGTACCAGTCGTCCTAGCCAAGACTAAAAGGCGTGCTGAGCTTGAGTAGATTTGCTGGATACATGCAGTCTATGTAAGTCGAGAGAGGGAAGGTGTACCGTACAGGGAGTAGGCCCGGGAGTCATTCCGCTAGTTATAGTTAGACTCAAGGTAGACTAGCGCCATCGCAATAAGCAAGCATTTGCGCGATCACCTCCCTCAATCCCACCCCAGAGCAGATCATAATCCCAACGCTTGATCATCCATCCATAAGACTTGCTGACGAATTAGCACCTTCAACTCTCTTCCGAAGCGTCCAAACTATTGTCTACTTACCCTTTTACCGGGATACGCTCAATTTCCAGAACCTGCAGCCTCCACATGGTATGCTTTTGCGCCAGTAAAATGAGGACTACGCTTGTCAACAAACGCGTTCGAAGCCTCACCAATTCTATGCTAATCCGTCCGTCTTTGACCTTCACATTCTGGACTTGTCGATAACAATGTTATTGATCAATGTACGTGAATATTCACCATCAGCTCGCTGTTGTATCGTACAAACGCTTATCAGAAACCCACAGATGACACTTCACAACACTGATCGGATCATATTGACGTATCCACAGGGCGCAAGTATACGAGCACGCTGGAGCAATTCCGAGCACGACATACCTCCGATTTACTGTGATCGGCAGCTGATGGGGCCCATTCACTTCCTCATCTCCTACTCAACTCATGCTGCGGAACATAAAACTTGTACGAAGTAGCGCCATGCTACTAGCAGAGTTTATCGTCCGCAAGATCCGAGCTGAATTTGCTGCTCTGGATGCTACTCAGCTACTGAGTATATTTTCCTCCTGTCGGCTAGTGGAGATCGCGGAGAAGTTCGCAAGGACTGCTGCCGAGCTATTCTCGTCTCTGGATTGGTCACTCAAGCGGCTGACAGGCGAGGAAGAGGTCACAATCCGTGGCTTCCTACTCGCTAGATTTCCACACTTGAGGAAAGGGTCCTGGGAGACGACTCGTCAATTGCCAACTCGGCTGAGCAAAACGTGGGCCGCCTGTGGGGATTTTTCTTTTTCTCCCTTGACTGTACTCCGTACCTGTGAAGGCAAGCTCCGAGATCCCAGGGTCCATACAATCTTGGCACATGGATTACGGAAGGGAAAAGTGTTCCGCTGGCTTTCTAGATGCAGATGGATACATCACCTCCCAGATGATTCACAATACGACCTTCGGGCTGCGGTCGCTTGGGACAAAAAGCCAGACGGATCTGCTTGGAAACGTCGAACGATGTCGCTACTCTCAGCTCATAATCCTCCAGAGACACCTCGCTCAAACAAAGGCCTATGACCTTGTCTATCATCCGAGCCAGTAATGCGGCTGCTTCGCACCGGAAAAAATCCTTTGATTCTAAAGTGTGATTCTTCCGCCACCGCGTGGTGGAGACGGTAAACAAAGCGCAGATCACAATGGCAGTGGCGATAATTTTTCCGAAGGTTGCATGCTTTTTGAGCGAAGATCAGCGGGCCTTTGAGAACTGAAGTAGTACTGCAGTAGGTTCTGGTTCTGACCTTGCGTGATGCTCACAAGCAGCAGTATACCGAGAGGGTACCTGAAGCTGAGCTCTTGCCTCTTTGCCTTTCTCGACAATCGTATTCGAACTCGTGAAATCACGCCTATGCAAGCAACAGGTGGTAAATGCAGGTTCCAATGGTCATCAGTTGCCTGTACCTGATGATCACTGGTGAAGTTCGAACGGTGCGAAGCGTGAGGGGGTAAACTGTCTTTGATCATCATTGTTCTGTCAATCTGTATCCACAATCAAGTAGGTCGAATACTCCATTCTCCCTGTCTCCTGAGTAGAAGCTACAGTTTAGGCAAGTGCTGTAGACCCATCAGTACTCCTATGCTTTCATGCTCTTGCATGCATACGATTATAGCGATTGAGCTGAGAGGTTGGTTCATCCAGCTGCGGTATAAAAGGACGGTCTTCACCATGCTCACCTCTATTTTCTTTTCTTCATCCAGCAACGAAGCATTCATTCCTTCTCGAAGTCCAACTTCTTGTCATTCCTTGTCAATACTCACTATATCATAATCATAATTCTCTCTTTAAATTTCCTTTCACACACATCATCACAATGAAGGCTGTATTCCTCACTGCTCTCGCCGCTCTGGCCACCTCTGCCATCGCTGCCCCCGCTGGCAGCTTGTCCGACCTCACTCAGGTCACCAAGACTTTCTCCTCTTCCAGCTCTGCTGTCTCCAGCGGCGTTGTCGCCCCCTCTGCCGGTGCCAGCGGTCACGTCGTTCAGGATCAGGGCAGAAATGTCAAGCAAATCCTCACCGTTACCGGACCCGATGCTAAGCAGCTCCTCATTGAGTTGAGCCCTGACGTTGCTGGCCTTCTCTCCAGCCTCGGCCTGCCGGGCGTCGGAGTTGCTGTTGGTAGCGTCGTTTCATCTGCTTCTAGCGTCGGTGACCTGCTGACCGACCTTGCTCTGCCCCTTGAGGGTCTTCTCACCGTTGTCGGCCAGGATGGCGGTGCTCTCCTTATTCAGCTCGACCCCTCCGTCACCGCTCTAGTCTCTGGCCTTGGTCTGCCCGGCGTTGGTGTCCCTGTTGGAACCGTTGTCGGTACTTTGGGTCAAAACCTGAAGCGCTCCGATGGTAAGATCGTCGAGGACCTTGCCCCCAGGGTTCAGGACGTCCTTGAGGTCACCGGCCCTAATGCCAAGCGCCTCCTTATTCAACTCAGCCCCTCTGTTGCTTCTCTTGTCGTCAACCTCGGTCTCCCTGGCGTTGGAACCTCCGTCGGCAGCATTGTTAAGACTGCTAGCAGCATTGGTGACCTTGTCAAGGATCTTGGTGCCCCTGTCGAGCAGCTCCTCACCGTCGTCGGCCAGGATGGTTCTTATCTCCTCATTCAGCTGTCTCCCAACGTTGCCGGCCTTGTTGCCGGCCTCGGACTTCCTGGTGTCGGCACCTCAGTTGGCACTGTTGTTGCCACCCTCGGTGACAGTCTCTAAATCGTGAGTATCCCTCCTCCCCGTGAGATGCTGAAAGATTCAGGGAATGACACTGACAAGCTCTTTTTCTCGATTATAGAACCATACTCGGTGTGAAGACTGCGCCGTTTATGAACCGTTTCCAGATACCCTTTTTGATTCGATGTAGTCGGCATGATGGGTGACCGACATTGTATAGCGAAGAACAAGCTGCAGTGTCTCTATCCGCTCTGGGTGTCTCTTGCGAGCCCGCTGGCGTGCCGGTTTTGCATATATTGGAAGAACTCCAGGCTATATAGGTTTAATCTAATTTTACGAGTTACTATGATTCCCACCGAGTTGACTGTGTTCCCAACCTCACGTCGTATCTGTCTAGGTCGCCGATATGTTTCAGGTAGCCGGGACGGATGTCGTAACTCGACGGCGCTCGAGCCCTACGGAGATTGAATGCTTCAGCCGGTCCAGTCTCGAGCTTGGAAGCGAAATGATAGATGTACTGGGCAGTCTGTCTGTCTGTCTGTCTGTCTGTCTGTCTGTCTGTCTGTCTGTCTGTCTGTCTGTCTGTCTGTCAATTTGTCGAAGTAGAGAATATCTACTATGAGTGGGACGTCCTTCCGTGAGGACAAATCGAGCCAGCTGTGGTGGTGGTCATAACCAGAACAAGGCCCCTGAAGGAGAAACGTCGGACCTCCACTGACCTCCTGATGTGGTAGACTGGCTGGTAATTGTTCGGGTAGGGTTAGAGTAACCCTGGTGTGTTTCAGGTGGGCGGGCGGGCCATCATCGACCAGCTGTTCCTCGCGGATTCGGCAAATTCCCCTTTTCCCCCCTCTTCAATGCACTCAATTCTCATCCCCCTTTGTTTCATTAACCCCCTCTCCCCTCGTTTTTACTAGTGCCTTGTTCTAGTTCTGGTAGTTAGGAGCCTGTCAATTTATTATTTAATGGCAGTTCTGAAGGGAAGCCATGCTGATTCACCCGATGTCAATTCGCCCGCCAGGGGGCCTTTAATCTATCTGAATCAGAATCCAGAGCATGCAGTCCCCAACGCCATTCTCACAGCGCTTCATGCTCCAAACCAAGAACTTGGCTCTCCATAATAGCACCGCTAAGTCCCTCGCAGTGATCGCATTGAGTGTACGGCCGACGCTGATGGTTTTGAGTTGTGCCAGGTTTTGCCTAGTCGGGCAACCTGCTCCGGCAAATGCTGTTAATATGCCATGGATCGATCAATGGGGTGTAGTTCATCGACTAAGCAGAGACAACCGAGACTTCTCCTACGGTCCCACTCCTAGAGTGTCCACTTTCCACGCGATTCAAACTTCAAAGAGAAGAAAAGAAGATGCTAGCGGCAGCAAGGCAGTTAGCTCAACGGCAAGCCGCTGTCGGTAAACGTCCTCCTACAGCGAAATGGTCCCTGATATAAAGACGGCGCCGAGGCTCGCTGACGTGAACCTTATGGCACGTTTCTTCACTTTTTTTTTCCATGTACACTCTTTGACAGACCTCTTTATTACAGTCTTTTCTGTGTCTTTTTGTTTCGTCATTCTTTTTTGCTTTCGTTACCCAAAGCGGCACAGCACCATGCTTGTCGACAAACTCGCTCTTTTCACCGCCGTGGGCCTGGCGCCCCTTTTCGCTGCTGCGCAGCTGAGCGGCTCTGTTGGTCCCTTGACCTCAGCCAGCACTAAGGCTGCCACTAAAACATGTAATGTTCTCGACTACGGAGCCAAGGCAGACAAATCCACCGATCTGGGAGTTCCTTTGGCCTCTGCCTTTGCTGCCTGCAAATCGGGTGGACTGGTCTACATTCCCGAGGGTGACTATGCGATGTCAACTTGGGTCAAATTGGCCGAGGGTGAAGCTTGGGCGTTGCAGCTTGACGGTACTATCTACCGTGACAGCACGGAGGGCGGCAACATGATCATGATTGAGCACTCCACCGACTTCGAAATGTTCAGCAGCAACTCCAAGGGTGCCATCCAGGGTTTGGGCTACGAGCTCCACAAGGATGACAATTACTCTGGTCCTCGTCTGCTGCGCGTGTGGGACGTTACCGATTTCTCGGTTCACGATATCATTCTGGTTGATTCTCCTGCTTTCCACTTTTCGATCGACACTTGCACCAATGGTGAAGTCTACAATATGGCAATTCGTGGTGGTAATCACGGTGGTCTCGATGGCATCGATGTGTGGAGTGACAATATCTGGATTCACGATGTGAGCTTACCATTGACTCTAGCAAACTGACTGGGGCTAACAACGTCTGTAGGTCGAAGTGACGAACAAGGATGAGTGCGTGACGGTCAAAGTATGATTCCGACGTCCTGAAGCATATAAGACATGAAAATGCTGACCAGGCCTGCAGAGTCCGGCACACAACATTCTAGTCGAGAACATCTACTGCAACTTAAGCGGTGGTTGCGGTATGGGCTCCTTTGGCACCGATACCAATGTCACCGACATCACCTACCGCAACATCTACACCTGGAACTCGAACAACATGATGTTGATCAAGAGTAACGGAGGCAGTGGTTTCATCGAGAATGTCGTCCTCGAGAACTTCATCGGTATGTACCCCGGCGCAGTACCGCTTCGCACCAGCACGGGCGTTAACCATACTTATCTCCTTTAGGACACGGTAACGCCTATTCTCTTGACGTGGATAGCGCATGGTCCAGTATGAGCACTGTGGCTGGCGATGGTATTCAGATGAGCAACGTCACCATCAAGAACTGGAAGGGTACTGAAGCCTACGGTCTCACCCGCGGACCCATCAAGATGATCTGCCCTACCGGTGCTCCTTGCTACGACATCACCATTGAGGACTTTGCCATGTGGACTGAAGAGGGCAGCGTGCAGTGGTACTCCTGCCAGAGTGCCTATGGATCTGGATTCTGTCTCAAGGACAGTGACGACCACGCCGCGTATTCCGTTACCACCACTACTGTGTCGGTTGCTCCTTCGGGCTACTCTGCTGCCACAATGGCCTCCGACCTGACTACGGACTTTGGCACCGCCGTTTCTATTCCCATTCCGACAATTCCCACTTCCTTCTATCCTGGCGCTACTCCTTACAGTGCCCTGATGTCCTTGTCCTCTTCTGGCACCAGCCACGGTACCCCTGTAGCTAGCACGGCTCGTGCTACTAGCGCGGCTACCAGCGTTGTCAAATCCTCTTCGTCTTACTCGACCTCCGAGTACGTTGCTGCCACCGGTGCTGCTGAGTTCGTTGCCACCACCTCGGTAAGCAGCGCCCAGAAGCAGATTACCAGCGCTGCCGGTTCCTCTGGCTCCTCGGGTAAGCACAACCAGGGAGGTCAGTGGCAGGGACTGGGCCGGGGTGAGTCACAGGAACAGGATCAGGATAGCTGCCAGGCGTAGGCAGCCAGATCGATTTCCAACTGGGAATGAGATTCCCTGCCTGGTTACACAACGATGGTTCGCCAGGGGGAATTGTAGGGAAAGAAACCTGCGATAGCGCAGCATCTTAGCAAGCCTGCTCAGTAACATGTACAATTTCCAACTGAATTAATCCAACTCTGTCTTGCGACATTGACTTTCCTTGTTGTTTACTGGTGTCTGCTGCATGCGGGAAGTGGCTCCAGCCGTGCCTGGATGTAACCTTATCGCCCCTGAGTCTGGACCGCCCACCCGGATTGCTTGTGGTTCTTGCTCTCAGCAAGTTGGATTTCAATTTGATTGATCTTGCGAAAGCACAGAATACTGTGTAGGATGTGTAGAAATAAATAGAGCAGCGGATGTAGCAGGTAATTATTGGCGAGTAGAAGTGGCCGTAATGTGGATTGTGGAGAGAGAACGAGGGGGAGGGAGAAAAGTAGGTGGGGGTGATGTCACCCTCCAAATGGAGAGATTGATTGATGGTATTGTTTGCTGCCACCCCCGCATGCCCGGACGGAGCTCCTCAACCAACCCTGCTTTTCTTGTTCTTCTTCGGTCTTCGCCTCCCCCTCTTCTTCCTCAACCTTTTTCCTTTTTACTGCTCTTTTGCTTTTCTCTTCTTCTTTCAACCTGATTCTTTCCCTAATTTCCTCGCTTTCTATCGAGTTTGGGGCTGGACGTTGTTCGTGTCCCAGTTTACTCCAATTCGATTTTCCTCTTTTCCGAAGTATCCCCAGGGCTTGATCATCATTATTACCTGGAGCTTCCAGTTTCCCTCCCAATGGCTTCAGACTCAGCTCCCGCAGATGGCACTGGTAAGTGGTTCTTTTTCCGCAGCCTGCAGCTTGCTGGTTGTCGCTCATCATTCAATTAGGTGTCATCAAGCTCGATCCATGGCTGGAGCCGCACCGTGACGCTCTCAAACGTCGATTTGAGTTCGTGGAGCATTGGATTAAGACCATCAATGATCATGAGGGTGGCTTGGAGAAGTTTAGCAGGGTACTTAATTGATTTCTATTCCAACCGATTCCCGCGAACTGATTGCCGCCCGATCTCGAGCCACCTTTCTCCTTGTCTACTGATCCGAACTCATCCCCGCATTCCACTAACATAACCATCGGGTGACCGATAGGGCTATGAGAAATTCGGCCTCAATGTCGCCGATAACGGGGACATCATCTACAGGGAATGGGCGCCCGGTGCAGTTGAGGCCCAATTGGTTGGCGATTTCAGTACGTCTCGGTGTCGTCCCTCTATTTCTGGTGAAGCGGCGGAATTAATGCCTACTGGCAGACAACTGGGACATCAAGGCCAATCCGATGACACAAAATGACTTTGGCATCTGGGAGGTCACAGTACCGGCCAAGGATGGCGCTCCCGCCATTCCGCACGAGAGTAAGATTAAGGTGCGGCTGGACTAGACTCCCGTGGATATTGCATTGTCTGACCCATTTTTCCAAATCCCAGATCACGATGGTCACACGCGGTGGGGAACGCATCTACCGTATACCCGCCTGGATCAAGCGCGTCGTACAAGATCTGAACGTTTCGCCGACCTACGAGTCTGTTTTCTGGAACCCGCCCGAGGCAGAGCGGTATCACTTCAAACACAAGCGTCCAACAAAGCCGGAGAGTCTGCGGATCTACGAGGCTCACGTCGGTATCTCCTCTCCGGAGACGAAGGTTGCGACCTACAAGGAATTCACTAAGAACATGCTTCCTCGTATCAAGTACCTGGGCTACAATGCTATCCAGCTCATGGCCATCATGGAGCATGCATATTACGCCAGCTTTGGCTACCAGGTCAACAGCTTCTTCGCGGCGAGCAGTCGTTACGGTCCGCCGGAGGACTTGAAGGAACTGGTTGATACGGCACACAGCATGGGCCTGGTGGTGCTTCTCGATGTGGTGCACAGCCACGCTTCCAAGAACGTGTCGGACGGTCTGAACATGTTTGACGGCACAGACCACCTTTACTTCCACTCCGGAGGAAAGGGTCAGCATGATCTATGGGACAGCCGACTGTTCAACTACGGGCACCATGAAGTTCTACGCTTCCTTCTGAGCAATCTACGTTTCTGGATGGAGGAGTATGGCTTTGACGGATTCCGGTTCGATGGTGTCACAAGCATGCTCTACACACATCACGGTATTGGAACGTACGTTGACCCAAGCCTACCACTTCTCGAAGTCAAGACTAACTCCACCAAGTGGTTTCTCCGGTGGTTACCATGAGTACTTCGGGCCCGCCGTTGACGATGAGGGTGTTATGTACCTGACTCTTGCTAACGAGATGCTCCACAATATCTATCCCAACTGTATCACTGTAGCGGAGGATGTATCTGGCATGCCAGCCTTGTGCCTGCCTCACTCACTCGGTGGCGTGGGCTTTGACTACCGTCTGGCCATGGCCATTCCTGACATGTACATCAAATGGCTCAAGGAGAAATCCGACGACGAGTGGGACATCGGCAGCCTGGCTTTCACCCTCACCAACCGCCGTCACGGCGAGAAAACCATTGCCTATGCCGAGAGCCACGACCAAGCGTGAGTCTACCCTCCTTTCGTTCAATAACCCCCCATCTCTCACTCTCCCAATGGGTTAGACTAATCCGCATGCCTCGAAACTAGTCTCGTTGGCGACAAGACTCTCATGATGTGGCTCTGCGACAAGGAGATGTACACGCACATGTCCATTCTTACCGAGCTGACGCCGATCATCGAGCGCGGCATGGCCCTCCACAAGCTCCTCCGCCTAGTCACCCACGCCCTAGGCGGCGAAGGGTACCTCAACTTCGAGGGTAACGAGTTCGGCCATCCAGAATGGCTCGACTTTCCGCGTGCTGGCAACAACAACTCGTTCTGGTACGCCCGCCGCCAGCTCAACCTGACCGAGGACCACCTCCTCCGTTACCAATTCCTGAACGAGTTCGACCGCGCCATGCAGCATACCGAGGAGAAGTACGGCTGGCTGCACGCGCCGCAGGCGTACGTTAGCCTCAAGCACGAGGGCGACAAGGTTCTTGTCTTCGAGCGCGCCGGCCTTCTGTGGATCTTTAACTTCCACCCCACCAACAGCTTCACGGACTACCGCGTCGGCGTCGAGCAAGCCGGCACCTACCGCATTGTCCTCGACAGCGACGACAAGGTCTTTGGTGGCTTCGGGCGCAACGACAAGGAGACGCGCTTCTTTACGACTGACCTCGAGTGGAACGGTAGACGGAACTATCTGCAGGTCTATATCCCGACACGGACAGCCTTGGTAAGCATGCCCCTTCCTGAAAATTCCTCAACGTGTTCTACCTTTATGAAAGCATATCAGCAATGCTAACGAGGTGATTGTGTGCGACAGGTCCTTGCTCTGGAAGAAACTCTTTAAGAAACTATTCCCTATTTCCGAATACACCTACCATACAGGTCTTCGATATAATACCTATCTACTTATCAGAAATATGCTCGTGTGAGTTTGAGGGCGATAATCACATCAGTTTTGACCTTAGATTTGTTCTGCAGTCTTTGAATTCTGCTAGCGTCTTAATGAATCTTTTTACCCTGATTGCGTATCCCATCTGTCCCTAGTACGTATTCATAATGAGTTAACAGCAAAGAAACGGGATAGAACGTCCAGTATTGCCATCACATTTGATCTATCAAGTACCAAAGGAGCGAAAGGGATGGCTACCACCCCGTGCATGGCCTGGTAGAAGCAGGCCGGTAAAGAAGCCATAACCAACGTCTCACTCTCACTGTCACTAACGTATTCCACAAGCGAGCTGGCCACCCAAGTAGGCTGGCCATCTCTGTATCACATACAGAATCGCTAAGTATTGCATACTAATATCTTAGCCAATGTTAGTTCTTACCGTATGTATTGATCTGTATCTCCCTTATATATACTAGTCAGCTTGAAGTTCATCATACGGGGTAGTACTACCATAGACTACCCAGTGTCAAATAATTAGCTCTCTACTACGTTAATTGAATGGATTTTATCACTTTATAACATTTGCAGGTCCTGTACATTATCCCTAGCTCATAGCAACAATTGAGACAGTTCAATCTTGAGTGGAGTCTTAGCACCTTGACTTAGCGTACACACTCAGGTAGCCAGTGTCACAGGCCACAGTGAGGGTGAAACTCGAGAAGCTGGGGTAATAAGCTTCCAGGGCAAAAAGTTGGGTGAGAGGATCGAGCTACGTCGAGTATAACGATGTCATCATACGACACTACGGATTGACACAGTTCCAACAAAAGAAAGAGTACAATTGTCTCCGCCCGATGGGTATGAGGCTGAAGGTGGTCATTTTAACTTACTTACATGAGCACGTAGTCACTAGTGTAACACAAGCCGGGAAGTCTCCATCCTGGCTTTAGGAAATCATGGTCGGGGTTGTCTCCAAGTGCCCCCTGCTTCCTTGTTTATGGATCGTTGGACTTTGCAAAAAAAATCCTTTCTCACATAACTCCCTTTTCTCAATTCGAGTACTGTACAGGCATCGATGGAAACCGGATCATGGAAGAAAGGTAGTCCATGTCTAACATAAAAGGAAAAGGGCGCTTAAAAACAATATTACATTTAGGCCTTGTTCTCGAGCTCGGCCAAGATCTTCTCACCCTTGGCACGGGCAGACTCGAAGTCACCAACCATGTAGAAAGCAGCTAGAAGAGAAGCAGTCAGCCAAATTCTGAGCAGTGCGAGGATCCACGGAAATAGAACTTACCCTCAGGAAGGTCATCACCCTCTCCGTTGATGATAGCCTTGAAACTGCGGATGGTGTCCTTGAGGTCGACCAGCTTACCCTCGATACCAGTGAAGACCTGGGCGACGGTGAAGGGCTGGGACAGGAAACGCTGGAGCTTACGGGCACGCTCGACAGTGAGCTTGTCAGCCTCAGACAGCTCGTCCATACCCAGAATGGCAATGATATCCTGGAGGGACTTGTACTCCTGGAGCATCTGCTGGACACGGGTGGCGGTGTCGTAGTGGTCCTGACCGACAATACGGGCGTCGAGCATACGGGACTTGGAGTCGAGAGGGTCGACGGCGGGGTAGATACCCAACTCAGAGATACCACGAGACAAGACAGTGGTGGCGTCCAAGTGAGCGAAGGTGGTGGCGGGGGCAGGGTCAGTCAAATCGTCAGCGGGCACGTAGACGGCCTGGACGGAGGTAATGGAACCCTTGGTGGTGGTGGTAATACGCTCCTGCATACCACCCATGTCGACGGCCAGGGTGGGCTGGTAACCGACGGCAGAGGGGATACGACCCAGAAGAGCAGACACCTCAGAACCGGCCTGGGTGAAACGGAAAATGTTGTCAATGAAGAGCAGCACATCCTGACCCTCCTCGTCACGGAAGTACTCGGCAATGGTCAGACCGGTAAGGGCGACACGGGCACGGGCACCTGGGGGCTCGTTCATCTGACCGAACACAAGAGCGACCTTGGATTCACCCTCGAGCTGAATGACACCAGTCTCCTGCATTTCGTGGTACAGATCGTTACCCTCACGAGTACGCTCACCGACACCAGTGAAGACGGAGTAACCACCGTGAGCCTTGGCGATGTTGTTCTGCGGAGAGGATTAGCCAAAATTACTGGCAAACTAAGCGCGAGGGAAATACTCACGATCAACTCCTGGATGAAGACGGTCTTACCGACACCGGCACCACCGAAGAGACCAATCTTACCACCACGGGCGTAGGGGGCAAGGAGATCGACGACCTTGATACCAGTGACGAGAATCTCGGCAGTGGTGGACTGCTCAGTGAAGGCGGGAGCCTCGCAGTGAATGGGGCGGAACTTGTCGGCCTTGATGGGGCCACGCTCGTCAATGGGGTCACCAGTGACGTTGACGATACGGCCGAGAGTGCCAGGGCCGACGGGGATGGTGATGGGAGCACCAGTGTCACGGGCGGCAGCACCACGGGTCAGACCCTCGGTACCTGAGAAACAACACGTTAGGAGACCAGCGAGAGAGATATTGACACCAAAACCACGCATTGGAAGGGATATTGACGGGGGGGGGAATGGGACGAGTGTCGAAATCTTTCCAGGGTGGCCGGTGTGAGGTAGGTGAAGCTTACCGTCCATGGCAATGGTACGAACAACATTCTCACCCAAGTGTTGCTAATGTCGAGGTTAGCTACAAAGCTTGATGGCAAGCCTAGCTGAGAGGTAGTGGTGGACATACAGCAACCTCAAGGACGAGCTTCTGGCCGTTGTTCTCGGTCTCAATGGCGTTGAGAATGGCGGGGAGCTTCTCGCCGTCGAACTTAACTGTAGTCGAAAGTCAGATGATGAATTTTTTGATGGCATTGAGTCGTTATTGATGGGATTAGGGATGGTATCGCGGGCGGAAAAGATTTTCGCGTGGCCGCCGGCAAGGTTTTTTTTTTGGGGAAGCGGGAACGAAGGGATCGAGCTGAACATACCGTCAACGACGGCACCGATGACCTGGTGAATCTTGCCAACGGAGGCAGCCTCAGTGCTGGCCAGACGGGCAAGGGAGGGAAGACCGTTGGTCTTGGGCTGGAAAGCGCGACGGGCGACGGGGGTAGGCCGAGCAAAAGCAGCCCTCCCGAAGGTCCGGGCAAGACCGCTGAAGGGTGAGAGCAGACCAAGGTTAGTTAAAAGTTCTTTAGCATGGCCAAAGGATGAACAAAGATATAAAGAAAAGAAGAACTAAAGTGGGGGATGGGGGAAGGAGTAGACTGGGGATGGAAAAGGGTCTTTTTGGGATGGGGGGTCTTACCTCTTGAACATGATGATGGTGTTGAAGAGCGAAATGGGTATAGAGAGGTCAAAGGGGAGGATGGGGGAAGGGAAAGAAAGAGAGGGAAAAGGGAAAAGAGGTTGAGAGAGGAGGAGGTCGAGTTGAGGTGGACTCTGGCGGTTTGTGTCCGGCTTAGCCTTTCCGGGGCGGTTTTGCCGACGATCCCGTGATGTACCGAGCAACGCGCGCCTGTGTGTGTTTTTTGTGGCCAGCTGGTGGTAACTGAGCTGTATGCTGTATTGACTGATACCACCAGTATTTACTTACGCCTGCAGACCGACTGCATACATCCATCCATCCCTTCTAAACTTATAGTAGAGGCAAGTAGCTCCGATGTGCAGTACGGAGTAAGTTAGTATATAGTAGTACACTTTCTTGTGTCTAATTGTATCCTCCAATTCATTTAGGCTAAGCATCCTCCTCTCCCTTCCTCTCCCCAATTCCTCCCTGGTCGACTCCATCTGTCCGAGACCCAGAGTACAGCTCGGGGCACTTTCGCACAGAAAATGGGGATCGGACTTGGCGCCGCCCGGATCTTTTACCAACTGGGAACCCCCTCTTTCAGCTGGAGGTTCTGGGATGGATATATACTTCCTACTGCCCACCTAATATCGATAGCATGACGATTCATGATTCATGTCCGAATGGATACTACCTGTTCTTCCCATACACACTCCATTATCCTGCGTCCAAGCTCCCCCGACCCTCTTGTAGTTGAAGCAGCGGTTGCTCCGACAACTCGCAGACATGCATATCCATACATACAGGGAACAAGCGACGGTATCGGACCAACCGCAACCGCCAGCGGAAAAAAAACCTGATGTGTTCCCGTGATTTCCCATTCCGGTTTCCCCTTCAATCCCTCTCTTGCTGTGGTGGCCCCCAAGCTCCATCTGGCGGTGTCTTTCTGTTGAGTGTCAAGTGCGACACGTCGATGGACGATGTTTTGGAGGTGCTTCGTAGTTCCTAGCAACCTAGACCGATAGTTATAAGATGAGGCTGGGAAACTCAATTGCAACGGTTGCAAAACATCGCTTAACTCGTACCGGATTGGTTGTAACAATGACGTTTCCAACAGAGCCGCGCACATTACTTTACTGGGGAGTGAGTGGCTCAAAGCACCTACCAACCCAACCAGTCGGTAGGGGCCCCCCCTCTCAATCTGATATCGGACTCTGGTTCACCATTGAACACTGAATGTATATATACAGTCTGAACCCGTCAACCCTACGACAGGGCGTTCTCCAGCTAGTACTTTCGTCGATTTGCCTGACACCTGCACGGGGCAACTTACGCACCCATCTTTAAAACCAGACTAGGAAAAATATATCATAGAAACCAAAAACCCATTCTAAGGCTACAAAGGAGATACATAGATTATGGCACAGTACGAGGTACAGAGGGGTCTTTTTGGGCTTGACGTTTGACAAACAAGTAAAACAGGTGCGAGAGCAGGTGTCCAAGGTTGGACGGCCACCCATCCTCTGTCATCAGCGGGCGCATCAGAGCAGAGTTGCAACACGTCCAATCGTTCTACCTATTTCTCCCAAGGAATTCGCTGGTGATTTATTGCTTCTCAGCAGGAGGGCTCTGGACGAAGCCCTTGCCTTCATATCCCTCGGAGCTGATACCGTAGATAGGGTTGATCTTCTCACGCTGTTTGTGGAAATCAAGGTCAGTCATTGTTCATATACGTCAAAGCCCAGAATCTTCGAATCAAGGAAAGAAGCAAAGGAAAACAAAGATGCTGTAGACGATAGGTATGTCTTACGAGAGCGTATTCGTTGGAGGCCTCCTGCCACTCCTTGCTCATGGTCTTGGGGAGAGGCTTAGCGAAGTAGTGGATGGCGTAGAAGAGACCAACACCGATGGCGCAGTACTGGAGGGCCTTGACGAAGACTCTGAAAGCCTCGCCTTTGGGGGGGAGAGTGCGGGGGCCGTGGTTGCCGAAAGAGATATAGTAGGCTAGATGATGGGGAGAACAAGACCTGTTAGCAAAATTCTGTCTGCGCTTGCCAGCGTCCAGAAATCATTGCAGACGAATAGAATGAACATACCGGCCTTCTTCTCCTGAAGAGTCAGCTGGTGCCAGTCAGCCTGCATGCGGTCTCTGAGCTGCATCCACAGGTCAGCCTGCTCCTGGGGAGGCATGGCCTCCCAGCGCTTCTCGATACCGGCGAGTGTGGGATTCGAGATGGCATGCTCGGAAGCGGCGCGGGTCTGCTGGAAAGCAATGGTCTGCTTCTCAGCCTGAGGACGAGCATTCAAGCAAGCCATTGGGCTCGAGGCAGTGCGGTAGGAGCGGAGGGCAGCGGTGGGCATGACCGAGCTGCGAGCAGCGACCCGAGAGACGGACTGAGCGAACATTGTGTGTGAGGGGTGTAGCTGTACGACGAGCAATCAACAAATGGTAGCTATCAACTCTCCAGTAATGAGAAGAGCAATTCCTCGAGATGGGAGGATGGTGAACGTGGGGGGTGGAGGAGTGGAGGGGGTGACGAAAGAGTCGCGATGGGAGACGAAGACGACGTTCGATAATCTGTGGTTTGAGGTGGAAAGTCGAGTATCCGGACAGGCTAGCTTAGTCCATTTTACACCCATTCTCATTGGTCAACTACCAAATCCCGTCCCGACCGCCCGTCCGCCTTTGCCCGTCTGACTGAATCCCTCTCCTCCCCCAAGAACATCAGACGATGTCCATCATTGATAAGAGGTTCTCCTTTAACTAGCATGATCCTGATTACTACATTTCGGGTTGGTAAATGACCCCAGGTTCATTCTACTGTAACATCCGACTGGCCCAAGAGTGCAAACTGTTAGCGATGGCAAGACAACTGGGATCCCCTTTCTTTTCACAGACTGGCGATATCTGCGTCAGTCTTATTCCCAGTGACCCATCAATGATCACTTCCAACCACTATAAAGCCATCGCACAAAAGGGTAGAGGGGAAGATCTCTGATTTTGAATGAGCTGGAAGTAGTTCCGTATATCTACTTTACACCCACCGCGTCACTCCTGTCCCATGTCGAGCAACAGCAACCTATCCTGTACAGGCGAACGCTGAACAAACAAGAACAAATCACTGCCCAGCCGTTCGACCTCACAAAGCGCCAGAATCGCGTGGAGATGATACGGTCACTATTGAAAAGATAAAAACGCAGGGTCAAGTCGTAACGATCTCATATTGAACTAAGTGTATGCAGGGAGATTCGGAGTAAGCTGCTTCGTCCCAGGTTTCGTCGCGATTCGAGATGATGCGTTGCGATGGAATATCCAGCACAGTCACCCTGGCCCGGACCCAGCCGGCACCGTCATTTATTTGCCAGCCTTGCCACCGCTGGCCTCGTTCAGGACGGCCTTCCACTCGATGTCGCTCTTGTCGTCAGCGTGGATGGAGGTGTGAATGTTGAGCGCATTCTTCAGGACTTCACGGGTGCTGGCGTAGATCATGGACCACTAGTGTTGCGATGTCAGATATTAAACCCCCAGTCGATCGTGAGGAACTAGTGACGGAGAGGACATACGAGAGTAGGAGTTTCACTGGGAACCCAAGAGATGAAGATGATCTTGCTTCTGTTTCAGGCGAAGATGAGATTAGCAAAGACGTGCACCGCCAACACCGCAATAAGCACAAGCGACAATCATACCTCTTGCCCTCACCACCACCGAGGTCATATTCCACGTCATAGACAGCATAACGGGGCGCGGGGCGACCCTGGCTGTCCTGAGCGGCTGCGAGCTTGTTGCGGAAGACCTCGTAGTCCTCCTCCTGGGAAGCCTCATCGACGACGACTTCCTTCTTGTTGTCGGCAATCTTGAAGATGATGAACTTGGTCTTGCTTCCCTTGGCGCCTCCGCTCATGCGGAAGTCATTGAATGCACTGATGCACTCATCTGTGACAGTGACACTGTTTAGGCACAGCGATGTCAGCTTGGGCACGGAGATACTGAGCTCTACGCGACTCCCAACGGAGCAGGACTTCGACATACCCAGATGCGAGCTAGGAGCATTGTGAAGAGACCAAATTAGTTTCTGAGCATAGGCAACGAGGAGAATAATGTACCTACCGACATGATTGATTAAAGATTTAAAGCTGAGATGAGGGGTGGGTGAGTGGATAACCTGCGCATGCACGCGATGTCAGTTAGCCAGATTCCCCTATTTGTCCCTCTGGCGTCACAGCACGGTCGGCGGATTACCAGTGGGAACAGCACCGAGCTTGCGAAGGGCAGGAAAGGCAACTCACCAAATCGTGAAACAAGCTACTCGGGTAATTTTCTCGAAAACCGAAAGAAAGAAGAAGAATGGGGAGAAAAGGAAGTGGAGGAGAATGAGAAGGTGAGGGGGGAGGGGGATGGAAAGGGAAGAATAGTGGTGGTAATAATGGGGGGTGGAGGGAGGGGGGGAATGAGAGCCGAGATGGAGATAGAGGGGCATTTACTAAGGAAGTACCTAAGTTGTGTTGTGCTCTCTCTCTTGCTCTTACTGCCTATGCTCCAGCGGCGGCGGGCGGACAGTGGGGGTGTCTGCCACGTGATTCGTCCCATCGCACCACCAGCCGCCTTTTTCTGCTCTTCCACTTTCCTTTTTTCCCCCTGAATTTAATTTCTTATTATTAACTTACTGGGCGATGACGGAGTGGCAGTGAAATTCCTTTAATAAGCTAGTACCTAGTACGTAGTAGTAGTTAGGTTGCTACCTACGCATTGGAACTTTACTGTCGAGGGCTCCAGGTGACAAGCCTACCATTAGCAGCAGCAGCAGCAGCAGCATCTCGCATCATGCGCATTACCTGCAGCATCGTGCTTTGCCGCCTTGATCGAACAGTTCCTTTTTTTTCCCCTCAGGACCATAGCCGATAACAGCTAATATCAAGGGACTACACAGTAGTCTTACGAGGAAACCCTCAGAAGGCCGACAAGAATCTATAGTGAATTTGCAGTTCATATGAACCACAGTCCCTCATTCTATTCTCGGAGCTGCAGTCAAATGAATCTTGTTTTTGCACCGGAGTAAACCGCCGTTGATGGGCTGCCAACCATGGAACTAGACCCGGCTAGCCGAGTGATATCACGTCAGTCCGGTCTGGGCAAGGCTACCTGTACGGTCGCTGCTGTGTCTCATCCACATACTTCTTGTTTAGTGTTTACTCTGCATATGCTTACACTATGACTTCGCTCCTGTCAACACCTGAATAAAAAGAGAAATACCCTCCGGGCTCTCATAATGCATAGGATGAGGGCGCAAAAGTACATCAGTTGATACACTCTAGAAGGTGGTTATAGAAATGCAAATCGTATCTAAAAACAAGACATGCACCGCGCGCTGTAAAACGGGGTATATAAGAATCTGAAGGTCGAAATAGGGGTAATCGCAAAAGCATAAAGATCAGATCGTCTCATGAACATCGTCAACCTAAGAGTACATCCGGCAGATTGAGGATGTCGTGACTGCAGTTCAAATCATCATAAAGAGTGCCTAATGTTCTAAGCCATATATCAGAGTCAGCTGTTGAATCCATGGTTCAAACTGTTGAGAAAAGACGTCTGGAGATGTAAATTGCTCTTCGAGCTGCAGCCCCAAGTCGAAGATGCATAGAAGACCAAACGGGAAGTGGTATAGTTCCGCGAGGAATGCTGCGGACTTGAATCTTAGGCATAGTTCTTGTGTCTCATGGATCTTCGTCCGCCTTCCCGCCATCAATAATTTTCCGCCAATGTTGCGGAAGGCATACGCAGACCAGTGGGAATGCTTTAATCTCGCCAAGGGGAGGCGGAGATGGGGCTGGTCGTTGTGAGCCGTTTGAGACACCACTATCACGCTGCTCACGGTGTCTGGCATCATGGTCATCGGCGCTTTCCGGAATACGAATGCCAGTAGCCCATCCGTCATCCCAGATGCCTATTACCTTCAGCATCTCACCTCTGTCCAAGGCAAATTCATCTCCAGCTCGAGGTTGATATGCCCAGAGTACAGCCACCTTGTCACCGGGATGTATCTCATCCGGCGAGTAATAGTCCTGAAATGCGGACAATTGTTCGGACTGTCCGCTTGTCACACCTTCAGGTGACGAGTAGTGACCAGCAACCATTGAACGAGGCGAGCTATCCGTACCCGCACCAGCGAGAGCTGAGTTGCTGGATAGCGAGCCACGACGCTTACCAGTTGTTGGAGGGATCTGCTTGGACATCGCACCCGGACTGGCGCCAAATTCTGAGTCGGAAGAATCGCTGTATTTGCCGCCTCCGAATAAGGCTGCCGAAAGGCGCGAGCGTGCCGGCGACGCACTGGGAACCTCGCGCAAAGCAGACATTCGAGCGACGCGTCCTCCGGGAATAGCAGTATAGCCATTGTTCACCTGGCCCTGTTTCATAGCCGGCGACCCCTTACGTTGTGGGTTCGGTTGGTTGAGACCACTTTCAGTCTGAGCCTTACGTTTGCGCCGCAGGCAGCAGAAAGCTAGTACACCCAGGGCAGCCAGTAGAGCAAGACCCGCCACAGATCCTATCACAATACCTGCAATCTCTCCGCCAGATAAGCCGTCTGACGCATTGGCGGTTGAGTTGGATGTTGACGTCGAGGTGAAGACCGGCGTGATTGTCGATGAGGGGACAGTTATATTCAAGCATCGGGTAGCCGCCCCAGCACCCTCGCAGCAGGAATCGGTGGTGTTGGCCGCGCTCGATTCGCAATATGCACAGAGGCCCAGAAGATTGGTCCGAAATCCACAATTCTCAGGCTCATTGTCTGCCCCCTCGATGCAGCTCACAGTGATCGAGTCGGCAGGAAGGGCACAAATGGTAAAGTCGGATCGAATCTGGGCCATGTAGTCGCTGGCTCTCTCAGGACAAAGGTCGGAGTCGGTAATTATGGCCTCTTCACTTTCAGCCATTTGGGCCTATTGCACGTCAGCACAGATATATGATATGATCAAGCGGGGAAGACTGACACAGGTATCAGCACAAAGTGGTCTGGAGTCTTGAACTGATAGGTTGCAATCATCTTTGGAGCTTTGGACCAAGCTACTGCAAATGACACTCGTGGTGTAGCGGGCATAATAATCACTGGTGTCAGTGAGGTTGGCACCTTCGCATCCTAGATAGTCCACATATCTACCAAGATCAGGCATTGTGAGAGGTATTCATGGTACAGCTGAGGGTTAATATGCTCACTCACTTTGACTTGACAAAAGACTGCATAACATAGCTGTTCAGCTCTTGGTCAAATTGGGTTAAGTTGGAGACATATTGCATGAATGGACTATTGATTCTGTTAGCGCATCGCTGAGCTTCAACCCAGCGGCCGGACAAACGTACAAATCTGTATAGAGACTAGAGTTGGTTGAGATTGATGAGGTGTTGAACGCGGGACATTGGGTCGAGCCCGAGAGTGAGAAGCATGTGCTGGACATGACTGCAGCACCGAACCTGGTTTTACTATAGGAGTACAGAGATCGTGTGGCGCTCAAAGAGCGTAGGACAGACTCGATTCAAGTTCGCGATTCTTCTCGGAAGGCCGTTTACTAGCAATCGCACCCCATGGTTCTCCGGACGCTTTCTGTTTCACTCCGTCGAACCCAGCTTGAGCGAGATTGTTCGACCTATTATATTCTGGCGCGCGTAAAGATGCTGAACGAGGGCAATGGCAAGAGCGTGTGGTCTCGATCTGAGAAGACACGGGATCTTGCGGACAGCTGATAGAGCCGATTGAATAGCACGAAGTCGAGCGGGCTAGCCCAATCTGCCTTACAGCCGATGTTGGAACGAGCGACTGGAATCTGGAGAGTGTCGGAAGAGTCAATACAAGTCGTCCAACAACAAGCAAAGGACCAGAAAAAGAGAGAGGATGAGAAGGTGAATCCAGATTGATGAGCAGATGCAAAGGACGGCCGTGCTTTCCCCTCCGGAAATCTGCGACGGGTCTCGGTCCAAGCTACCGCTGAAGGGAAATCGCCTGGGGCAGTCGGCTGGAATCGCTCTTCACACCAGGGGAAAATCAGAGACCTTCCATGGCTACTGGGCCAGAACGAGGAGACAAGAACTGAATACCAAACGAAACGTGTTTTCAGGTGAAAGAGAAACATACATTGCAGCTACCAATGGAAAGTGGGAGACCTGACTGAGTCGAGGGTCAAGAGTCAATAGGGGGGAGCCCTTTGGCGCGGGCGGTTCGCAATTGGAAAGCAGCCGGCGTCTTCTAAACCCAATCTGCATCCACTGCACAAGTACTGCAGTTCACTTCCTCCCGCATCCAGGAACAAATCTCTGCTGCCGATCAAGTTAGTCGGACTTGTACGGAGCAGCTTCCTATCGAATCAGGATCAGAGCCAGATGGAGAGGTCCCCAGATTCGAGCTCCACAAACTCGCCGGAAGTGAGGTTCGAGGCGGATCGAAGCCATCATCGGCACCAAAGTCCAAATAAAGAGCAATCGCAATGCACGTACTTCTTCTGAGTTTCCACTGCAAGGGTCTTCAACGCCTTAAAAACCTTCTGGTGCACCCAAATTGCACAACTTGCCCCAGGCTTCGAGTATATATTCGGGATTTTGGGTGATTTCGCAGCTCAATTCGGACCACCGACAAGGCCTGCAAGTTAAGATGCGAGCAGAGAAATGGAAAATAGGGAGAAAGAGAAAAGATAAATGCAGGAACCGTGAACTTTATTGCCCGGATGGTCAAGAAGGTTCTGTGATGCATGGCAAGTCACTGGCGGTGTTTATTCCCAACTGACGTGGCACACCTCAATTTTGTGAGGCTGTTAGTGCCAGAGACATGAAGTGAAATGGGCAGGCAGAGCCAACATATGGATCCACCATGCTGGTGAGATGTTCATTCTGTATGTAGTCTTGGGCTCAGCCAGCTTGGTGCATGCAAATTCACACCTTGCCTAGCCAGGCATTCGGCAACTACGGTTCCTACCAGCTGTAGTCTATACAGCACAGTTTGATGGAGAGTGGGCCTGCAAACAAGGAACCAGGACAGAACCAGAGATCCAACCTGTGGTACGCTAAATAAGTTCTAGCCCTAAGATGGAAATTCCCCTGGGCTTTGCGGAGACATCTGAAACTATCTATTATTTTACCTCTTGGAGCTGGCTATCGATAATGACTATCGCAGAATCGCGGTCATATGAGTACATTGAGTATACCAGTACATGTGTTCAGCGACAAAGAGGGCTCCTTAAGTTGTTTCATGTTCAATGGCTAATTGTGTGTCAGCCACTAGGAATGCTGGGCGGCTTGACACTGCCGCTGTTGGGCCGATCGCCATTTGCGATGGCTCACAATGCTCCACTCATGACATTGATTGAAATTGTCCACGATTCGCCTTCTCAACCTCACCACGTCAGGTAGCCTCCCTTGTTAGGTACCTGATTGACTTTGCATTCCAGCCTTCAATTACTGGCCAGTCGTCAGTCGCATGATCGTTTCAACCAAAGAGAAATCACAGTGTTGGCAGCCTCGAGTTGCCGCGATCATTGAGTGTTACCACCCTCGCGTCTTGGTCGTAGGTAGATGGTTTAGTCGCGACCACCATGATGAAGTATTATATTCACGGGGACTGCGAGGAGCTTGCGACTATCTCAATTTCACTTACTGCTTCAATGGACTATGTCCCTCTAGGTAAATTTTCCATATGGTCATTAATTTGGGTGTGTTTTGCATTCATTCCAAATGACGCGGGCTCAGACCGCCATGAGATGCCTCAGAAGTATGTTTGTCCGATGTATCCAAACCTCGTATAAGGATGCCATAATAGTAAACTTATCTCCTCGATAAGGATTGGCATCGGGTACATCTCCCGACATATGTCTATACGTCGTGAACTTACTCCGTATCCCTCGGATTGATGTCCCCACTCATGCACGGATAGATAGCTGGCAATAGTATATCCTTCCCCGCTATGACTTTAGACAGCCCCGAGCACCGCAACTGAAGAGAAGCAATGTTTCATTGTATCCCACGAACGAGCGGTCTCATAAAGTCTATCTAATGGTCTGCCGTCTTCCTGTGTCGCATGAGGGGCGATTGTACCCTTCTCTAGACATCCCATAGCCAATACATGATCAGTGACATTGATTGCTAACTATACATAGGAATTATTTCAAAAGCCTCCATCCCACTATCCTGGATTTCCATATGGAGTGCTAAATTCATAATACTGTGAATTAATCGCTGAGGCTGACTACCAGCAAGTTAACAACAACCGCCCGCCATGTCAGGTGATGAAACCGCTTGGACGACGTCATCTGATTGCGGGCCTGCGGCAGGCATCCATCCATCTTGCTGCTATCATTCCACTACCAACACAACCTGTCTCTGATATACCAGACGAAACGCGTCGCCCGAGTGATTCTCTCTTGATATTCGAAATACTTTACATGGTCTACAAGAGATCCTCTCATCAGTGACCATCCTACCACACCGATCATGTGTGGTTCAGACATTTTCCTAGCAATCCTCGCCGTCTTTTTCCCCCCAGTTGCGGGTAAGCAGGAGCCCCGGGTTTTCATTCAGAGCCAAATGCATATCACTAAAAACTGTGTATAGTGTGGATCAAAGTAGGCATTTGTACGGCCGACTCACTCATTAACCTTGCTCTTTGCTGCCTGGCCTATATCCCGGGCCTCCTGCACGCCTGGTACATTATCCTCAAGTACCCCGAGCCAGACTATGATGATAACAACTACGCGCCTCTTCCCAACCACGGAGGCGACGCCGAGAACGGTCGCGTCACATATTACTATGTTTCTCACCAACCCATCCAGCACCCATCACAGCGGGGATATGGCACCATGCCTTCACAGCAACCCCAGGCAGGGCATGCGCAGTCTCAACAGCAACACCCCGCACCGCAACAACAGCACGAAAATGCCCGAGGAGGCGCCAGCAGCAGCGGCGATCATGCTGACTCGCGACCACCTCCCACGTACGCCGAAGCTGTCAAGGGAGACAACAAAGTGCAACACTGAATGGGTAAGCTGTGGATGAAGGGGGCATGATGCAGTTGCTTCGCAACGGTTGCTATAGGTTGCCTCAGAAGACTGCTTGCGGCTCCCGAAGAGACCAGTGAAGGAATGCTTTGCATCTCCGTGTGCTCTTACTCCTCACTGGACATTACGAACACTTTGCTTACAACGAATGGTAATGGATAATGACACTGTGATATATTATTTGCTCAATTGTCTTTGATCACCACGGCCACCCGGTACTCTCCAGGTGGAACAGTCTCGGGGAACCGCTCTCTGATCTGGTTCCTGAATGTGCTCCTATGATAATAAACAGGGGAAGTTATATTAGTTCTAGTGGTAGCTCTAGGTTCGCACAGATTATTCATGTTCTTTAGTATGTTAAAACGCGCGAACAATTTAACCATAATCCCTCACCGCATCAAGTGTAGAGAAATCCACCAGAAGCCCGCCGAAGCGCGGAGGTTCCGCATGACCGCCTTCTTTTCCGGCTGCCGGCCGACAAACAAGCCTGAGGAATGAATCTCAACCGAATGACTCGTACGATCCTCAGGAACACCGACACCGACACCGACACCGAAGCTACAGCATCTGCGTTGGCTTCTTGTCAGCCTTAGCAGCAGCGGTCATGCAGTCCATGCCATTGCTGCTCAGGCAGTCAATTCGGTCCAGCTTCAACAATCTCACCCGCACCTCCTCCCGCCCGGTGCGAAGACCGCTACTGCCCGCCGGTGTCCCGCAGGCTCTTTACCGTGGCAGAGACACACCTCGGAACTTCTCGATCTGCCTGCAATGTCAAATCCGGTCGCAGAGCTCCCTGTACGCCTCGAATGAAGACCTGGAGAAGAAACAAGATGTGATCATCCTTGGAGCCCCTCCCGCCAAAGACACGCCGCCGGCACCGTCGCCGTCAAGTATCCCTGACCAGAACCCGCATACTGAGTCGGATGCGGGGAGAGACACTCCCGCCGCTGTCCCTGGGGAAGACCAAGCGTCAGCGACAGCTCCCCCCGAAGCTGCAGAGCAAGAAGCAAAGAAGGACGGTGGTGATGCAGACGCTGCGGGTTCCGCATCGCAACCCGGAGGCCTTCCATCCTACCTGGAGAATCGACGGTCGCAGTTCGCCAAACAGTTCAGCACTGTAATGGACAACCTTCAATCGAACATTTTCGTGGCCGGCCAGCGATTGAACGATCTAACAGGCTACTCCGCGATTGAGGCTCTGAAGAAGGACATTCAATTCCAAGGTACGAGAGCTACTTTTTCCACCTGCTCGATGGTTCCCGCACCCCCGAACCAAGTGACCATGTTCCAAGTCTTCTAACATATCATTCCCACAATAGAGGAACGACTCCGAGCTGCCCGCCACCGAGTCCGCACCGCCAAGGACGCCTATGCCGCCGCAATCAATGAACGATCGACCTCTCAGCGCGAGGTCAACGAGCTCCTGCAGCGCAAGCATGCCTGGTCGGCCGCCGACCTGGAACGGTTCACCCACCTCTACCGCAACGATCATACCAACGAAGTGGCCGAGAACGAAGCGCAGCAGGCCCTGACCGAGGCTGAGCGCGAGGCCGAAGAAGCCGCCGCCCAACTGAACAAGAGCATCCTGTCGCGTTACCACGAGGAGCAGGTCTGGTCGGACAAGATCCGCCGGATGAGCACCTGGGGCACCTGGGGCCTGATGGGCGTCAATGTGCTGCTATTCCTGATCTTCCAGATCGCCGTAGAACCCTGGCGTCGTAAGCGGCTGGTCAAGGGCTTCGAGGAGAAGGTCATTGAGGCCATCGAGAAGGAAAAGACCCTGAACCAGGCGCAGATCCTGAACCTGCAGACCGAGTTCTCCCAGCAGGTCGCATTGGCCAACAAAGCCTTGCCCGAACGCGAGGCTGCTGCAGCTCTCACCGCAGCCTCTGAAGCCGCAACCCCAGCAGTTGCCCCCGAGGACCCCGTCACCATGGCCGCTGCCGCCAGCGAAGCTATCCCGCACGAGCAGGATGCACCCGTGCCCGCTTCGGTAACGCCTGAGCCCGTCGAAACCCAAGCTACCCCAACAGCCGCCACTCCTTTCCCCTCAAACAACAAACTCGAAAACGTCCTCCAGAGCTGCAAGATTCACTACTCGCGCATCCCTCCCTACGCTACCATCATCGAATCCTCGCGGCGCTATCTTCGAGACCTCTTCAGTGACCGCCAGATCACCATGACCCAGCGGGACCACTCGATCCTTGCTATCCAGAGCGCTGCCGCTGGTGCGGCTGTCGTTGGGTTGCTGGCGTTCTTCATCCGGCCCCAATGAGGGACAGGCTCTGTAAAGGCCATTATGCGGAGTTGCAACTGTGCCGAAAGGACGCCTTTCTGTGTATCTTGTGTAATAAAGCAGCGATCTGTTTGAGAGGTTCAGCGTCCCTGTATGTATTTGTATAAAGATCCTTAAGACATAAATAAAGCGATGAGCATGTTTGATTATTTTGGACCTCTTGAGTATTACATGATTCTGAGGGGGCTTGATAATAGCTGCGGTTGTCGATAGCGATTGGGCTATGAAAGAAAGATCAAGTACAAATTGCATTGATACAGTAGGTATATAACCACGGAGACAATGAGATCGAGGATACATGCGATGATGTAAAACAGGTCGGTCGTCGGACCGGTCTATAGCCCTCCTACTGGGTTCCAATGAGATCCACATCTGCGACCCAGGTCGCCATAGCCTTTCACAGGTGACCGTGGCGCAATTCGAACAAGCTGCGATGAGCACGAAGCTGTTAAACTTCATGCAAGGGATAGGGTGACAAAGGAAACAAGAGGCTCAGTTCTTAATCGGGATCCCATATTAAAACAAGGTCTCTTTATATCTCGACAGAAGACGCAGAGGGCAAAATGAAAAACAGAAAGAAAGAGGATTTCATCTAACGCACAACACATACAGACACAACGGCACACGCGTACATACACACCAACCTTCTCCGTCACCCCTTCCCTGGCGCTCTAAAAAGGTTGCTTATAGCTAGCCTGCTCTTTCTATGCCCGCGAAAGCTCTCCCCTAATTGCACACGAAGTTCGGTTTCATCTCAAGGTTGCATTTAACCGATGACGAGGGTGTCCTCGGAGGGGAAGCTGTACTGGGGAACCTCGAGGTTGAGGGGAGCAGGTCCCTTTCTTATACGGCCGGAGATGTCGTAGTGGGAACCGTGGCAGGGGCAGAACCAGCCGCCAAAGTCACCGGATTCACCGATGGGGACACAACCCAAGTGGGTGCAGACACCTAAGGGAAGAGAGAGGTTAGAGATCGGGTTGAGCCGGGCGTAAGCACAGGATACACATACCGAGCATAACAAGCCACTCAGCCTTCTGGACACGGTCCTCATCAGCTTGGGGGTCACGGAGGGACTGCCACTCAGTCTTCTGGGCCTCCTCGATCTCATCCTGGGTGCGGTGACGGATGAAGACGGGCTTTCCACGCCACTTGATGATAACCTGTATGCGCGGGGGAGATATAGTCAGATAACGGAGTCGCACAAGGGCCGCCCAAGCGGGGCGAGAGGGAGTTGACATACGTTCTTGCCCTCAGGGATAGCGTTGAGACCGATCTCGACCTTAGCCTGAGCGAGAACGTCGGCAGAGGCGGACATGTTGACCAGGAAGTCTGTTGATATGATCCCACATCAGCGATAATGATCGGAGCGGTAAGGCAACGCAACCTGTGAATCCATCCATCGAGTTGTTGGTTTCCTCAAGTCATTGCCTTCCATCCTCCAATACCAGCCCAGCCCGAACGCGAATTATTGAGAGTGTCGGAGTCACCTACCCTGAACGGTAGCCTTAGCACCGACGGCAGAGGCCAGACCGAGGGAACCAGCCATGAAGTAGGAGAAGATCTGGTTGGAGCGGGGGCCCTTCTTGGAGGAGTATTTGCTGAAGTCGGGGATCTTCACGGTCTGGTCATAGTCCTGGGAGGGGGTGAAGGGGCTGGCGAAGCTGCTGGCTCTGGTCGAGACTCCCCGCTGCTGGCAGGAGGCGATGGCGGCGCGAGAAGTGGTGAGTTGTTGCCGAGCGCAGGCGCGCAGGACGGAGCTGGAAGCGGAGGCGAGAGACATGGCGAAAGGAGCAATTGCACTTCAATTGCGAAGGGGTGAGAGGTGACCGCTAGAAGAATGGTGGGTGGGGGGTGGAGAGGGGAGGAGGAGAAAGCCGGGGGAAGTAGGATCGGAGGAGGATTTGATTTTCCTTGAGGTTGGAGGTTGAAGTCGGAGGCCCGGCACTCATACGGAAAGTCGAACCAGAGCTTTCGCTACGGCAAGCGATCGGAATCACGCCGCCTTTCATTGGCTCGCAGCACCCGTCTTAGTCAGAATCTCACCTGACGTATTGTCATTGATCCATTGATTGATTGATTATCTTTCTAGGCGATCGTTTGCATGGATTCTATGCCACTCGCAGTGAGATTGAATGCAAGCACCCTATATCTCTGTCATCTGAAAATAAGTATATACACACTGCCTCATCCCAATGGTACTGCTGGACTATGCTATGTAAGGTACCAGTAGTATGTTGCTGTCCTCCCGTCCGTCCCGTTTCCGTCCCGCCCAATGCTATTATCCAGATTCCCAATGCGTTTAACCAGAGGCCAAATAAGAGACTCGATTGCCTTGGACCGACGACGACACGACAAAAAAAAAAGAAAATAACCAAAAGAAGAGAGAAAACAAACATTGAACTGAAGAAACCGGATGAACCCCTGAAAAACTCCCCAATGCCATGCAATGTCCCATCAAATTGTGGTCGTTGGTCGCAGTCACTGGTCGGCCATCTCCACATCCTCATCGTCTGCCGGTGTTTCTACCGTTCGATCGACCATCATCGTCACCGTCGGCGGCCGCGATCCCCTTGAAGGCTTGTCGTCTGAAGTTTGTTGGGTCTCCGGGTTGTCCACCTCTGGCTTCCCTTCTGCCGCTGGAGGTAGGCTTCCGTTCAAGGTGCGCTGTCCCTTCTCGTATCCGGCTTCCTTAGCCACCTCCTTAGCCCGCTTCTCCTTGAATTGTTTGTACGTTGTTGTCTTGGGAATCACGTCGGAGAGGAATTCGAGGTTATCAATGCGCGACACTGCCGTGGCTATAGAGGAAAATGTAAGTCTTTGTGATACATCAGCCTCGACCTTTTCTGCTACTGACCAAGGTCCTTGTATTGGATGGTTTTGCGCGGTTTCCTTTCCGATTTGACGACGTTGTGGCCTTGTTCGGTGAGGTATTGGATGAACATTTCCTGCAGGATGGCGAGCAATATGTGAGCCAAAAGGTACATCCACGAGGGCACGAACGACTAGACAGAGCACGAACCGTAGCCATAGCGATGACAAACGTAGCGTTACTCGAGCACTGAACAATATCTTCGTCGAGTTGAATGATCTTCTTGATTCGCGATACTGCCAGATACTGTCAATCAGAGTTAACTGGGCGGCTATCTTGTTCACATACTAGGAAGAGCACTCTGGCCGGTGATCTCTGGGGAGGCCGACGACTCGGCCGCGGACTTGTCTTTGGGAGGCATCGTGTAGGCGCGTCGAATTATCACCTGGAGTAGCAGCAAATCGTAGCCTGAGACCAAATGCTTTGTCTTAATAGAGGTATATAAGTCGTTTCAAAAATTTTGCAAATAGAAGCAATGGTTAGGAAGTTGGTCTAGGCAGACGGAGTGGGTTGACGATAGTAACGCGCGCGGGCCCTTGAAACCCACTCGCGCGTGGCGGAAGTGGAAAATTGGTCCAATCTCCAAGAACAATGCTCAATAGAGGATGCTTATCATCCGTCCAGGTAATTGGTGAAGTTTGTTAAGCTACAATCATTCAGCTTTTCTTACCAGTTGTACTCTTGTTGCGCCAATCTCCAAGTGTCCCTTTCGTATTTCTACTTACTACTAATTTTACTAGTTTATCGTCGCTCACGTGGGCGGCCGCGCATCTACTCTTCCAGCTTCTCCCCCTCGGAACCCTCCGCTATCGACTCCGATCTACAGCCAAGGCCAGACCATGCTCTTGTCGCCGACGCAGCCGATGGAATGAGCTCCATACCTGCCTCATCCACCTCTGCCCACCCGCCCTCAGTCCTGGCTGAGAGGCGGAACTGGAGGAGGTTATCAGGCTTATCTGTTCTATCACCTGTTGACGAACGCCCGTCCCCGGCCAACGGTCATGCCCCCGCCATCACCGAGGAAATCAGTGAGATCAAACGATACGAGGACTTCACCACCATCGATTGGGTTCAGGATGCGATTCACGAACAATCGCGACGTCGAGCGAACCGACGAGACGGCTTTGGGTTTTGGGATCGAGAAGGCACTTTTGGTTGGAGACGCAAGGTGCGCGAGTCTTACAATGCTGGACAAGCTTGGGTCGTGATCACAATTGTCGGCGCGGTGATCGGCCTGATCTCCGCCTTGCTGAACATCATCACGGAGTGGTTGTCCGATATAAAACTAGGCCATTGTACAACGGCATTCTACCTCAATGAGCAGTTCTGTTGTTGGGGCGCTGAGGGAGGTAAGCTAATGCGTCGGCCTTGTCGCATCGGTCATTGTGGGCTCACTCTTACTCAGGTTGTCCCGAGTGGAAGCCCTGGACGTCCTTCTCACTCGTGAACTACATCATATATATCTTCTATGCGGTATGTCTATCTCGCTCCTTTCACATTGGGAATGTCACTGAAGCTCGACTTTAGGTACTGTTCGCCTTTGTCGCCGCAAGCCTCGTCAAGTCGTTCGCACCGTACGCCGCAGGGTCTGGAATCTCTGAGATCAAATGCATTATTGC
Source organism: Aspergillus saccharolyticus JOP 1030-1 (assembly GCF_003184585.1). Lineage (NCBI taxonomy): Eukaryota > Fungi > Ascomycota > Eurotiomycetes > Eurotiales > Aspergillaceae > Aspergillus > Aspergillus saccharolyticus. The sequence continues at coordinate 230,107 of NW_020290611.1, forward strand.
AGGATTTGTTATGAAGGGGTTTCTGGGGGCATGGACACTGTTGATCAAGTCAATCGCACTTCCGCTGGCTATTGCATCCGGGCTTTCCGTTGGCAAGGAAGGGCCTAGCGTTCACTTCGCCGTTTGTGCCGGCAATGTGATCTCACGCTTCTTCGAAAAGTACAAACGGAACGCCTCGAAGACGAGGGAGGTCTTGACAGCCACGGCCGCGGCGGGTGTGGCAGTTGCGTTCGGTAGTCCTATTGGCGGTGTGCTTTTCTCTCTCGAGGTAGGAGATGGCTGTCCGCGCTTGTCTGTCATCTACTTATCGTGGTACAGGAGGTAGCGAACTATTTCCCGCTCAAAACCTTATGGCGCAGTTACTTTTGTGCGCTGGTTGCGACCGGAGTGCTGGCGGTATGTATTTCATCTCACTTCAAGCGAGTAGTCACTGATTCGACTGGCAGATGATGAATCCGTTCCGAACTGGACAGCTGGTCATGTTCCAGGTACAATACGACCGAACGTGGCATTTCTTTGAATTGATTTTCTTCGTCCTAATTGGCGTTTTCGGTGGGCTGTACGGGGCACTTGTTATCAAGTGGAACCTCCGGGTCCAAGGCTTCAGGAAGAAGTATCTGTCGCAGCATGCCGTCATGGAATCGGTCATTCTGGCAGGCTTGACGGCTGTGCTCTGCTATCCTAACATGTTCTTGCGGATCAACATGACGGAAATGATGGAGATTTTGTTTCGCGAATGTGAGGGTGGTCATGACTACAACGGTCTTTGCGAGTGAGTCCGATCTTCTTCCATGCTCATACATGTTGCTGACGCGAACTTAGGGCCAAGAATCGGTGGACAATGGTTGGGTCTCTGGCCTTTGCTACAATTCTCCGCATATTTTTGGTGATTATCTCGTATGGCTGCAAGGTCCCTGCCGGTATCTTCGTGCCCTCAATGGCCGTTGGAGCGTCGTTTGGCCGCTTTGTCGGAATCTTGGTGCAGGCCCTGCATGAGGCGTACCCTAAATCTCAGTTCTTTGCGTCTTGCGAGCCTGATATTCCATGTATAACACCGGGCACTTATGCGTTCCTGGGAGCTGGAGCCGCCCTGAGTGGTATAATGCATTTGACTATTTCAGTGACCGTCATCATGTTTGAACTGACGGGGGCGCTGAATTACATCCTTCCAACCATGGTGAGTTTCTTCAGTGTGTTCAGAGGAATCTGGCTGGTAACTAACGTGATAAGATTGTGGTTGGAGTCACCAAGGCCGTTGGGGATTGCTTCGGCAATGGTGGCATCGCGGACCGCATGATCTGGGCCAACGGCTTCCCCTTCCTTGACACCAAGGAGGACCATGTCTTCAATGTACCTGTGTCCCAAGCTATGACAGCAGATCCAGTCTGCCTTCCCGTAGCCGAGTTCCCTGTGCGCGAAGCAGAGCATTTGCTAAACGACAACAAATTCCAAGGTTTTCCAATCGTGGAGAACCGTACAAATAAGACGCTAGTCGGTTACATTGGTCGCACAGAACTGCGATACGGAATTGACCGCGCCAAAGCTGAGGGGTTGCTATCTCCCAGTGCGACATGTGCATTTACCAAGGAAGCGGCCGAAGCCGCCATCGCACGTCGAGCGACTGCCGCTGCCTCTAATTCGGCATCGCAACATCTGGCCCCCGAAACGTTTGAGGACATCCAAACCAGCGCCGGGACCAGTGTTGTGGACTTGAGCCGGTACGCCGACCACACGCCGCTGACTGTCCACCCCCGGCTGCCTCTCGAGACCGTGATGGAGATCTTCAAGAAGATGGGCCCCCGTGTTATCGTGGTCGAACACCGCGGCCGCCTTACGGGTCTAGTTACCGTCAAGGACTGTCTCAAGTATCAGTTCAAGGTGGAGGCCGAAGAACAGGCTCTAGCAGCGACCAGTCCCCCGCAGCTCTCTCTGGGAGGAGGACCGGGAAATCAGCGGCCAAGCGAGACGCTGGAGGAGCGACTGTGGAATTGGATGCAGCAGGTCGCGTCGTTGTTTTCCTGGCAGCGAGCCTCACGGATACGACTGGGGTCTCGCCGAGTGGATCCGCGACCGTCAACTCTGCCCGGCAGCGGCCAGGAGGGGGCGTCATCTTCTTCGTATCCGCATGATCCGATGGAATTAGAAGATAGATGAGTAGGTAGTAATCTATAGAGTAAAAATTATGATTGGTGAATGTTGGCTTTCTAGCGAAGCGGGCATAAACTTGACCCAGCTTCTTTCGTAACTCATAGTACATACTAAGATCTGCGGCCATCGTCCGAAGAGAGGTTGGCTGTCTGAGTAGTTATATACAGTATCCAAACCTACTAATTTTCCTTGACGAATGAAGACCACACCACTGAGCTTCCCAGAATACACACACCCACACACAGATCCATAGATAGATTCACTCTGGCATTAAATCCCAAACTCCCTCAACTCCAACATACACAAACTCTCCATCCCCTACTGACACTTCTATTCTCCAGCCCAAAAGAGTATGTATACGCTACGACCTTCCATCCTCATCCCTCATTCCAACAATAATACACCCCGTCCCCATCATCGCCGCCCCCAACCACCACAACCCGCCGACCCGCTCCCGAAACACCACCATCCCCAGCACAGCCGTGACGAGGAAATTGGCTGACGTATTCGTGATAGACACCTTGGTTGTGGAGGGAGAGGCCGTCAACGCGCGCGTGAAGAGCGCCCACATGATGATGTTGCAGAGGATGTTGAGGGCGAGGCAGATCTGTTTCCCGGACCGGAATTGTTAGTGGGGGGGATCGATTGGTTGAGTTGGGTCGGTTTGGGATTTTGGAGGCTGGGGCTGTAGGGGTGTATGTAGGGCATAGCAGAGGAGATGGGCAAGACGTGGGTACTAGGTGTATATCGGATGAGTGAGGATGGGCAGGGGTTTTGAGAAAGCTTCATGCATGCGTGTATATGTGGAACGTACACCCCTAATAGCCAGCATTAGGATCGGATGGTCATCGGTGGTGGTGGTTCCCGCGCCGAAGAGGGAGAGGAGGGAGGCGGCGAAGGCGGTGGTTTGGGTGTCTGTGGTTCTATTCAGGAGTTAGACATTCTCTCGCTCGGCTTCGTGGGTGGACATGAGAGTTGAGGAGTAGGATAGGACTGAGCGTACAGTTTGGCGAAGAGGCCGTTGAATGCGGCGAAGGCGCCGCTGGAGAGGGCGAGGAGGATCCAGCGGGGGGTTTTCTGAGGTGGAAGTTGTTGGTGGGCGGATGTGTCGGGCATTATGGAGAATCTCCGTGAGGTGATTGATCTGAAGATGGAATCAATAAGTATTATATGGTTATAGAGTCATTGGATCGGGATAGCGATATGGGTTTGTTGTTGGTGTGGAGAGAGCAAGGCTGTCCGCGGACAAGGGGTGTCGTTAAATCGTTATCGGAAGAGGTTTATCTTATCTGATCGATGATGTTTTCCGCTTTGGGTGCCCCTGGCTACAGCTTACTCGTACTTTACTTAACCATCATAAAGATAGAAGTCAATTCTAGGTAGACTGAGTACACCATGAAGCAGCCAAGATCTCCTCCTACAGAACAGGATGCTTACCGTCTGACATCTAATGCACGTCTCTTTCTCATCTAGTACACCTCCTTCCCCTACGGTGACAACCGCTCAATGCGCCACCGATACCCCTCTTGATCCCCTCCACCAACCCTCACATACCTGAACCGATCATGCAAGCGACTTTTCCTGCCCTGCCAGAACTCCACCGACTCCGGCACCAGGCGCACTCCCCCCCAGAAAGGCGGCAGCGGGATCTCCTTGACGCCCTCGAACCGCCTCTCCACCTCCCGCACCCGCTCCTCCAACAATTTCCGCCCGTCATCAATATCCCGCTCCTCGACATTGCGCGGCACCTGATGCAGCGTGGGGTCCAGACTGTTCCGGCGCCGCTCGAGCAGTAACTCCGGCTCCGCCTGCCACAGCACCTTACTCTGCCAGCTGGCCCACGCCCCGATCTGACTGCCGCGCTCTCTCGTGCGCCAATACAGCTCACTCTCCTCGCGCGAGAGCGGCTCCACCAACCCCTCGATACGCACCTGCCGCTCCAGTCCCGCCCAAAGGAAGGTCAACGCCGCCCAGCGGTTCCCGCCACCACCCGCAAAATCCGCCTGGAGATTCTCATCCGCCGCGGCCGGCTCGGGGATCGCGCGCGGCCCTTCACCGTCGACATCACTAGCGCCGCCCCGACCAAAAACATCCCCGCCCTTCCCCTCCCGACTGCCCCAGTTACTATACACCGTCCACCCCCGCTCATCCAGCTCCTTCAGGTACACGACGCGCGCGCTCACCCGCCCGGACGGCAACGACGCCGTGGCCAGGGTGCACGTCTCCGGTGCGGAGGAAGGCAGCAGCCGAGGGTCGCGGAACCAGGAGTGGAACTGGTGCAAGGGGTTGGTCGGGTGGAGTTGGGAGACGGTGAGGGGCGGGTTAGAGACGAATTGGTGGGCGCGCGCCGCGTGCGCCACGAGGTCCTTCTCCGTGGCGGAGGTCGGCGTCGAGGTATTGGTTCGGAGGGCGGCGGCTATCTCGACTTCGGGTTCGTCTTGCAAAGCAGCAGGAGGAATGGACGGTGGTTGCCCATGGCTTCCGTCGGTGTTGGGGGTCTCGATGTCGCCGGGGGCGACTGGTCTTGTACGTTAGTGATGGGGAAATTCCTTTTGACCTTGAATTTGGGGCTTGGTGTTTGGTAGGGGCTTCTTGTGGATTTTGATGCGAGAGGAAATGCATGGGAAGGCGTACAGATGAGCTTCTTGGGGTGTTTGGGGTCGCTGCTGGGAGATTTGACCCCGTCTGGTGAGTCAGGGTCCATGGCGGATCGTGTGATCGACAATGATGAGAATCGAGCACGGCAGGAGTGGTGGAACTGGGTTTGATGGGCAAATACAGAATAGCAACGATGTGAAAAAGCCAGTCGTGAAGAGAAACGAGAGAAAGTCATAGACTTCGTGCAGACTTGCTTGAGATGGAGGAAAAGAAGACGGAGGATCGATGCGGAGGGCGGCGGGGCAGAGGTTCAGTTTATCGGAGAACAGCGGCGGATCACGTCACTCTCTCTCACTTGCTGACTGGCCGCCTTGCCGACTACAGTGGGACTGGAAGAACATTTTTGGATCGATTGATATGTCCATTGTATAGACACTAAAAGAGGTGGGAGTGTTCTATCGGAAGAAATCAAAACAAAATGGTATATACATCGCCCAATCCCAGTCCTAGAAACGCCAATGCCATGCGCTAGATGCAAATCCATAGTCCATCTCCATATCGTCAGAGTTGCCCCCTTATTTTTCGAATGTTCAAGCCGAGACTATCAGACTGGATTCAGCCCAGAAACAGGGATCCAGCCCTGGAGAAAATATTAACTGACCATCAACGCGATGATCGAAAACGAGAAGGCAACTTTTCATGTCGCAGGCTCTACAGAGCAGCGACGGCCGGGACAGCTGGGGCACCGCCAGTCCCAACCAGATCGGCAATCTTGCCGGCCACAGCAGGGGGATAGCCCCGAGAGAGCATCTCCTGTACAATGCGGGCAGCGCCCTCGCGGTCATCCGACGCCAAGAATGCGCGCGTCATGGCCTCATATGTACTGGGCTCGCGCTTCTCAATGCCAATGCTATCGTAGATAGTCTTGGCTTTGGAAACGTTGCCCTCCGCAGCCCATCCGTGAATAAGAGTGTTGGCAATATAAGCGGTCATCTCGACGCGGCGCGCAGCCATCTCCTTCACAATCTCCTCCGACCGAGCAACCTGATGGTTGGCCACCATGGCCTCAAGAAGGGCTTGGTACAAGCAAGGCTGGACCCGCACCTTGCGGTCCGACACAACGGAGCGGAAGACTTCCATAGCAGCGTCCATATCATGCATCACACAGCCCTTGGCGTGAATCAGGGAAGCATAGTGCACAGCCTCGGGTTGCTGACCAGCAGCCTTGATGGTCTCAAGCACCTTCTCGGCCGCAGGCATATCAATCGGCTCCAAGGAGGCGTGGGCGTCGATGAGCAGCTTGTAAGTGTGCATAGTAGGCTGGATCTTTCGAGTGAGCATACGCTCAAAGTATGCCAAGACCTTGCTGCGGTCGCGCTTGGTGTTAAGGAAGTACTGAATCATCGAGTTGTACGGGGCGGGGCGAGGCTTGTAGTTAGGCATCGACTCCATCTCTTCAAACATCTCTTCGGCAAACCGTTCGTCGCTGACACGACAAAGGGCATTGACGATCGTTCCATAGGTGACACTGGTCGGGCGAACTCCATTGGCGCGCATCTCGGCGAAGTACAGCAGACAATCATCAATGCGACGAGCCTTGCCGAGCTTACCGATGAGGGCGTTGTAAAGAAAAGACGTGGGCTCAACACCTTCGGCGACAGCGCGGTGGAAGATCTTCAAAGCCTCGGTCGCTTCGTCGAAAGTCTTGGTCGATTCCTTCAGAGTCGTAATGTAAAGACCAAAGGTGTTAGCGGAAGGGGCACAGCCAAGATCCAGCAGCTCCTGGTGGAACTTGGAAGCCTGGCTGCGGTCTCCCAGGCTCAGGCACGAGGCCACCATCGCGTCTAGGATCGAAACCCAACCGTACTTGACAGCGTTGTACTGAGGAAGCAAGGGCACATCACGACGAGCCATGCTCAAAATCTCGTGGACTAGATCAACACGGTTGATCTTGGTCGCTGAGTTGATCAGCTTGGCGTACGTGATGTAGCGAGGGTGACGGCCGCTGCGGCGCATGGAACGAAGGCGCGAGAGAGCCTCGTTCAGGTGAGACTCTAGCGAGCCGTGGTTGTTCTCAAGTCCATCAGCAATCATCGAGGATCCGCGGAAATCGGTGGCGTATGCATAGGGGTCGAATGAGTCTTCGCTGGAGACTGGAGTCATGGAGGACAGATCCGAACTGGGAGAGTGACGACCACTGACGAAAGACGAAGGGCTAGAGGTCATGGAAAGATGGTCGTGCCATCTCTTGACCATGTCCGGGCGGCTGTTGAACAGTTTGCCCACGGCTTGGTCGACCATCTGGGTGGTAGTACTTTCCATCGGCAGGCCAGTAGCCAAGGCGAGGTCCAGCATGTGAGCGAAGCGAATTGGATGAGCCACGTCGAACATAGCGCTGTTGTTCAGAAGCATACCAGCCTGCACCTGAAGAGCCAACATGAGGTCACGGGCACTCAACTGAGAGATGCCGACCGGGCCCAAGCTGGCAACAACATGCTCGGCGACAGGGGAAATGAGGCCGCCATTCTCGACCATCGACCACATGAGAGACATGGCAGCTTGACAGGAGAGAATAGCCGCAGTTTGAACAAGAACGCGACCGACAAGGTGAAGGCTTTCGTTGATCTGTTCGCGAATATGGTTGAGGGTTAAGTCGGTCGAAGTACTGCGAATCCGAGCAAACATATTACGAGCTTCAACCAAGGCCTCTTTGATCTGACCACTCTTCACGAGAGCGACTGCATACATGGCGGTCGGCTGGACCATGTCCGGGGTTGCCTGACCGGCAGTGTTGAGAGCGTGCCACAGGGTCCGGGCGGCCGACACATTCCCCTGACGTACATGAAGGGCCAGCATGGAGACCGCGGACCTCTGACGGACGCTCATGTCGGTGGGGAGAGCATCGTATGCTTCGGATGCTGTCTGAAGATTACCCGCATCCGCCGCGGCAATGCAGATCTGAGACATGGCATGATCCAGTGCGCTATCGTGCAATCGGGTCTTGGCTTGCTCCAATGCGCGACCGTGCTCCCCCGACTTGAGAGCATGACGCACCAATCCATCCTCAACAATTACCGATTCCACAGCATGCTGGCGGGCCTCACGGTTTTCTGTCACTTCGTTGAACGAAGCTTGGATCCGCTCCAGAAACCGAAGGGCTTGCTCTTCCTTTCCGCAGGAGAGGTACGCACGGACCAACGCTGCATAGACCTGCCCATCCAGACGCTGAACAATGCTAAATGTACCGTTGTCGTCCGAAACAGCGAGAGCCTTGTACTCGTTGTAGCATTCCACAGCGCTCTGCAAGTCCCCGGTCGAACCGAAAGCATCGATCATGGACGGGAATATCGACGCGTGTGGGGTCACCTTGTGGGTTTCCATGTGGGCGTACACGGTGACCATGTCTTCAACCAGGCACTCCTTGGCACATGCGGTGATCAAGTAACGGTAAGTGTCGAGCGCAAAGACGAACTCCGGGTGACGGGCGGTAGCAGTACGGAAGAGCTTCATAGCAATGGCGAGAGAATGGTCTTCGGCAAGAAGCGCCTGCTCCAACTCACTGGAGTGTAGCATGAACTTGCCAGGCTCCTCCATACCACCGTAACGGGTACGGTCCTGCTCCAAGAGGTCCTTGGCCTTGCTGGCATCATGGGCGCGAACGACGAAGAGCTGAACCAGAATCTGATACGTCTGCTCATCGGGGATTACTCTGCGACGAAGCATATCCGAGTAGATGTCCAACGCCTTCTGAATCGCCTGCGCGGTATCACCGTGGAGCTGAATCGCCGACTCCAACAGGGCATTGTAGGCCCCGACGGTCGGCGTCAGTCCATCCCGTAGGATAGCCGCGAAGGCACCCGGGATTTCCGCATATTTCCTGCCATTTGCCAAGTGGACGATGTGCTCGGAAGCAATGCGAGACGGCTCGACGGTCGCATCCTCTACAGCGGCCACATCGGCGGGCAGATCGGGGAACGCCTCGGTGGCGGAACTGTGCTTAGTCTCAGAAGCCTCCTCAGCCTGAGCTTGTTCTTCTTGTATTTGAATCTCGCGGGCAACGGCTTCCTCGACCTTGGCACTGACGTCCTCATTGGCGGAGGCTTTCGTGATGTGAGGCGAATCGTGGAATTGAGAATCAGAGGTTGGGAGGTTGGCTTCACTCTTCGTCTTTCCTTCTTCTTCGTTCAATGTGGGCTTCCATCCAATTCTCCTCCGCATCTGCATCTGCTTCCAGTCACTGTCATCTCCGGTTTGCTGAGCATGTTGCCATGCGGCGTAGTAGGCCGCTAATCCCAAGTCACCAGAGCCGGAGGTGCCCTGGCTGGCTTTGGCGCCTGCACCGGAGCTAGAGGGCTGGAAGACATTTTGTAGCTGAGTTGTGCGCGTGAATTTGGCGGCGGGCTGGTTGGAGAGGGTGTTTAAGGTAGTGGACGACGCGTATGAAGACTGCGAGGCCGCAACTACCGACTGAGCATAGCCATGGGTGAAGGCTTTGGTGAAACTCTGACGCGCGAGGTGGGTGAACGGCTTGAAGACCATTTATCTTGCGGGAGACCTCTTCAGAGGGAAGAGGCAATGCTAGAATTGAGGTCAGCAACGCTCTTAACAGCCTGTATTTTTCTCTATCTTCAGTTGTGAAGCATGCACCAAAGAAATATTTGCCTCTCACTCTCCGCCTCCGATCGGGTAATTCGTACCTTGCAATCAAAATAATAATAACTATGCAGGTTCATTTGACGACTGCTGGTCGCCAAAAGAACGCGCTGGGAAAGGAAGAAAGGGAGTGATTGCGAAAGGGAATTTTTGGTGAAATGGCTTGAAGCCTGTGTGTGAGTGAGCAAGACAGACAAGTACGAGGCCACAGTTGGGAGGGAATTGATCGGTATTTCAGAGCCCGGGGAGGGAAACTGATCGGTATCGCCGGGGTGGCTCAAAGGGGTTTAGTGCCGAGTTTGGCTCTAGGTACTTTTGTCACTGCCGTGCTGACCAATACATTTAGAGACGCTGATTGGCGTCTTCCAATAGATTCTTGACAGGTCTGAGAATGGGTTCCAAGGGAGCATTTCAGCGATAAACGGAGCCTGGAATTTTGCATCCATTGAAGGATTAGTCTAGTTTATTGAGTATATGCATGTACTGCGGGATTTACTCTGTGAAATCTGTGATAAGTTAATGCAGGCGTCAGTTTGCTGCACTGCAAAGGCTGATCAAATAAAACAGGATATGTAGCCGTTTCGAGCAACAAATAATCATTAGTAGCTGTGCACGAAAAAAAGAAAAAATTTTTTTATGCAGCCAGACAAAGATAGAAAGGAACACTCTCCACCAGACGAAGGTACGTCAGGATTCGAGAAAAGTCGTTGCCTGAGGCGAAAATAGGAAGCAATAGGAAGGATTCCGCGTGTCAGGTGGCCTCTTGACTTTCTCAGTTCTCGCTGCGGCCCCGGATTGCAGCTCTGGCCCAATCGGGTGGACCAAAGCGCACGGCTGGACCCCTGGCTGTGAATCCGTGACTCACTGTTCTTCCGACTCTTTTTCTTCGCAGGAGGGGGCCCGCAATGCACCCCCCGGAGTCTGCAGGCTGCCCTCCGAATGGTTGGTACGGGGCGCGGATGCCCGGCTGGCCGAAGCACCGAACTTCGCTGGAATCCCGCTTGGCCACGGATAGGGAAGGGTTTGGATCGTTATATCCGTCTCAAATCTCCGTCTGTCCGGTCCGTGGACTGTTTCCGCCGTCTCGGTGTTACCCTTGTCTATCCATCAGATCAGATCAGTCCTCATTGGATTGGCGGAGGAAGATCAGGCTCGACTTCGTACGGCCAGTGGAACTCTGCTTTAGATTTTAGATTAATCTTAGTTTGTGATGTCCTTGGAAGCACAAAGTGAATCAAATCAACGGACTGGAGACGACAGACGCAGTAAGATTTCACATGGTGAGGCTGCTGCCGTTGTTGCTGCGCCTTCCACGTATTCAACGGAGTATTTTCCGAATAAGATTCTGGTCTGTGGTCATCAGCCCGCTGATGATTCTTCTTAATTGCTCTGACGTTGCTCGTACTGGGCGCCATGTGCATGGGAGCATGCATGTTGAGGTACTCCGTACAGTACTTTGAAATTGACGGGATGGACCTGACGTAAATCGAGATGACAGACCGCTGCAAACTGACACCTTAAAGGCCAGGCATCAACGGTGGGTACCAGCCACAGAAACAGCCACATTTCGCATTCCGACGGCCATATCCCCGTCGACGCAGCAACAATGAAGGCATTCATGAACTATGTCAAAGATGACAAGCTCATTCTTGCAGGTCACTGATACAGATCGATATTGGCCATTCTGGCATCCATCCGAATTCCTCGACAGTATCATACCCGGGAGACCTGGCAGGGCAGAGACCAGCATGGCTTCACTTTGAACGCCTCATCGATTTAATCCACTACCCGGCGGGGCTTATCACAAAGATCGTCTCTCTCTATGGATTTCCGGTGCAGAGGAAGCCGATTGTTGTGCTTTTTCACTACTCGACCTGTGCTTATCGTTAGACATCTACGGCTTGCAAAAGGTATGTATGGAGTAAACAATGCAGGGCTACCCCGCTTTAGCTTCTGCCTTTTCCCCCCTCACATATCATAATCTACTAAAGGCAAGACTAGCTCCATTGTTGACACTGCTCCCTTTCATAGCCCTCCTGAATTTTGCCCCAACGGATTCATGATCTATTTCTCCACGATCTAGCACAGCAACATCACACCGATTTACCTCATGTCCTACATCCCTCCGACCGTCACGGCGGTCTCCGCTCCGGGCAAAGTCCTTTTGACGGGCGGCTACCTCGTCCTCGACCGCAACTACACAGGCACCGTCTTTGCCCTCGATGCTCGCATCCATGTCATCGTTCAGCAGCTGAAGAAGCATCACCCCAAGAGCCCGTCCGCGGCAGCAGGGGAGGCGGAGAGAACGATAGACAACAAGGAAAGCGAAGACATGGTCGTGGTGCGGTCCCCGCAGTTCGTCGACGCTGTTTGGGAATACGGCATACAGCGGTGCGAGAATGGCGGTGGAATCAAAGTGATACAGAAGGGCGAGGGGTAAATGCTCCTATAGTATCCTCTTAGTTGGAGACTTGAACTAATCCTTGCTCCCAAAAATCAGACGGCCCAATCCCTTCGTCGAGACCTCCCTCAACTACGCCTTGACCTACATCAGCTATGTCGCCGGCTCGAAAGACTTCGGCTCGCTGTCCATCACCATCCTCGCCGACAACGACTATTACTCCGAGACGGCATTCTCCAAGATCTCTGGGATCCAGTCACCCGGCCGGTTCGTCAACTTCGGCGTCCCCCTCCACGAGGCACACAAGACGGGACTAGGATCCTCCGCCGCGCTGGTCACCGCATTGGTATCCGCCCTCGTCATCCACCGCACGCTTCAACCCGATGACCTGGGCCCCGCGCGCGACAAACTCCACAACCTGGCACAGGCTGCCCACTGCGCAGCCCAGGGCAAAGTCGGCTCGGGCTTCGATGTCGCGGCCGCCATCTACGGCTCCTGTCTCTACCGCCGCTTTTCGCCCTCGATCCTCGAGTCCGTTGGTGACGCGGCCACGCCCGGTTTCGAAGAGCGTCTCTTCGCTATCGTCGAGGATGTCGACCCCGCCCACCGCTGGGACACGGAGTGCCTGGACTTCGGCATGAAGCTGCCGCGCGGTATGCAGATGGTCCTCTGCGACGTCGAGTGCGGCTCCCAGACCCCCTCGATGGTCAAGAAGGTGCTGGAGTGGCGCAAGCAGAACCCGCAGGAGGCCGACCTGTTGTGGACCGCCCTGCAGTCCAACAACGAGCACCTCTGCCAGGAGCTCAAGGCCCTCTCCCAGAATTCCGCCGCAAACAAGGACGCCAGCAGCTACACCCTGGCCGATTTTGGTGAGGTGCGCAACCTCATCCAGCGCTCTCGCAACCACATCCGCAGCATGACCGCCAAGTCGGGTGTGCCGATCGAGCCCAAGGTGCAGACCGAGCTGCTCGACGCCATATCTGATCTTGACGGCGTCGTCGGGGGTGTCGTCCCCGGCGCTGGCGGGTATGATGCCATCGCCGTGCTGATCCAGGATTCGCCCGAGGTCATTCAGCGGCTGGAAGACTCCTTCGCTTCCTGGGAGAGCAAAGTCGAAGATGACTTTGGGGGCAAGATCGGTACAGTCAGGCTGCTTGGCGTGCGCCATGGGTCGGCGGGAGTGCAGAACGAGGGGTTGGATCAGTACGCTGGGTGGGTCTGAGGATGATGAAAAGCGCCATGACAGAGAGGCTTGGCCAACATGAGTACGCGATATTGAACTTACCAACAACCGAGCGAAGCGGCATCCACACCTAGATTTACAGTTTACATTTTATAGTTTATAGTATTAATAGTCTGATTCTAAGATTAACCACTAGATCGAGCACCACTCCTCCGACTTTGTAGGTTAATGTTTCGGCGGACTCATACCCTTTACCTTCAACGTACCCTTCAACTTGCGATCGATTCTAAAATTGTCTACCGCACGTGGCAGTCGCAGCGAGCCTCGCGGCAGAGCGCCACCATCCCTAGAACCTGAGTCCAGGCATTACCCAAAACAACACACGACCCCAGCCCGTACGCGACGCTCTACATTTATCTCCCAAACAAGATTGAAGGAATTGACCAAGCTTAGAACCCAAGATCCCCTAAATCCCCCAACCCAGGTACATAAAGCAGACTCGTGATATCAAGATCGAAATCCTACCCCAAAAGCAAATTAGCCCAGTCACCCACTTCGTACTTCCAACCACCACAGCCAATTTCCTCCAGTGACCCCTCCACCCTCACCACCACCAAAACAAGGGGGAAATCAACTTACAGCACCAAACTCCACCCCCACCAACCCCGACGGACTCCCCAAGCTCGACCCAGCCGTCGTCGTCCCCGTCATGACAGCCGAATTCACATCTACATCGGCTCCTCCGGAAGAGCTCTGCAAGGCGGCGTAGCACTCGCGCAGGCTCAGGACCAGCGATTCGCCGACGGCCTCCTCGACAGGGTCGCCGCGCTCCATGGCGCGGATCTGCGCCAGCATCGCCGAGAGGATGATACAACGTTTGAGGCTGGGGGTGCCGATGCGGATGATCTGGAAGATTTGGTCGCGGATGTGCTCGAGGGTTCGGATGAGGGGGCCGCGGGTGGCGCGGGCAAGCTCGTCTAGCGGGTTTGTGAATGCTGGGTGCGTGGAAGGGGATGCGGTCAAGGAGGAGGGAGGAGGAGGAGGAGGAGGAGGAAGAGGGGGGGATTCTTCGAGTTGGGTGATTATCTCGAGGCCGAGGATGGAGAAGAGTTCGAGGCTCAGAGGTCCGCGGAAGGAGCCGCGGCCGGCGATGAGGAGGCGGGCGAAGTCGTCGAGGTCGGTGGTGGCGGGAAGGGTGAGGGTGTTGGCGTAGGAGGCGATAACCATCGCGGATTCGAGGCAGACTTTGCGAGAGAAGTGGTAGTGGGGGTTGGTGGCTGCTTGACGCATGAAGGGGAGGTGGAGGAGGAGAATGTATCGGCGGAGGATCATGTCGAGGAATTTGCGGTGGAAGGAGGTCGGGTGAAGATCGCTGTTCGTATGTTGAGATTGGTGCTGATGTTGAGGGGTTGTGGAACACGGGGCGTGCGAGGAGAAGAACGTTGCGATGGTCTGGCAGGTGTTGCGTAGGTTGTTGCCCAGTTGGATGGCTTTGGCGTAGGTGAGCTTGGAGCGGTCATGGATGAGGTTGACGGCTTCGGCGCGAAGTGCGAAGGATTTGTGCAGGAAGAGTTGGATGGACGAATCAGTCAGTTCGGACATGGGTCGGGCGGTGGTTGCTTGTTTCATCTCGGGGTCAAGGTCTTTGTCGTTGAGATTGCAGAGAGGTTTGCTGTTAGTTGAAGCGGGGATGATGAGTGGTACAGCGGTGTCTAAGGAGCATTGGATGGTGAGCTCTAGGACGGTAGTCCATAGACGTGCGCGCATTTCGGCCATATAAGGTGACAAGCTCGGAAACGAGGCAGAGTCCAGATGCAAACCCATCGCCGTGGCCGCCTGCAGAAGTGACCCTGGTGATAGCCAGATAGAAGGTCCTAGGGTCCCCATCTGACGGGCAAGAAGCAGAAGACAAAAGGCCTGAATACCCTCTAGGCTAGATGTCAATCGTTCCGTGGGCCCGGTCAGCCACCACTGCGCCGCGTATATCCAGGACTGAATCAATTGTGTGTCGTGCTCAGTACCTGCTTTGCTCCGCCGTGGATGGAATGTAGTGCCTATAGCGAGTACCAAGATCAATTTGACAAGGAAAGGTGTAACCTTGGCGGAAGGTTCCTCCCAGAACTGCTGATACCCCTTCTGGAAATTTGGCAGATGGAGGATCCTGTACACAGGCTCGAAAGTGTCCATATAGCAACGCACCAGTTCATCGCAAACATCTTTGGCGGGGATCGAACTGCGCAGATCCGAGATAGGGTTGTTCGGCTTCAGAGCTTGTTCCTTTTTGATAGACTTGCGCAGATTCCGACAGTCCTTGATCAGCGTCGCGAGTTCAACCTTACGCTCTGGATATGCAGATTGCGGGTCTTTACTCGTGAGGGAGCCGAGCAATCGGAGCTACAAGTCGGTCAGTGGCGTTTCTGACCCATTCAGTCGCATTGCTCTCCATACCTTATCAAGAGTGTAGGTATGATGGGTCGGACCAAAAAGCTTCATCTTTCTGACTTTCGCATCCAGCCGCAGTGGATGCGAAGCCATGCCTGGCACTTGCTCATCTCTTCCATCCTCATCTCTGTCCGGCTCTCCTCCCGGGGTAGAGTGCACAGACTGCGACAGCCGTTCCTCCAAGCTTTGTACCTTCGAGCACAGCTCTCGCAAGGTGCGCTCAAGAGGCTGCTGATCCGGCCCTGTTGCTGACTCCGCCAGCTGCTCCTCCAGGCGTTGTAGACGGTCTTGGAGATGCCGGACTGACGAGCCATGTTGCGCAGAGGCAGATGATCCATTAGTACTAGTTGGCGCCTGTGCTATGCTCACGAGCTCAGGCTGATCTATAGAAGATCTAGTCACATTATTCGTCAAGCTTGGTGGCTGAGTCTCAGGGGCGAACTGATTACTTGGTGTGGTGAGCAATATTCTCTGTTGCGGTACATGCAGGGCCGTCTGCTCGGCCGCGACCGGACTCGGAGAATGGAGATTCTGCCGGTACGAACAGTCCACTGAGGATCGCGAACGCCTACATGGTCCACAGGGAACCTCGCGGTCGCATCGAACTTTGCGTTGGCGACATTGCTCGCATGATTTGGCCGGTCGACGGCGTTTGCGAGGTTCGGAATCGGCCGCTACGGCTTCAGGCGCTGGCCGATTCATTCGTTGGAGTTTGAGGATCTGGAGCCCCCGACATGCTCTAATAGACTGTACGTTGGATTATTCCTCAAGAGAAGCGCAAGTTTGAGCCCCGATAGATTCAAAGGTAGTAGAACAGTTAGACAGGCACAGAATAACGAGTAGTCTACTGAATACTCCGTAGATCAGTGGACTGCGGTTCCGCAGCCAGCACGTGTCCGCGTCACGGGCTGCCTGCCCCCCAAATCCACATCACAACCCACTTCTGTTCTTTCCCAAGACTGACTTTGCTTGTCAAATGCGAGGCCTGATTCAACATCACGTAAAGATATCGTTTTGAAAGACGGTATATGCATAAGACTTTGCTCATGACAGCAATTCGCGATGTCCATGACTTGTTTGCACCCCCTTGCCGAAGGTCGATGCGAGATCCATAGTCTGCACAAAACACTGTTCAGCAAATCCATTATCTCTACCGCTGTGACAGGACGAAGCAGACCAAGTAGTCCTTAGAGCACAATGCATGATTGAGCCCACTCTACTTGGTTGCAACGAAGACCTTTTCGCATTAACTTCCTCGATATGCTCTGGCCATTATCCAAGAGTCCCTAGGTGAATACCGGTATGGATTCAACTAATCTATATCCTGAGACAAATGGAGGACCTGTCACAAGAATAAAATGGGAGATTCTCCTTCAGCTTCCAAAATATGGTCTAACGAGTTGAAAGCCAGTCACTCTCATGCTGAACCACAACGAAACAACTCCTTACATGCAAACTGAGCTGGCAGATGCATCGCACTAGCCATCGACCACTCAGCAGCAAACCGTAGCCTAACCGTCCAAACCACAGAAGAACTTGGCAAGCAAACCTAGAGAACCAAGACCAAAGACACGTCTATCCAACAAGGCTTATTCAACGACTGACCAAGAACCAATATCCAAACAACCCAGAGATCGGCATTAGCCAAGCCATGAATGAGTAACATGTGATGATTTGCACTCTTCAGCAAATGCCAACATTCCACACACATACAAGCTTTTTCTCGTTCCATTCCAGAGCGCAAACTCAATCGCTCTGCCCAGACGCATCCGTCCGAAAGTTGACGGGGGTAACGTATCTTGGGCTGATTATTAATGCTGTGTACAGTACATCATCTGTATGATTTCACTCTCGATCGGCTGAGAGATATGCTCTGTCCAGAACTGGCCGTCCCCCTCATGCAATGATGTGTTAACTGGAAGCAGGGGGGGCGTTGCTCCGGCTTTGGTTTAAGGTGGACGAAATAGAAACAAAGTTTGCAGGTGAACCATTCGCTCGGGTGCCGCCACCAGTACTGTACAGAAGAATCTTGATCTAGAACTGGATCTTACGTGGACACAGGAATTTCAGTGATCTACGTTCTAACAAAAACATCAAACGTGTTCAACTTGGCGATGAATAAGAAATGTAATGGCTATTCTATCGAACCAACAATGTCAAATCGCATCTGGTATATACATGCCCACACCAGAACTATTTCTGGACAGGACCGGCGAGTTTATGACTGCTTGATATCCACATCAATCTCGTAGCAGTAAATCTTGCCCCAAAAAAAAAACTCCTTCGATTTCCCAGCTCCGATGTATCGAGAAGGATAAGCCCAGCAGACATCACACACAAACGCCACCATCCTGCACCAGGCAAGGACCACGTAGGCACAAGGTTGGCCAGCAACTGGCCTCAGCAGCAAAAAGAAAAGAATAAAATAAAGAGGTAAATAAATCATGTCGCGAGGCATATCATCGTAAGGGAAAATGTTATCGTAGCCTTCCCTCACAGTTGAGTCGGCTGAAACTGGGCAAATTCAGCGGAGCGAGGAGGGTCCTTTTCGGCAATGCGCTCCTCAGCCTTCTCCTCGTCACCAAGGATGCCATATTCCGCCGCCTTGGCTTCGATTTCATCATCAGTGAGCTTGGGCAAGTCCTTGGCTGCACGAACATAGCTCATGTTCTCGATATATCCCTTGGCGAAAATGAGATCAATCTCCTCCAGACTGCGGCCTGCAGTTTCGGGATAAAAGAACCAAATGACAGGGATGAAAATGGCGTTCCATGCGGCAAAGAAAAGGTACGTTCCCCACCCTATACGAGAAACCATGACGGGCGTAATCATGACCACAGTAAAGTTGAAAAGCCAATTGCTGCAGGTAGAGACAGCATTGGCCTTGGACCGAGTCCTGAGCGGAGAAATTTCAGCAGGATAGAGCCACGGAAGAGGTAGCCATGTAGCTCCAAAGAAGCACATGTAAAGGAAGAAGCCAAAGATAGCCCCCTTAGCACTCTCTTTGTCGCCAGGAATGAGGCATGCAAAAACAATGATCATCGCAGCACATTGTCCGTAACTGCCGCCAAGGAAAAGCTTACGGCGACCAATCTTTTCGATGAAGAACCACGAGAACGTGGCAAAAATCGCATAACAGATCATGTTGATGCCACCAATCAGGAGCGCGAAATTGTGACTCTGGCCAATTGAATCCTCCAATAGCACAGGCAAGTAGTAAATAACAGCGTTGCAGCCCGAGATCTGCTGAAAGAACTGAGATGATGAGCCAACCAACATGCGGCGGAAATGCTGAGAAGGACCACCCGTAAGTAGGTCGCTGAATTTGGCTTGGGAGTTTCCGGAACTGGGGAGACCATCAGTCAACAAAGCATTTGGATGTCCACCATCAAGACTACTTACGCTCGAACGGAGTCCAGGGTTAGGTTCTTCTCCAGTTGAACATGAGGGTGTCCGATTTCCTCGCCCGCGAGGGCAGCAAGAACCCGAGTACCTTCCTCGACCTTGCCATGGGCGATCAAGTAACGAGGAGATTCAGGAAGTTTCCACATGCCAATGATGATGATGAGACCGAAGAAGACTTGAAAGGCGATAGGAAAGCGCCAGACCAAGTCCTGAGGACCATAGTGGGCTCCATAGTCGATCCAGTAGGCGATCATGGTTCCGATGGCGATGATGCCTCCTTCGATGCAGATAAGAAGGCCACGGTTGCTGGTCTTGGAGCATTCGGCTTGATATGTTGGAATAGTCGACGTGTTCATACCATTGCCGATACCAGTAATCACACGGCCAAAGATGAACTGCAGTAGTGGGATAGAGTTGGGCATGGCAGTGACCTGGATGATTACACCAATAATCATCACCGTAGCACCCCACATGACCATCATACGACGTCCCAAGGTCTCACCAAAAATCAAAGCGAAGATCGCACCGAAGAGACAGCCTGTTTTCTGCGAGTTAGCTCTCTGTTTGCTGATCTGGCGTTCAGCTGATATCACTCACCGACTTCATAGACTGCAGTAACGGTTGCCTGCATGACCGAGTCGTTCTTGGTGGCAGTAAACATGTCGTTGAACGCAGGATCCGAGATGATACCTGACATGACACCCTCTGTAGTAAAGGTTGTGAGCTGAAGTTCGCCTTGTACAGAGCAATTGACGACCACTTACGATCATAACCGAAAAGCAAAAAGCCCATAGTTGCGATTGTCGAAATCGCGAGGCCGAGTCGCCGGCCCGAAAAGCCGGCATATGTAGGAGGCGCCATGATTGAGGACTTTACGGAGCCAGAATGATAGAGGCGTGTGCGAGGAACCCGGGGAAAATTGGGGGTAAAGAGGACAGAAAGTCGAGGAAGGAATGGGTAGGATATCGAAGGAAGGAGAGAAAAGGAATGATTAGAGATTATGAGAATTATGCCAGCAGATTGGGAGGACTGCTTGAACTTAAGAATCTGCGTACTGCATGCGGCAACGAGCGGTGGAGCGCTCGCTGCCCTCTCGCTTGACCCAAAGAAGGTTACCCATGGGGAAAAGATTGGAGCCTTGGAGAGCCTTAGAGGTAGCCCTCCGCTCCCCACATCCTATACTGTGACCCTTGGAGGCCCATGGGCATTCCTTTTCGAATTGCTTTTCCGATCTTTCAACCCCGGCTGACATCACCGGGCCTCGTTACGACTGACAAGCAGTGGGACACCACCGAGAGCAGTAACTAGAGCGGGCGCCGCTTACCGAAGAAGCGCGAGAGCCGTTCGGGAACGGGATTCGGGATGAAGTATGTGGTGGTGGTTTCGGACGGAGGGTGGGAAGGAGAGAGAAACAATGATGTTAGAATGATGCATTCCAGGTGGAAAGATCGTCAACGGACAGCAAATGATGTAACTTCATGGCGGCCGATGAACGGGTCGACCCACTGGGCGTTATCCGCAAATGTAAGGTACCCACTCTTTCGGTGGCGGCAAACCCTGCAAATCTGTAAATGTTGCCATGCTTCAAGGATTTCGCTGGATCTTTTTGAAGAATTTTTTCGGCTTCTTGTCCATTTCAGAGCCAATTTGAGCCGAGTTGGAGGGATCCTGTCACGATCCGAAGTGGAAGTATCCACTTTTCCTCCGTCGTGGGATCCACTTCTCACGCACCCTTGGAGCACCGCGCTCAGGTGCTGTGATGCAGGCCACGGCCACGAGTAAGCTTCAACACGACTGGAGATCTTTTGCAGCGGGCCAACCATGATTCACTCCGAGGCTTTCCCGACCGTACCATTGGCTGCCACCCAACCGCCTTAGCAATATGCCGGCAGCGAAGTATTCGCTTGCTGAGCGTAACAAGAGCGTAGTGCCAGTGGGACGTGGGCAACTTTCTGCACAATGCGCTCATTCTTCGGGTTCATATTGTCGGGCTTGGCCATCACGAACGCAAACTTGTGCCACCAGTCAGTCTATCTTGGACCTCCCAGAGCAAGCGAACACCGTCATCTTACCTCGAGCCAATGGCTGATCCGGACGTTCTTGTACCGGGTGTCAAAATGCATGCCCTGTGGCCTGGTGGGGTCGGAATGAAGATGACAAACGGGTAGCGGAAGTTGGAGGTCTAATTCGGTGTGTTCGGTGTCGCCATCGTGCAGCGATCGGCTTCGTGCCTCGGCATCCCCGACCGTCTTAGCGGTGATATAATCGTCTTTTTCGATGTATGCTGGGTGCTCGTCCGTGTCGGCTCGACTCAACACTTTGGTTGATACCGGTCCTGCCATCTTCTCGTAGATCAGATTTCGTTTGAAAGGGCCACTGCAACAACCTAGACCATCCCGCTGATAGTATTGCACGTTTTCTGAGACGAAGACTTGCAGCCCTCGAAATTTGGCGTGGCCTAGTTCTGTGTATGACACGGTGACAGGTAGAAGGTCCCCAAGAGGTGCGCCTCGCCTCGAAACTAGTATATCGGACTGTAACAGATGTTTCCAAGCTCGAGCGAGATAGATCGGTTCGGCATCATCCACAAAGTTATCTGCGGAACAATGAACGACAGTAATGGGTTTGCTCCGGGAAAAGGAGCGATTTAAAAAGCCTGGTCGTTCGATGGAGGCTCGGACCCGATACCGAACCCGGCTCTGCCGGACTTGAATAGATTCAGGCAGCTGTGAGCGCAGGACCATCTCAAAATTGTATATGTGGGTCCCAGGTGTCAGTCGATGATATTTGGACCCTGTGTTCTCCTCTTCACGCCTGTTTGTGCCCACTCTAGCCAAAATCGCATTCCATAATGCGGTCCCTTGGAGCGCTTGTGGGGACGACGATGTCTCTTGTAGTGAGTCGACGTAGCACGGAAGTGCCGGCTGTACCGATTTTGGTCCAAGCAGGGTCAATGTGTTGTCTGTCACTCGATGGTGTTCTCGAATCCCTGCAGAATCACTTTTGGTTAGACAGAGACGACCCCGGAGGAGATCTTCTTTTCTGGAGCGTATGGATAGTCTCACCATGTGGCCATACGATATAACTCGTTCCGCGCAGATTGACGGTCAGTCGTTTCACCGTCACGGCCTCTTTCACCTTCAACCGGCATTCACCACGGAGAACCGATGGCTTGTCTGACAAGGCCGGGGCGAACAAAGCTGGCTCAGTGATATCGATCTCCAGGCTCAAGCTACTAGAATCACCTTGAACAGGGGCCTCGTCGGTTGACTTGCGCGCAGTCGAGAATGGTGGGCGGAGCATTTCCTGAAAGAATGAGCTCTTTCGCAAGCGAGATGTGTGTGATGAATATATTGGTTAAGAAGGCGAGCCGTATGCTGGATGCCTGTGGTCCATATAGAAATTAGATGGGATCGCAGTGTGGCCACATGACCTAACACAAGATCATACTGAAGATCAGTCCATTACATCAGTAAGGAACAAGTATGAGCCGACACAGACGAATATCAGGTTCTAGATTGCATGACAGAACGAAACTACTTGCCGCTCGCTTGATACTGCAGCCGGTTCCTGCCTGCATCGCCTCCTAGGGGTCAAGTGTGATAAAAGTGCTCGCGAGCTGACACTATCCCAATCCCCAAACAGCGAGGGCGGATTCTGAGCCCTACAGATGAACCCATCGTTTCTGTCAAGTATGAGGGTGGATCTGCAGCTTTGATGATCCTTGTGGACAATGATCGTCTTTGACGGAGATCAAGGCAAGAATGATGTCACAACATATCGACCGGAAGGACCGGTCACTAATGGTTCATATATGACAGAGCTATAACCATGGATTGCCTGACATGTTTGCCAAACTCAGGCGGAGTGCTGAGAAGCAGACTCCATGGATCTAGAACAAATTTTTCGTGTTAGTGTAAGAAAAAACGAAATGTCCACGTGCGCAGGCATTCCGTGATAGTGGACGGGTCAAGAGACGATAAAACCATGATTTCTCCTTAAAGAGCGGAGATAACAGGCGTGGCGAAAACAATGAAGTAGGAAATAGTACTTCTGAACGGAGATCATCTAGCAAGACGCCTTGAGGTCCGAAGAATTAGCGCCCATACTAGACAGTAGTTAGTGTCCCTGGCTCCTCTCCATGACAGAGAACCATTGGCTTTTGCATTAGTTCAAGAATAAGTCAATTGTTACGGCAATACATTAAATTGTCTTGCCGGAAGCAAGTTCATGCCATTTGGCCTGTAATTTAGCGACATCATCCGGCGAGACGAAAGATGATAAGCAGGTCAATATAAGGAATGCATAGTATTGAGGAGATGGTGCCATCATTCCCGTGGCATGACTCTTAGGCGGTCGAGATCGGACTTGACTCCATTCTGCCGCTTCAGCTGTGATCTGAATTGTCATCTGGCTAAGTCATCTTCCACAGGGTCCAGGTAAGGCCTGGAAGCAGTCCAGTATTCATTCTGTACTCTAGACTGGAGGTTAAGCGAGACCCGAGGGTATCGCTATCTGATATATATAGTAACAACAAGGCTAAGCAATGCCTCCTAGCGGGTCTTCCGGTGTCGATTCCCCAGTCTGATTCTTGGTATGAAGATCTGCATCACGTTCATAGAATGTGGTGAACTTGAACTTGAACCCGCATGCAGGAACCGGAGACAATTTCTATTGAGTGCGTGATTGTTGATGAGGATAATTAAGTACGGTGACGGGGGCCCATCGCGAGCTTGAGATCGATACGAGCATGACAGGTGTCAGTGAACACTATTTGTGACGGAGTAGATGCAGGATCTGCGACATCAAGCTGAGTTGTCCTTGAAGTATGGATCTTGACAGCAGACAGAACCTGGAGAGAAGGAAGATAGAAACATAGGTTGGGGTTAATTCCATCCCATGAGTTGACTCCAGAGTGGCCCACTGAAACAATGCAGAGTTGTGAAGTCGATGAGAGTAAAACGAAACTACCCCGTAAGTAAAACTGGCAGCGGATCGCCCGCCGCCTGGAACATCCATCCATGCCGCCCCCCCTTTCTTCGAACGGTCACGGGCAGCTCATTCTCTCTTTGCCTTTCCCTCTTCTCTTTCTCTCTCTCCTCACCATCAATCATCGTCACCCCAATTCTTCGCTATCGATCTTTACTTTGACTATCCTGTATATTCTCTATCATATCACATTTTTAGTTCCAAACCCAAGGAGTTCGTTCTTATTAGAGTTTGGGTCTCCCTCCTTTTGCCCGCTCCGTTGTCGCCTCCCTTCGTCTACACCAACTGCCCGCCGCCGCCTCCTCCTCAAACCCACCCCCTCCCCTCGTCCCCTTTTCGCCTCCCTCGGGTCGCATGGCCCCCTTCATCTCCTCTATTCGATCAAGGTTCTAGTCACTTGTTCGCGCTATCCTTGGACTTCTCCTCTTCTTATCTAGTCTAGCCCCCCTTGGGCCCCTCTTCTTTCGTGCTGTTCGGATTGCGCCTTGTTGGATTCGTCGTCTTCTCTCCTGGAACTACCCAGGGTCTCCCGCTTCCTCCCCCCCCTCCTCCAATAACGACGTCGGTCGCTCGCCCCCGGATCTACCGGAGAAATAATTGTTACCATCATCGCTTCTTTATTTCCTCCGCGCGCAGTCCTTCGAGCCAGCACGTCCGTTGCTCTCATTAGCGTTTTATCTCGCATTTCAAGTCATACAATCGCCGTCATCATGTCGGACAGCGCAGGCAATAAGGGCGATCCGGTAGTCACTACGCCGGCTCCTATCACTGGTCTCTCCCAGCCACTTGCTGTCCCCGGTCTATCATCGGAATCCACAGAGGCTTTGAATACCACTTCTCGCCTGGACAGTACAAGCGATGAGACTCAGGAACCCAGTTTGACGGACGGCAAATCAGCAGATGTCGCCGAATCCCCCGCACAAGCACGTGCTTGCCAGCAGAATCCCAGCGACGCTCCATCAGCCAGCGCATCGGCTGGCCATCACGGCGAGCCGAAATCCCCAGTAGCCGCTGGCGAGGCTTCGCCTCAGGATCTGAAGGAAGAGGCAGACTCGGGACCACACCTGGTCATCACTTTGCTATTAATTACTGGCTCGCGACACCCCTTCAAGATCGATGCCACATATCTCAAGAAGCAAGCGGTTAATGTTGAGAATTATGATCCGTTCGCCATGAGCGTATACACGCTGAAGGAGCTGATATGGAGAGAGTGGCGACAGGGTATGACAACTGCTCCTGCATTCTAAACTCGGCGGCTGACATTTGAAATTTCCATAGACTGGGAGACACGGCCGTCTTCTCCAAGCTCCATCCGACTGATCTCCTTCGGAAAGCTCCTGGATGACAAATCCCCACTATCAGGTATGGCACTCACACACCTGGCCCACTTATTAGCTGCTCTCCATACTCACTGTCTCAGACTGCCGGTTCAACCGAGATGCTCCCAATGTGGTGCACATGACAGTCAAGCCCCAGGAGATCGTGGACGAGGATGATGCGAAGGGGGCCAAGGCCCAGTACAGTCGTGAACGGGAATCCAGCGAGCGTAGCCCTGGATGCCGCTGCATCATTCAATGAGCACAGACCTTGAAGTTGGTATCTGCAGAGATCATAGGCTATGAAGACCGCTACCCTACGGGAATAGACTTTCCCGGGTCCTTCAACATCACCCACCTCTGTCATCTGCGGTATCACGTCTCCTGTTTCTCGCCCGTGACCTCTGGCTTGGTGATGTCCTATACTAGGATGGGCTGGAGGGATAGCTCACTTTGCCCTGACACAAGGCGGCGTTCCGGGTTGACCGCCTGAACGTTCACTGAATACAGCGTTCGGCTGAGTTGATTTCTATCAGGTTCAGCAGCGATCATCGTTCGTGTCCTGCAGGTCATCTGTTCCGGTGTTGGCGGTTGTCCACCCGCTTTCATTACCCGCTTCTATCACCATGAGTCGCTTGACGCAACTCGTACTTATTATCTGCTTCATATATACCCTGATATCTCGTCCTCACCCTCCTTTCCCATTGGCAGGCCGTTTGTTAGCATTCATTCTTGGTTTATACAGCGTTTTACCTTCTGTTTACCTCCCTATCGTTTGCCTTTGAAGCAAGGTTAGACCACCCGTGGGTTCGGGATGGTGGTCATCGCGGACCAGAACTTTGTGGCGGGTTTTGGTTTGACGGTTTTCGATTTGTACCGCTAAGGTACGCGGCTCCTGTCCTTTGAAGCGTGTCCAGATGCTCGATATAGTGTCTTGCCGGGGACCGCCCGGACATCACATGATGTACAAACTACCACAACTGCACATAAATAATGAACCATCTTGTTTGACTCTTAACCTGAGCTGACCATCACCGCCAGTGTGGCACATGCATATATTGAGTTTGAAGTTCAACCTACAATTACGAACCATTACCAACAAGGACGACAACATCACTGTTATGGTTTTCCATCGAAACAAAATGCCATTTAGTAGACCTGTACGAACATAAACCTAACGATACCGTAGCATGGACCCCCAGCCAACCCTAATCCGGATTAAATCAACCATCTAATCCATGCGCAATCTCTTCTCCATCTCATCATGGAAAGCGGGAGGTTCACGGAATTCATCACCTGTTTTGGTAGATTGTTAGCAACCATACCTTTCCCCTCCGTGACCCTGCCCCCCTCAACTCCCCGCAACCCCTCCCACAACCCCTCCAACATCTCAAACAAAATAGAGGGATAAAACAAGAAAGACATACCCTTGAACACATCCTCCCACCCAATCTCCGTATCCCGACCACCCAGCACCAAGATATCCTCGTGCACGTTCTGCGTGCCGCCCATGACGGCCGGACGGAACGACCCATCCCGCACGATCTTCAGCTCCATGCCGCGGCGGATGGGCTCAGCAATGCCATACGCACGCCGCAGCGACTCCATCTTCAGGGCTTCCTGGGTCGACCGCCACGCGAGCAGGCGGGCCTCGAGCGGGTGGGCCGAGCTCGGGGTAGCGGTCTGCGACGACGGCGGGCCGCGAGCCGCCGGCAGCGTGATGTTGTTGCGAAGGGTGTCGGGGAGGCCGGGGGCTGAGGGGGCGCCTTTTGAGGGATGCGGGAGTGAGATCGTTTGGGGAATGCGGGTGGTGGTGTTGCTGGTTTGGGTTGGGTGGGCGGCCGGGGGGGCTATGCGGAGGGACTTCTCGGTTTTAGTTTGGGTTTCTTGGTTTCTGGGGAATGGAGTGGGATGGGATGGGATGGGGAGAGGAGATCTGGTGAGGGGTGCTGTTGGTGGTGGATGGGTCATATAGGATAGGGTAAAGTAGGGTGAGGTTGGATGGCGGATATGGATTGATATAGGGAAGATGGGCAGGGTTAGGACGTACCATTGTGGCGGTTATGTGTGTTGAGTTTCTTTCTTGATATCGGTGGTATGTAGAAAGATGCGGTGTGTTGTCAAGTGGTGCAACAACAGCGAAGATGGATGAGGATAGAAAGGCGAGTTGATGGTCAAGTCGGAGTTTAGTTACAGCAACGAAGGTAGGTAAAGGCACTGCAGTAGCTCTGACATCGATAACTGGTAGGCTCCCTCCGCCTGGCGCGTCCAGTCCGCCCAGACAGTCCAGCTCCTCCGGCCGGCTACACACACCGCCCTCACCCAACTCCAGGAGCCAAGTCACGTGGCCGTATCGAAAGGAAATTCCACCTCCAAGGCCCCGATACAGTCAGTCAGTTTGCCCTGGAAACACTCTCTACAACATCACACGCACCACCACCATCAAAATGCCCGCCTTCATCTCCTCCCTCGCCCTGCGCACCCTTCGGACGCTCGTTCAGCGTCCCACCGCAGCCATCTCCGCCGCCCCCCTCCGCACACTCAAGACGGCTGCTGCCCCTGCCACTCCTCGATTCACTCCCGTTCTCCGCACACCCACCGCTCTTGCAGCCCTCACAACACCCACGAAGGCTTCGTCGTCGCAGATCGCTATTGCGGCGCGCCGCCACTTCTCCTCCTCTCCCTTCCGCCAAGCGACCTACAATCAAGTCCGCCGCGGCTGCCGGACAGCCCAGAAGGCGCGGCGCGCGCGGTCGCCCGCCGTAGCCGGCCGCGCCCAGATGAAGGGCGTCTGTCTCAAGACCGGTATCACGAAACCCAAGAAGCCTAATTCCGGGGAGCGGAAGACGGCCAGAGTGCGGTTGAGCAGTGGGAAGGTGGTTACGGCTTATATTCCTGGTGAAGGTGGGTTTGGTTACCTTTCTTGTGGATTTTCGGGGAGCGGAATGTGTGTCTGGATTGAATGTGTTTGTACTCTAGGGTGTGCTTTATTCAAAGGACACAGGGCGTAATGTTGGAGTTCAGGGCAGAAGGTTGTGAAGATATGAGTGAGGCTAACTGCATCTTTACGATAGGTCACAATATCCAGCAGCACAGTGTTGTTATGGTTAGAGGTGGCAGAGCTCCCGATTGTCCTGGTGTGAAGTACCACTTGGTTCGGGGTGCTATGGATTTGGTACGTGACTCTTTCTATGGTTTGGAAGGGAAAGTGATGACTGATTGGTTATAGGGTGGTGTTCCCAGCCGCTTGACGAGCAGATCCAAGTACGGTACGAAGAAGCCCAAGACGGACTAAACAGCCGTGAAATCGGGAGTGCGCATGTTGTGAGATTCTGTCTGGGTGCGGCCCGATACTGTACCGTACTTACTGATTACTCGAGGGAGAACATCCTTTCTCATTCTGCTTTCCTTGTTCGCTTTTCAAAGGCATTCGGTTCATCGTTAGAAAAACAGCTATGTACATTTATGAGACAATTTCTGGGAAAGATAACACTTTCCATCTTATCAGATATCCACTTGAAATCATGATTTCCGCTGCAAAAGAACACGGTCAAAAATTGTGGAATAACCTCCGTCTCCATGAATCACATGTGACACCG
The DNA here is from genome assembly GCF_003184585.1 of Aspergillus saccharolyticus JOP 1030-1. Taxonomy (NCBI): domain Eukaryota; kingdom Fungi; phylum Ascomycota; class Eurotiomycetes; order Eurotiales; family Aspergillaceae; genus Aspergillus; species Aspergillus saccharolyticus. Next base: position 258,841 of record NW_020290611.1, read on the forward strand.
GTAACATCGAGGCTCGAACACTCCAAGACACGGAGGAGCATGAAAAAAAGTTCGGGAATGCATAATAATGGAATACTCGGGTAGCTCGGAGGCTCCCTGAATATTCCGTAGAATGTAGTGGGAAGCACCATCCTAGAAGGCCTTCCGTCCTGCCGCAATAGATTCTCACCCAGCGTATGCGTGGTCCATCAGATGACCTGCTCTCTGAACCACCAGCGCCCGGGTTTCCCTAGTTTAACTACAACACCGCAGAGCAGGACTGCCAAGATCATAAATACTCCGATCGCACGGCTTCAGCTTTGATCCTCGTAGCCCTCGGGCTTGTCCATGTTGTTGATTTGGAAGTACCGCGATGTGCCTGAGAGTCATGGTCAGTAACCCCGATCCTACTAGACGGGATCTGCAGACTTACATGAATACCCCTTCCAGTCGAAGTTGTCGTTGGGGTTGCAGGAGCATTTCAGATCCAGTCTCTTCTTCTCCTCGGTTGGACAATGTGTAAATGGCACGTGATAGTAGCCGATCTCGTCAAAGAAATGAATCTGCTTCTTGTCCAGGAGCAGACCGGCGGCAATGGAATGAACTGGCGCGTCGCCCCACCGCTCGTAGAAGAAACCACCGGCATGATCCAGAGTCTCGAAGTAGTCAATGTAGGCCTTCGATCTCAGCCAATCCAGGCTTCCGACTTCAAAGTTCGACCACTATGGATTGCGTTAGTCATGCACTGATTAACAGCCAAAAAGAACAAGGAAACACATACAAAGTGACATTTGTTATAGGTCTTGCCGCCATCGTCGCTCAAAAAGCCCATAGAGTTGTCGTTGGAGATATGTTCAGGGTGTTCGCCAACAAACTGCTGTGTGGTGTCCCAGAGGGTGGGAATCGTGTCATAGTACTCGTACAAGCTGAGCGTAAAACTGTATTTCTTGTCGTTCTCCTTCATGAAACGGAATGGATCAAACGGGACGTCGCAAAACAGTTCGATGCTGGGCTCCACACGCCAGTAGTACTCAAAGTTCAACATTAGCGGGTGGCGGAAGAAGAAGCCCGATTCGTAACGGCACATGTGACGATAGCTTTCCGAGTCACCGTAAATAATCTTCTTTTCGCCCATCTCTTGTCGCACCTTCTTCGCTTTCTCCTGGTCAATCCAATCAGGGTATGACCAATGCTCCTTAGGGATCACGCCATAATGAGTCTCTCCGGAGACGAGTGCAGAGGTGATCTTGATGAACTCATCGTCAAATGGCTTGTCGTTCAAGAAGACCCAGTCGTAGTGATAGTTGCGGTTGAATCGGTCCTCCACAGTGCGGATCGACTTGACCATATCCCAGAGGTCGCTGTTCCGAGCCAGAGTCACGAATGTTGCATTCACGCGGTCGACCGCAGGGACGACCTTGTTGGATGAGTACGCCGCTGCGGCATCGCTCTGGGAGTACGACGAAGAGGACGAGGACGAGGAAGTCCCATAGTTCAATTTGGAGCCGAGCTGGTCCGGGATCGGTATCGCGCTTCTCGATATTAAGAAAAAAAGTGCCAAACCCTAAGCGCGCTGAATTAGCCATGAGCGAAGATCCTGAGAATACGAGGCAAACGGACTGTGACGGCGAACAGGAGATATCGCATTGGCCCTAAAGCCATGATCACCGAGAATTCTGTGCTGTCAGAGTATCAAGTTGCTGCTGTGACTGTACCGCGCAAAGCGGAGTAAATATGGAGGCCTGCTACAAGGGGCCGCTTGGCTGGGGAGGTTGAAGACTGATAAAAGGGAAAGCGAGCGACACTCTGGAAAGAAAGGTCGAGAGTAGCAAAGATCTTGGATCCCACGGAGAGATCTCAAGCAAGAAGTTAGCGCCACAATACCCAGAAAGTGTCGAGATGATCGGCGGCGAGACCGGAGATGAACAGGGTGCCGTGGTATAATTATTATGGGGCAACGGTCTCGATCTCACCAGTGTTTGTATTTGCCGAACCGCGCGGATTGATTGCGACAGAATGGGACATAAACAAGGGGGAGGGGGATTTAAGGAAGAGGAGACGATAAGAAGGTCAAGGAACGAGAGAAAGAATAAGGAGTCGAACGAGAGATTATGGTAGTTAATTTTAATTCAGGAGGAGGGGGGCAAGTGATTAGACTGTTTTTGCTACGGAGAGTCGAAGGCGAGGAACGAATCTGGTCAGCCCTGCAGCGGAGCATGGATTGAATGAATGGAAGAATTGAACTGCAATGAATGGGAATACCAGTGATTCTTCTGGCCTGCGGTGGAAGGCGACGTAACCGCATCGATGGTTATTGGCCGGGCCACGTACGTCTTTCGGCTGGTGGCCACCCACTCTCTCGTGCTGAGCCTTGTTTCTCTCGTTCTTTGTCTTTGTTTCTGCTAAATAAAGATACTTGTACGGAGTAGTTTAACTCGACTACTGCAATATTCATTCTAGTCTAGTCTTGTCTTGACCGAACCGAGGATCGTGCTCGAGTTCCTCAAGTCGACTGCAGCCGCACGACCTATGGAGTACTGTTAGATCCATGATATCTCTCAGTCTGTCCAAATGCGAATAGAAGCATGGAATGGACCATCACACGAGATGAACATTATGAAACCAGCACTAAGAGATTCCGGTCAATCCATGGCCATCCTACTCCGTACTCCGTAGTTAGTGATTCTAGTGTGGTCATAACTAACTTAACTTATATGTCAATCATCTCCGGTTGTTGGCCGCCAGGCGGTGGATGAAGGACTTCTGCAGAAACTCACCGCCCACTCGCGGTGCTGCCTGAGGCCTTAAAACAGCTAAGCCCAAATCCAGCTAGGCGGGTGATATCAGACCGGCTCTCAACCTCATCCCGCACCACAATTATGCCGTGGTAATTCCTGCTTCCCCTCTCCCCACGCCACCAACCCACCCTCCCCCTGTTTCCCATCCCACCTGCCTTAGCCGAAGATGTCCTTCTTCGGCTTTGATACCACCCTGCCTAGGGATCGGGCTGCCCCATCCTCTAGTCGGGGCATTTTTGACACTCCTGACCCATTCGCCGAGGTCGCTCGCGCCCGTGCTGAAGGCTTCCAGGGCGGCGACAACGATGACGATGCGTAAGGTGTCCCCTTTTCCGGAACCCACTGGCTTAGATCAGTTGGCTCCAAGAATCAATGCTTTGACTGACCGGCTTGTACACGCATGTAGCATTGACTTCGAGGATACCTACGATGGCCTTGGCGATCAACTCGATGACGACCAGGATGCCTTCAACGACGATACCTTCGGCGACGACCTCGGCGCTCCCCCAGTTGGAAAGGATTTTGATTTCTTTGGCAAGACTGCGCAGGTGGCCGACGTCATTGGAGAAGAGCAAATCCGCTATAGCCTTCAGAAACCCCGAACACTTGTTGCTGCTCCTGTCGCCGCAGATATTGCTGCTGATCCTGCTGTGAGTGCTGCGGCCGCGAAGCCGAAACGGACGGGTTATGAGAAATACTCGGATCCTGGGTACATCCCAGATCTCCAGGCCAAGTCAAGCGTCTGGGGTGTGCAGAAGAAGCAGGATCCAACGCCAGCGATGATGGCTCAGGCACAAGCACAGGCACAGGCGCAGGCGCAGGCTCAGGCTCAGGCTCAGGCTCAGGCTCAGGCTCAGGCGCAGGCGCAGGCGCGGGCAAAGAAAATGCTCAGCTTGGAGGAAGTAGAGGCGCAGCTGCGCCGATACCCTTCGTCATTGCCAGGTCAGATCCCCGTGTCTCTGCCTCAGTCGATGCCTGAGCCCTCTCATCCGCTTCAGGGAGCTCAGATGCCTCCCCTGCCCGAAGGTTACGCACAACTGCCACCAGAGATTCTGCACGCTCAGTTTCCTAAGGGGATTCCACTGCCGGCGCAGCTGATGCATCAGCCGCCGATGGTTCCGGAACCATATCCTCTTGCTCCTCATGCTCCCAATATGCCATTGCACCTTCTGCAAAGTGCCAACCTCCCCCCACAGCACATGGGGCCGCCCCAACGCCAGATGATTCCGCCTGCAAGTCCCCAAGCCCAGCAACAGCAAGCTCCCCCGCCGCCACAAAGCATGCGGGGCAACAACGCTCAGCTACCCGTGATCACCAATCCTCAACAGTTGATGCATCTGTCGGAAGAGCAACGAGTTGCATACTTGATGGAAGATGCCAAGCGCGCTAAGCGGAACCACAAGATCTTCCTTCTGTCCAAGGGTAACGGCTTAATGACCCCCCAAGACAAGAACTTCATTACCCGTATTCAGCTACAGCAATTAGTCGCTGCGGCAGGCAACGTGGTGGACACAGATTCAGAGGCTGTGCTGGCGGAGGATTTCTATTATCAGGTCTACAGTCAAATCCGAGGCGCTCCTCGGCAACATCCTCACCAACCCCTCGGTCACTTTGCGCAGACGTATCTCCTTCAGACAGGTAACCGTCTAGGTGGTCACGGCAACCGAAGACAGTTCCAGAATGCCGATAACCACATGCAGAGAATGCAACAGCAGGTTCAGCGGGCTGTTGAGGCTGCCAAGGCCAAGCCGAAGAACAAGCAGCTTATCATTGAAGGCAGCTTAGGCAAGATCTCTTTTGGCAATGCCAAGGCTCCGAAGCCCATGCTCAACATCAAACGGCCAGAGACCTCTGAAGGTGGCAAGACTCTCAAGAAGCCTCAGACCGACCTCAGTTTGAGCGACCGGAAGTCTATTTTGACCAACATTGAGAGTGTCTACAGCACCTTGATGGAAATGGAAGATATGGAACGAACAATGCCTCCTCCGCCAGATGAGAACGATCCTGAGGCCATTCAAAAGCATATGGAATGGCGGCAGAACGTCCGCTCGCTTAATCAGAAACTATGGCGCGAACTGAAGGTCATGGAACCTATTGTCCCCAACACTAACACTCCTCACCCCTTCATCGCTTTCCTCTCTTACCCCAAGGGCAAGAAGGCCATTCCTCGAATCTTCCGCCATATTGATCAGGAACAGCGTGTTACGATCCTTACCATGATTGTTGTTCACTTAGACACTCTGGACGTGGTCCGACGTGCACAGCTTGTGCCCGGCGAAACCCAGCCATCTCCGGCCGTTCGCGAAGCCATTGACCTGTTCTCGCAGACTGTCATGCCTAGTCTGCTCGGATACGTCAACGAGGCACCCTTCAACATTATTATTGGACTGTTGGGACTTGTGATTGCACAAACCCATGTTCAGCTGGTGGCTAAAACCAGGATCGGACTGGGAATCCTGACCATGCTGCTGAGTCGGGCGGAGATTGTGAAGGAAGCTGACCAGGCTTCAGAGCGAGACTGGCAGCAATGGGTTGAGAAGTTCAATGTGTTGTTTGACACGCTGGAGCCTACGTTCGCCGACATCTTCCCTAGTTCGATTAATGCTGGCGACGATATGTACGTCTGGCAGTTCCTGGCCGCCGTCGGCATCGGCGCGAGCCCTGACCAACAGCAGCGCCTGGTCATTGCCGTTAAGTAAGTCGAAATAACTCCAGAATGTAGCGCAACTGATACTGACTGCTTCCTCAGGGATCGCGTGATGGAGACCGTCACGTATAGCAAGACGCTTCCTGCAGACATGGCCAGTCAGCGTCTCGGAAACGTCAACCTCTTCATGCGGGCCATCGGTCTGGACGTTGAACTCTTGGGTTAGAAGGCGAACGAGGATTCCACATCGAACCTGGCGCATATCCTGGGCGTTTATTATTTTCGTTTTTCTTCAGCTCGGTGTGATCAGGCCGAGCAGACCTGTACCTCGCATTATGCGGGTCTCACTCTGTAAACCATTACAGTATGCCATGGGCAACATGTCATCATTCGGGCAGAGAGAGCTGAGCGGAAGTGAGCTACGCCTCAGCATACACACACCCTGTGTCTTGGAATTCAACAGGCAGAAAGAGCAAGAAAAAGGGAGGCCACTGATAGGCAGGGTCAGTCGGTACTCTCGGGAAATGACTTGGAGGGAGACAGGCCACCACAGGACTGTCTACCCATCTTTGGGCGACGGTGAATGTGGGGTGCATTCGCAATGATGTATTACCTACCTACTTTTACGTACTTTAGTTAGTTTTGTTATGTCCTACAGCGAGGATTTGGGGACATCTTCGAAATTCGTGTCGATAGCCTTTTCATTCATGTTCTAGTTGAGTTTTGATTATGCATAGGGGCCGACGGAGACCCCGATGAGTGTATGGAGTGCGTACAGGATGGCTGCTATCATTGCTACTAGTCCTAGGACAGACTAGGCCGATAAGCTGATCTCAGGGGGGCGATGTGTGGGCAGTGCGTGAGGGTGAGGGGTGGTGCCATTCCTGATAGGAATTAGAACAAGGACACTGGCAAGTTGCCATTCACAGTAGTCTCAGCCTACTGACTCTGGATTCTGTGGATTGAACCATTCACAATTCACCTCACGGGGACGGACAGACCCTCGGAACCTGCGAGGGAGAACCGATCCACTTGCTCGCCCGGTGGACCGCGACCCGCTCGTGCTAACTGGGGTCCGAAGCCTGGAGAGGTCGGTTACAGACGCATCATACTCATGGTTAGATGAGTTCTGACTTGATGGCGTTTCCATGGAATATGGAACTAGACATGAACTAGCCTCCTGCATGTCTTTCTCCTGTCATAAACGAGTCGGACCGAGACTATCTGCTGCTTGGCTTCGGTCGGCGGCGGCATCTGCAGCCCGGGGCTGCAGCTGCAACTGGCTATCAGTCCATCCGAGCCTCTTCGATGTTGTCTTGTGATGGTTCTGTGCCTTTCTACCCAGTGGGGAGATTAGGAAATGAATTGTCCCTGAGAGTGTCATGATCAATGTTTGGTAAATGAAGCGGTGGATGGATCGTCCCGTTCACCACTGGAATGGGAGGATTGTCTGAGAATGATCGGCCAATTGTGGAGGGACTTCCAGGTGTCAATAATGAGGATGAAGATGATGATGAAGATAGGAACAGGCGAAAAGGAGAGAACTGAAAATGAAGAGATAATGTGTACTCCGTACTTTCTTTACATTCTCGAGTCAGCGTGAATGAGACAAATCGAGACCAGCCCGCGTCAGCCCGAGGATTTATTTACCTGATACCCTGGCCATACCGTTCCAGAACCGGGCTGTGACGAGCGGTGAAAACGGAGAAATTGGTAGGATGACCATACCAAAACGGTACCTGGTGAGAGACTCTCCGGACAGCCCCTCCACAGTTCCGTCTTTCTTTCCCCCTCCCCCCCACTCCATCTCATCCCACCTCGTCGAAAGCAGGTCTGTCTCTCTCTCGCTCTCTCTCTCTCCGTCTCCCCTCCTTAAATAATCCCGTCCCCAGCCCGTCCCTGTTTCTGTTCCTGTTCCTGTTCCCTCTTTCTCCCAGACCAAATCTCTTCCTCCTCCCCCTCTTTCTCCTCCCACCTTCCCATCCATTCTTTCTCAATCTCAATCGCTTTCTGTCATCATGTCTGCTGGATCAGTCCTCGTCACCGGGTAAGTCCCCACCCGCGCGCGCATGGATTTGCAGCTGGAGCTGACCCCGCAATCCGCATCTGTGCAGTGGAACGGGCTACATTGGCTCTTTCACCACCCTTGCCTTGTTGCAGGCTGGCTACAAGGTTGTTGTCGCTGACAACCTGTACAATTCTTCCGCTGAGGCTCTGAACCGCATTGAGTTGATCTGCGGCAAGAAGCCCGAGTTTGCCCAGCTGGATGTCACCGATGAGGCCGCTTTCGACAAGGTCTTCCAGGCCCACCCCGACATTGACAGTGTCATTCACTTCGCTGCCCTCAAGGTGCGTTCGCTGTGCCAATTCAATTCCAGGCACCGGGATTAACATGGTCGTTTGCCCAGGCCGTCGGAGAGTCCGGTGAGAAGCCGCTGGACTACTGGCACGTCAACGTCTACGGCACCATCTGCCTTCTCCGCTCCATGGTCCGCAACAATGTCACCAACATCGTCTTCTCCAGCTCTGCCACCGTCTACGGTGATGCCACTCGCTTCCCCAACATGATCCCCATCCCCGAGGACTGCCCTCTGGGTCCCACCAACCCCTACGGCAACACCAAGTTCGCCGTTGAGACCGCCATCACCGACCTGATCAACGCTCAGCGCAACAACGCCATCAAGGCCGGCAAGGAGGCCGATGCTCAGAAGTGGAACGGTGCCCTGCTCCGTTACTTCAACCCCGCCGGTGCTCACCCCAGTGGTATCATGGGCGAGGACCCCCAGGGTGTCCCCTACAACCTGCTCCCTCTTCTGGCTCAAGTTGCCACTGGCAAGCGTGAGAAGCTGCTCGTGTTCGGCGATGGTATGTTCTCGCAACCCACCTGGAACACAAGGAGTTAAGTGGGCTAACACACAACGCTAGACTACGCCTCCCACGACGGAACCGCCATCCGTGACTACATCCACATTCTCGACCTGGCTGACGGCCACTTGAAGGCTCTCAACTACCTCCGCGCCAACAACCCCGGTGTCCGTGCCTGGAACTTGGGTACCGGCAAGGGCAGCACGGTCTACGAGATGATCCGTGCCTTCTCCGCCGCCGTGGGCCGCGACCTCCCCTACGAGGTCGCTCCCCGCCGTGCCGGCGACGTCCTCAACCTCACCTCCAACCCTAGCCGGGCCAACCAAGAGCTGGGCTGGAAGGCCGAGCACACCCTCGAGCAGGCCTGCGAGGACCTCTGGCTCTGGACCCGCAACAACCCCGAGGGATACCGGCAACAGCCCCCTGCCGAGCTCCTCGAGAAGCTCAAGCACTAATTGCTCGTAAATGATACCTACCGTTGACTTATGTAATTAGCATGTCCTTAGTGACTGCGGAAGAACCAAAATCGTATCCATAGATTTGATTTAAATGAGACGAATTTCCTTTTTTATCGCTCTGTCCTGTGCCCGATGTGAAGAAAAGATAAAGCATATATATTGGAGATTGGAAATGCCTGAACTCCAGAATAATGCAATATGCACGACCACTTCTACAGTCACCACCATATATATTGGCACTCCTATTTACCGTTTCCGGATCCATTTCCCTTCCGACTCCTCCGCGAGCCGGGCGTCTGGGCCTTAGGCCCCGCCTTCTGCTCCGCCGCCTCCTGCTGTTCGGCCTCTTTCTTCGCCAACGCCCGCTGCACGGCACTCTCCTTCTCCTTGACTTCAATCATCTTCTCGCTAAACTCCCACAGCAGCTTTCCGGCCGCCTCATCGCGGATCTCCTTCCGCGCCACATCCACCTCCCGGCACTCCTTGATCATCCACCCGCCCTCATCCCGGCCATACCGCGCCTCCATCGCCGCATACAGGAAACTCTGCGCCCCCTGCTGCGGCGACTTGAGCACCAACCACCACACCGGCCAGGTGACCAGATACACTAGTAGGCCCCACAGCGACCCGCCCGTCATCCAGCGCCGCATTCCCGGCGTGCGCGTGAACCCGGGGTCCACCATTATAACTCTAGTCGAAGTCGGCTGGCCGTCCGGGCGCTTGAACGCATTGAGATGTTTTTGAAAGGCGTGCGCAAAGACCATGAGGGAGAGTTTGCTCAACGCAAAAAGACTTTCCGGTTTCTTGGTGCTTGTCTGGGTATTTGGTCGGGTTTTCTTCCCTTTCCCAGCCCCAGCCCCAGCCCCAGCCCCAGCTCTTCCAACCTTCTGTTGCTGCTGCTGCTGCTGCTGTGATTGTAGGGTTTGCACCTGCAAATTCGTAGCCTCCTCCACCTTCCTTAGATCAAACCCACCCGCCCGGATATAACTCGCCGAACACCCGGCAAAAATAATCCGGACATCACGGTGAGCCGGCTGCGCCCGCAGCGCAGGACTCAAGATACTCAGCAGATGAAAATTCGCCAGGTAGTTGACCTGCCACTCCTCGTCGAGGCCGTCCGTGGTGAGCTTCTTATGGGAGGGGGGCGGGTTCGTCGAGGCGCAGAGGATGACCATGTCCAGCCGGCGCGGGGTGACGTTGTCGATCCATTTGGTGGCGAAGGTGCGGATGGAATGTAGTGATGACAGGTCGACTTGCTCAGCGTAGATGAGCTGGTTGTTGGTGCTCTTGCGCAGGTCTTCGATGTATTCCACTAGGAAAATATCGGAGGGGGAGTGTTGCGTTAGAAGGACGATTTGCGCTCCTCGGGAGGCGAGGGCTTGGGTGATTTGGGCGCCGATGCCGGATGTTCCGCCCTTGAAGATTTGTTAGGCTTTGGGTTGGGTTGACTTTTGGGGGTTGTTGAGGGGAGCGGAGGAGGAGTGAGTGTGAGAGTTAGGGAGGAAGTCTGAGCATACCGTGATCATCACAACCTTTGAGTGCATCACTCGCTCCGAGGCATTTCTGGCACCTCCAAAGTAGAACTTCAGCGCTGCGACCAGGAGAACCCATGGGGCGAGCTTGAGGATCGTCCAGGCGAAGGGGATGGAGGATAGACCCTCAGTGACGCCCTGGACGATCAGGGGAATGGGCATGGTGGGAGATTGTAGTCACAAGAGCGTCTGAAACGAGAGACAAACACCAGAGTCAACCAGAACGACCAGAAGATACGAGACCACAAGAAGAAGAAAAAAAAAAAAAAAAAAAAAAAAAAAAAAAAAAAAAAAAAAAAAAAGAAACAAAAGGAGAGTGGGAAAGTTGACAATTGAGTTGAGAAGTTGACAGTAGAGCAAGAATAATCTGGCCCGTACGCCGCCGCCGCGCGTGAAGTTGCTTTTAGCGGCCGATCTCCCGCCACTGCGTCACTTTCCCTGCCATTCTCCATCCTCTTTCACCTTTGCAACAGACAACTACACACTACACAGTACAGTATACTCATGACAGCGCCACATCCCCTGATACAATGACAGACACCCAAGACGAAGAAGACTACTTCCTCCCGCTCGAGGACCAACGGGTCTTCGGCGCCGGAATCCGCCGCAAGCGCATACCCTTCGTGCGCTCCTCCGAGCCCGACCTCAACACCACCTCCTCCGCGCTCCGCTCCAGCCATGCCTCCGCTCCTCCCAGCACAACATCTGGCGCCCGTATCGCGAACACCTATCTGTCGCTTGTACTCTCCAAGTCGACAACGCCTACTCCTGGCCCCCCTTCCGTCTCGTCTTCCGAGCTCGCAACAACAGCGACATCCACCACAAACACCCCTCCACCAAGTCTAGAACACTCATCACGCCCCGCAACAACATCACCTTACCCCTCCCTGGTCCCCCACGACCAAAACCCCACCCCAAGCCTCAATGAAACTCCAATCTGCGAAGTCTGCAACCTCCCACTCAATGTGTCCTACTCAAAGCACGAAGAACAACCCCAACCCTCATCCCCACCATCATCAACAACCCCCAAAGAACCTTACCGCCCACACGAAGCCTCGCTCGCACACCAACTCTGCCTCACGCATTCCCACCCGCCCTCGCACCTCGACCGCACACGACACGGAATGCGCTACCTCGCCTCCTACGGCTGGGACCCTGACAGCCGGCTGGGGCTGGGCGCGCCAGGCCGGGAGGGGATTCGGGAGCCGGTGAAGGGGAAATTGAAGGTCGATACGGTGGGGTTGGGGGTGAATCACGCTGCCGGGGTGGATACCGATGAGGAGGACCTTCCCGCAAATCGGAGGAGGGGGAAACGTGCAGACCAAACGGCCTCTGCTGCTGCTGCTGCCTCCAAGTCGCACACAACTGGAGGAGGGAAGGGTAAGGTACAGAAGTTGAATGCTAAGGAGGTGCGCAAGGGTCAGATCGACGCGAAGAAGCGCGGGGAGAGGTTGCGCGAGCTGTTTTATCAGGATGAGCGGATTCTACAGTATCTTGGTGGTGGGGAGATGTGATTTTCCTGTTGGAATTGGTATGGAGGGGTTGGGGGGATGTGCGGTTGAGGTTTGGGAGGCAATGCTGTGTGATGGTTGTACAGTACACTTAAGTAGTTTCGTTTTTAGATACCCCTTATGCTTATTTATATATATAGTAGACTTATTTTTCGGAAGTTCCATGGAATTGGATTTCAATTGTTTGAATGTACACTTGGTTCTGCTGAAATTATCAATCCAGCAATATGCAGGTCCGGAGATTGTCCCGAGCTTGGAATTCCGCTGTTGTCGCTCAGAAATCAGAGACAGATGAACTTGGTATCACAGCCGCGCTATATTAGATCACATATGTGCCAGTCGAGGGCGGCTACTTAAACAAGAGGCGAAAGGCTCAGCGAAAAAAGTGGTGACGTTTCTTCTCCTTCTTCTCCTTCTCCTTATGCTCTTTGTGTAGCTTGGAGCTCGTAGGAGCCGGGGTTGGGGCAGTCGGCCCTCCACTGGGAGCTTTGTGTCCCAGGGACATCGAAGCCATGGCTGCCGAAGGGGGTGCCGGCGCGACGGGCGTTTTCGTCTGGGGTTGCGGTGTCGGGGGCGCTTCCTTCTCGAAGAGATGAGCAGGCGCCGTAGGTTTCGGCCGCTCGGCCGGAATGTCCAGCCGTCGTCGGTCGACGCTGAGATCGCCGATCTGTCGCAGGAATAGTCCCGGCGAGAGCATGTGAGAGGTGGCAAGGTAGACGTCTTTGGCATGTGCCTGCGATATTTCGTAGCATGTACGAGCTTCGCCATAAGTTGCACCGCCCGCCATGAAGACAATAATGCGCTGTCGAGGCTGCTCGCCGGTCGTGCGGGTTCGCGCCCACGTGGGTTTGGCACTTCGTAGTGACGCTTGCGCTAGAGCGTCCTGCTGGCCCGGGCCCTCGCCTTCGGTGTGTGGGCGTGTAGGAGGGAAGACCGTCGTGTCGAGTGTACCGCGCACGAGATCCTCCAATATCAGCTTGAGGTTCAGATCATATCGAGTAAGGCTTTCCTCTTCCATGTCTGTTGCAGGCGGAGGCTTCCGGATGAAAAGCGGCTGCACAGGAGGCTTATCATCCTTCAATGGCTTCTCTACACGCACACCAAGTAAATCCAGATTGGATATAACCTCCCCGTCCTGCGGTGGAAGTTGCGCATGTGCCATGAGCTTGCGGATGTCTCCAGCTAGCAGCCCGCCCCGATAAATGATATAGAGTAGTAGCAGTCTCAGACGTTCGGGCTGTCTAGTCGCTTCATCATCCAGAAGTTGAACAATTTGTGAGCCCAAGTGCTTGGCCTTCTTGTAGTTCTCATCCATGCCGGTTGCCAGGCTTTGTTCGACAGAGCTGACTTCTAATAATTTATGGTCCTGGAAGTACTTCATACACTCTTGTGCCATATTCAAATGGAGAGTGTATGCGTCGCGACCCTGCTGAAATTCAGTCAGGCCCGCAAGCATATCCTTGATCGTGTTCACATTCGCTTTGTTGTTGCTTGAAATTGAATTAGCTTGCGATCCGAACCGTGGGAGACACAGAACCTACTCTTCCGCAAACTGAGGGTTGGCTGCCCGGAATTTGGCAAAATCTTCGCCCAGCTTGCCCAAGACGTCTTTCATATGCATATGTCGGTACTCAACCCACACGTTGTCCTGCTCATTGATCTCCATATCCTTGATCTCTTGGTTGGCGCCCCCCTCGTTGATGACGGTCTTATACGTGACCTTATCCCCATCATTGATGGGAAGGAGATCATGTACCATGGATTGATAAGTGAACTCATGCAGAAGAGGCGCTATGACGTCCACCGAGCGGTCTACAACGAGGAGAACTCCTCGAGGCCGAGGCGAAGGAGGTGGAAAGTCTCGCTGAAATTGTGCAAATTGATCCAATTCATTTTGAATGAAGCGGGCCAGGTGTGAGCACAGTACGCTTGCCTCATGGGTCGGTGTCCTGGGCCGATAGTACCGGATGATCGGATATTCTCCTAGACTTGCGCAGAGCGACACAATCTTCCGTCCGTGTAAGCATCTGAAGCCGAATCGCAAACCTCAAACAAGCCATACCTTCTGAGCCAGCCCTTCCAAATGTGCGCGTATCAAATGGTTGCAACCTGGGTGGAACAAGACTGGGAAGCTCCATGGATCTCGAAAAGTAACGATGCGCGCTTCGCGGGGAAAATAGTCGGCATTCATAATCTGAACATTGGCAATATTATCGCGCGCCTGCTGCGACCGGTCTAGTCTAGCTCGTTGTTGTGGATCGAGAACTGCCCCGCACGTCAGTGCCAAATACAGAGCCCATAAGGATACTTGACCAACAGGAGGTCCAAACCAGCCATGCTTTCTTGTATCTCTTTCGCTCGAAATCGGCCATTAAACAGTCGACTATATGCGGAAGGGGGGAGAGGATATACAGCGCATCCATGGAGGTGTTTGTGGGACGCCGATGCTCGATCTGCTCAACATCTGGACGGCCGACCATTTAGCGCCTACCAAGGTGTATAGAGTTGGATAATTAGCTTCGCTTACTGGTAACATTGAGGTTGAGAATGTCATCTTCGCTGACAGCATTGTCGATTAATTTCCGACTGGTCTCATCCACGACGAGAACCTTCCACTACAAGCGCCCAACGTCAGCTCTGTGAGGCGGTGGATTTGACGGAAGGGGGTAAATGTGCCAGAACCCGTACCTCGTTCCCCGCCGCATAACGGATGGTGTTCAGAATGACTGGAAAAGAAAACCAGAACCAATCAGTAAAAGGGAGATCGCGCAAATGCACATATTCACAGAGGACTTACTGTCGCGCTGGATGTTGAGGATCGAGGCGCTCATTGTGGCTGACGGGCAGCCCTACGCTGGGGCATAGACTTGGGAACTCAACTCCTAATGCTTGGGAAGAGGGGTGAGGAGGGGTTTAGTACGGGATTAGCAGACCAGGAGTGATAAGTAAGAAATCACACAACAAGCGGCCGAATAAGACGAGGAATAAGAGCGCACGAAGATCAATCAGGGGTTGGACTAGTAAATGAATCGGTAGTGAGTAGGAGGTATTCTTTATGAAACGTAGCAGTTGTCTTGTCTTGAGTTGCGAGACCCTCTCTTGGTCCCCACCTTGTTTGGCTTCCCTCTCCGCCGTTGCCTTACATAGTAATGTTCTCCGCCGCAGGGGATACTCCGAATAGTTAGTTATCCAAGGCGGTGTGATCATTCGCCGCCCCCGGGAACTTTTACCGCATCGCCGTAGCTTTGATGTCAATGGCAAAAGAGCAGGGAAAGGAAAAAAAAAAAAAAAACAAAAAGAAAAGAATCCCAAGTTGATGGCGATTTGAAGACCAAAAGAGTCTCCTTAGGGGAAGTTTGCTGGCGTCCACTATTCATCTACCAGTTTTCACTCAATCATACCCTCATTCCTCACCTTTCCCTCCTTTCCATTATTGCTCCCGCGTCTCGTGCTCCGTCGTCTGCAATCACTAGACTAAATCGCCATTCAAGTACGGAACGAAGAATACACCACTCCACGATAGCATACGTCTTGATTCGTGCCATCTGCCTCAGGCATGCGCCTATGGAGCAGCAAAGGCAGCCATTGCCTTTTGTGCGTACTGCAGCCGACTGTTCGTAATGGTGCAAGCCGGACATTTGCGACTTCGTCCGCGCTGCTGAGACGTGCGGTATGGCAAAAGCACATCCCCTGAGCTGCGCAACAATCGCTAATCTAGTTTCCTCTTTTTCATACAGTCGCGACCATCAAAAAAAGGAAATAAGAAATTCGATGCCGCCAGGCCTCGCAAGCCTTCTCTCGACGCCCCCAGTTTCGAGGCAGCCGTGAAACAGTCTTTAGAAGCCTATCATGCAAAACTCAGAACAGCAAAAGACTGGACATCTTTGAAGAGATGGGATGGTTTCGAACGGCAGATGCTGGCTGCAAGCAAGCTGGAGGATCGCACAAACTTTGGTCCAGCACAAGGTCTTCTGCGCCGCCTCCAAGTTGCCCTGCAACAGGCCTACTCGAATTATGGAATTCGCGGGCTGAGGGATGAGTTGGAGTTCCAAATGTACTCGGAAGATATCACGGCGGAATTTGGCACTCCAAACGAGGAGATGCAGAAGATTATTGCCGATTTGCGACGTCCAACGGAGGCTTACCCTCAAGCGCGTGCGATGCAGCGCACAATACATCTACATGTCGGCCCCACCAACTCGGGGAAAACTTATCATGCGCTTAAACGCCTGGAATCAAGCAAAAACGGCTTCTACGCGGGGCCTCTGCGGCTTCTGGCGCAGGAGGTATATCAACGATTCACGTCTGCTGGAATCTCCTGCAGCTTGATCACCGGTGACGAGGTTAAAATCCACCAAGGGGCTGAGCCTGCAGGGATTGTGAGTAACACCGTCGAAATGATCAGCATAGGACAGCCTTATGAGGTCGGAATTATCGATGAGATCCAGATGATCAGTGACACTCGGCGTGGGTGGGCCTGGACTCGTGCGTTTCTCGGTGCCCGCGCCAAGGAGCTCCATCTCTGTGGTGAACTAAGAGTGGTTCCTCTGATCCGGGAGCTAGCTGCTCTGTGCGGAGACAAGCTAGAAGTCCATCGCTACGAACGACTGAACGAACTGAAAGTCGCCACCAAAAGTCTACGCGGTGATCTGAACAATCTTCAGAAGGGCGACTGTGTCGTCTCCTTCTCCCGTGTTGGGATTCACGCTCTGAAAGCCGAGATCGAAAAGACTACAGGAAAAAGAGCAGCAATTGTTTACGGTAGTTTGCCGGCCGAAATCAGAACCCAGCAAGCCCGGCTCTTCAACGACCCCAACAATGATTACGACTTTTTGGTTGCCAGCGACGCCATTGGCATGGGCCTCAACTTGTGAGTAGATCTCGGTATCTGCAGACGGTCCGAAATACTAATCTTTGTTTCATGTAGGAGCTGCAAGCGTATCATCTTCGAGACCGTGATCAAAAGGGTTCCGGCTGGGCTCGTACGGCTCACTGTGCCCGAGATCAGACAGATTGGCGGGAGAGCCGGTCGTTATCGGCCTGCTACACAGCACCGGGGGGCTTCGAAAGATGATGGGAAGGAAAATGTCGGTTGGGTGACGTCCCTCGAAGAAGTCGATCTACCTTACATCAAGCAGGCATTCGAAAACGAGCCCCCTGCTCTTGTTGCTGCCGGCTTGCACGCCCCGGACGCTGTCTTCCAGAAATTCGCAGCGTATTATCCTTCGAACACCCCCTTGGAATACTTGATCAAGCGCATTTATGCAGTTGCCAGAGTACATCCGCTTTTCTTCCTGTGTGATCCTCGCAATCAGCTCGAAAACGCCACAATCATCGATTCGGTTGAAGGGCTGCGCATCCCTGATCAATTGACTCTCATGGCCGCGCCGATGTATGTCAAGGACATCATTGGCCGGGACGCTGCTGTCGATTTCGCTCTAGGCGTTGCCCAGAATTCGGACGGTCATCTTTTGAGCTTTCCCAGCCTCAACCTGGAGATTCTTGAGCAGGAGGTTTCGGCGAGCAAAGAGTATACGACCGAACTGGAATCCCTGCATAAGTCTATCGTTTTATATCTTTGGCTGAGCTACCGCTTTGGCGGCATCTTCACAGACCGGACATTAGCCACGCACGTCAAGGAGCTGCTAGAAGAAAGGATGGTCCGGGCTTTGACGGAATTTTCCGCAAACAAGAAGCTTAGAAAGGATTCTTCTCTCCGGCGGCAGCTTGCTCTTGAAAAGCAGAGCGCGGAGCTACAACAGCTGCTGGCAGAGACAACTGCTACGACCTATGGTAGCGACATCACTTCCCTTGATTCTTCCGAACAAGACAGCTCGTTCCAAGGAGACGACTTACTGGAAGAACCTGTGTTGGAAGATCCTGAAGACGAGGCCAATTTAGAGGAATCTGCTCAGGATGAGCAGGTTCAGGAGGAACCGTTCTGGGATAAGCGAGTCCAGGATGAGCATGTTCAAGATGAGCGAGTACACGAAGATCAAGAGCAAGGAAAGCGAAGGACCCAAAAAGGGCCTCACTAGCTCGCTCCTTTGTAAGACTATTTTATCAGAAATGAAGCGCATGTTTATGCTTAACATGTCATCTTTCTTTGTATATAGAACCTTGTTTCATCGATCTCCACACGGCCTTGTCTGTACACTAGAAGCTAGAGAGAATCTGAACTATACAGAGATAAGTCTACTCAGGACAATCACCTTCGTGGTATTCGTCTGATCCATCCCACGCGTACGACATATGGAAGTGTACTGAACTACAGTAGTCAAAACTAGGAGTAGGTCTACAGACATTGTAGGTGTAGTATTTCGTAGATGGCACCTTATCTTATCGATGGCGGGTTTATCCCGAAAACGCCACAACGATTTTCCGCCCCAGTCAGCTTCGCCCGTAGCCCGTCGCGGATTCACCACACGGAGACATTGCGGCGAATCGGGCAGACCATCTTGTCCTTGTCCCATCCATACAACTCGCCAAAGCGGGGCGAAGTGATCACTGCCCGCAAAGTCACAACTCACTATATCTGTATCGATCGCCGGTTCCTTTTTCATCGCCGATTTAGACTGCTCACTCTCTCCGCCTACTGCGAAGAAGAAAGACCAGTATCCGCCATGGATGACCTCCAGTCTCTGGAGCTCTTTTCGCTCGTCTCGCGAATCACCGGAGAGCTCCAGAACCACTTGGGCGTCAGCGACAAGACCCTCGCCGAATTTGTCATTGACCAGCACCTCAAATGCAGTTCGTTCGCCGAGTTCAAGAAGAGCCTGGAGGAGATGGGCGCCGAGTTCCCGCAGAGTCTGATGGAGAGTATCGACCGCCTCGTCCTCACGATGCACCCCAAGTACAAATCAAAAAACGCACAAGCCAAGGAGTCCTCGGGAGCGGCGGGTGATGACGACATGGATATACTTGGGGCCCTGGAGAAGAAAGCGCGCGTCTTCAAGGGTCTCGCTGTTCCGGATAAGGTGCAAACGTGGGATGAGGAGGACTACACCCCGCGGAAGGAGGTGGAAGAGAGCGACGCGAAAGCCAACGCGATGGACGATACATTCGCGATGCTGGAAGGGCTGGCGGGCAAGGCGCGGGAGGACAAGGCGCCGTCCTCATCGCGGGTGGACCGCAGCAGCAGGAAGCGGAGTAGGAGTCCGGACTACGACAACCGTGACCGCGACCGCGACCGTGGGCGCAGGCGCAACGACAGATACCGTTCCCGCTCGAGATCTCACAGTCCCCAGTTCAGCAGCAGGAAAGATGTCGAGGATGAGGTGGACGAATTTGGCAGGTCGAAAAGCAAGTACAGCAGCAGGGACGATGGATATCGCAACGGACACAGTGAGCGCAAGAGTCGCCGCGATCGAGCGGGAGATGAGGACTATTTCCGCAAGCCTCCGCCAGTCGAGCTCGATGACCAGCCGATACTATACAAGGTATACGATGGTCGTGTGACGGGCGTCAAGGACTTTGGCGCATTTGTCAATCTGCTCGGGGTCAAGGGAAAGGTTGACGGCTTGGTACATGTGTCTGCGATGCAGGAGGGCGCGCGCGTCAATCATCCTTCTGATTTGGTATCCCGGGGCCAGCCTGTCAAGGTTAAGGTGGTTAGCATACAAGGCTCCCGCATTGGTCTATCGATGAAAGAAGTGGACCAAGTTACGGGCATGGATCTTATTCCTCAACGGCGTCTGGCGTCAGGAGCAAATATGGAACGTCTTGACGGCACCAGCGACAAGGATCGATACGGCAACTTGAGCTCGGATGTTCCTATCATCGAGGAGTCCGATGGTAGGCCGATGAAAAACCGGAAACGTTTGACGTCCCCTGAAAGATGGGAGATTAAACAACTTATAGCATCGGGTGCCGTTTCCGCCCTCGACTACCCTGACATTGATGAAGAGTATCATGCCACCTTGACTGGAGAGGGCACATTCGAAGAAGAAGAGGATGTCGATATCGAGGTTCGCGACGAGGAGCCGCCATTCCTGGCGGGTCAGACCAAGATGTCTTTGGAGTTATCTCCTATCCGAGTTGTCAAAGCACCAGACGGCTCCATGAACCGAGCCGCAATGGCAGGCACCAACTTGGCCAAGGACAGAAGGGAGCTCAGACAGCAGGAAGCTCAGGACAAGGCTGCAGAGCAAGCAGCAAACATCGACCTGAATGCACAATGGCAAGATCCTATGGTAGCGCCCGAGGAGCGCAGGTTTGCAGCTGATCTTCGGAATGCTCAGCAAGCGAAGCCTGACGAGGCGGTGCCTGAATGGAAGAGAGTCACCATGGGCAAGAATGTGTCCTTTGGAAAACGGACCAGCATGTCCATCAAGGAGCAGCGGGAAAGCTTGCCGGTCTACAAGTTCCGCAAGCAGTTACTTGATGCCGTCCGTGACAACCAGTTGTTGATTGTTGTTGGTGATACTGGCTCTGGAAAGACGACCCAGCTGACACAGTATCTGGCTGAAGGTGGATACGCAAATAATGGGATTATCGGCTGTACGCAACCTCGCCGAGTGGCTGCCATGTCAGTTGCCAAGCGTGTCGCAGAGGAAGTTGGCTGCAAACTTGGCGCAGAGGTTGGCTATACGATTCGTTTCGAAGATTGTACGAGTCCGGAAACGAAGATCAAGTACATGACGGATGGTATGCTGCAGAGAGAAATCCTCCTTGATCCAGAACTGAAGAGATATTCCGTGATCATGCTTGATGAGGCGCACGAGCGAACGATCGCCACAGACGTTTTGTTTGGTCTGCTGAAGAAGACTATCAAGCGACGTCCCGACCTCCGCCTCATCGTCACCTCCGCTACTCTAGACGCGGAGAAGTTCTCAGAGTACTTCAACGGCTGCCCTATCTTCTCTATTCCCGGACGTACATTCCCGGTCGAGATCATGTACTCCAAGGAGCCCGAGTCCGACTACCTCGATGCAGCTTTGATCACCGTTATGCAAATCCACTTGACGGAGCCTTCGGGTGATATCCTTCTCTTCCTGACAGGACAGGAAGAGATTGACACTGCCTGCGAAATTCTTTACGAGCGAATGAAAGCTCTGGGTTCCACAGTCCCAGAACTAGTCATTCTCCCTGTTTATTCTGCTCTACCGAGTGAAATGCAAAGTCGCATCTTTGAGCCTGCACCCCCAGGTGGCAGAAAGGTCGTCATTGCGACAAACATTGCCGAGACTTCCATCACTATTGATAATATCTACTACGTCATCGATCCTGGGTTTGTGAAGCAAAACGCGTACGACCCCAAGCTTGGTATGGACTCGTTGGTTGTCACTCCCATCTCGCAGGCGCAAGCCAAACAACGAGCTGGTCGTGCAGGAAGAACTGGACCGGGTAAATGCTTCCGTCTCTACACCGAAGCGGCCTACCAGTCCGAAATGTTACCTACCACAATCCCTGAAATCCAGCGTCAGAACCTCTCTCACACCATTCTCATGCTCAAGGCCATGGGCATCAACGATCTCTTGCACTTCGACTTCATGGATCCTCCACCGACGAACACCATGCTTACTGCCTTGGAGGAACTATACGCACTTTCTGCCCTGGACGACGAGGGTCTTTTGACTCGCTTGGGTCGAAAGATGGCAGACTTCCCGATGGAGCCGGCTCTTGCCAAGGTCCTGATTGCCTCGGTCGATATGGGTTGCTCGGAAGAGATGCTAAGCATTGTTGCCATGTTGTCCATTCAATCAGTGTTCTACCGGCCCAAGGAGAAGCAACAGCAAGCCGATCAGAAGAAGGCCAAATTTCACGATCCGCACGGCGACCACCTGACTCTTCTGAACGTCTACAACGCGTGGAAGAACTCCAAGTTCAACAACGCGTGGTGCTTCGAGAACTTCATCCAAGCACGTCAAATCCGCCGTGCTCAGGATGTCCGCCAACAGCTGCTGGGCATCATGGACCGGTACCACCACAAAATCGTATCCTGCGGCCGAAACACGACCAAAGTCCGTCAGGCGCTGTGCACGGGCTTCTTCCGCAACGCAGCCCGGAAGGATCCCCAGGAGGGTTACAAGACCCTGGTCGAGGGCACACCGGTTTACATGCACCCCAGCTCGGCGCTGTTCGGCAAGCCTTCGGAACATGTCATCTACCACACATTGGTGCTCACGACGAAGGAGTACATGCATTGCACCACCTCTATCGAGCCCAAGTGGCTGGTCGAAGCCGCGCCGACCTTCTTCAAGGTTGCGCCTACGGATCGACTCTCGAAGCGCAAGAAGGCCGAACGCATTCAACCTCTGCACAATCGTTTCGCAGGAGAGGACGACTGGCGTCTCTCGGCACAACGACGCCAAGGCAGGGGTGGTGGCGGTGGAACCTGGGGTTAGTGAGCTGTGTGCTGTTGTTGATTTAATAGAACTTTTCATTCTTGTTCAGAAGCATCTATATTGCAGCTTATCACAGCATACCCCTCCCACGAAATTTGTGATATAAAATGCCGTCTTCTCTTGTTTGTGGGCTATAGAAATGTATTACTATGAGACTCATGAATTACGTGATACATTTGCTACTTTGAAGAAGGCACGCACAGCAAAGGGTCAAGTCTTAGTGAGAGAGGCAGAGTGAGGTCTGAAATCAGCCATGGCGAGAGCACGCTTGCTACGGTGGGGACGCCTAGTAGTCTGTTCTTCATCAACCTCTACACGACGAGGATGTTGTCCTATAACCTCTCTCAAAGGATTCATGAACAGGTGCAGTTGCGCAGTGGGGTTGGGTCCGAATACCGATTGAGGCCACAGACCCTCCTCATCGGTCAGCATGTGTGTTTTCCCCCCCTAGGTGTATGGGGTAGAGGATCTAGCAGTTTTTTAGTCCATAGCCCGAGAGTCCAATGTGAATGGATGAAGACATATCTCAGTCTGGCGACAGATGGGTATGCTAGCCTCCTTTGGTGTCACCCAGGCGTCCACTTAGCCATCGAGACTCTTTCTCGACTTCAACTCCATGCAGATGAGGATGGTAGAAAGGGTCAAAATCTGCATCGTAAAATTCAAGCTTCATATCTATATTGTCCTACTAACTAAGTATAACGTACTTCCACTTTAACCTACTCTGAAAATGTGTCTGACAGACGTTCCGAAACATCGCAGGCATTATAGCATTTATCGTCACACATGAGATTTCGTAATGGTCTGCCGGCCGTTTTCCTTTAACAAAGAAAAAGACATTCTCGCGTCAGGCTCATTCAGCTCATCTGATAACCCTGCAGGGCCGACTGACTCTTCCCCACAGCAACTCCGGTCTAACCATCAACCCCTACATCAACCACGAGTCACTCAGTCTCTCTGCACTTGCACAGCGTATCGCCTAACAGCAATACAGAAACAAAAAAAATGAGAGGGAGTACACATACATTCAATTCCTCAAATCCCACAAAAGACAACACGAGGCGATTCCGATTCGACAACGTAACCTGCCGCTTGTGCACCCTTCCTTCCAGGTGCAGCAACGAAGCCATCTCGGCTCGATGACAGACGATGAAGCTGTTCTTCTCGCGCTCATGTCTCTCCACCCAATATTTCCCGGCGTACATGAAGCCATCGTTGAGCGCCGTCCGAGACTTCTTGCCTGTCTTGGGGGAGGGCATGAGGTGCACAGACATGCACCCGTCGGGGTGGTAGGTGAGGATGCCCCGTGCGTCGGGGCCCATGGGATGCAGCGAGGGGCCCTTGCCGTCAAAGGGGTCGGAGAAGTATTCCAAGAGGGACCAGGAGCCTATGAGAGCTTCTTCGATGTCCCGTTCAGTGCACGTGCTGTCAGTGGAGGATGAGGAGGAGGAGGAGGAGGAGGAGGAGGAGGATGAAGGGGTCAACGGAGGAGACATATTTTCGATTGTGCTATGCTAGTGCTGAGGGAGAGATGGGTTATTGTCAAAATTATCGGCTGGAAAGGAGAAATTGGTCTTATAATGACTTGAAGGACTGGGAGACTGTGTCTATAGCGTGCGGTGATTTTGACCAGGGAGCTTGTATCTGTGTATGTGTGTGGTCTGCGGTGATGATGTTAGTGACTCGTGCATTATTCTTCGGTGTTGTCTGGCGATAAGTGTTCGGCGTCTAGGTGATACAGATGCACTCATTCTCCTTCGTTGCCTGTGAAGGAAGTTTGATCTCTCGGGATTCTGCTTCCATGGATGAAGAGTCGATTTGGCCTGGTTTAGTTACCGGATGGGCTTCGGGGAGCGAGAGACACGACGAACCTTGATCCTATGGGGAGGGAGGGGGTGGCTTCCCGTTGGTGGGGAGACATCACCGGCGGTGGTTGTGTATATAAGTACTCGTGTGGGGAGGGATCATAGATGTAGCGGGGAAGAGCTGGGATCATCCTAGTACTAATATCTTGCGCTCATGACCGATCCGGTAGGAGGTAAGTTCTTGCAAATCCAGCCACCAAGGAACGAAACGATGAAGCCAATAATGGAGAGTAAGTATATAGTTGGTGATTGTGGATATTGCGATCATTTCCCCCTGTTCAATTGGTCCGGAGGTTATCTCAACAAGGGGTGTATCGACATAAGTTGCTGTCATTCAATAAGAGGTACACTCAGTTCAACGCAGATAAAATCATGACTCGTATTGTTCTGCCCGACGGCTTTAAAGTAAGTTGATGTTATCCAAGATGGTGCACTGCACTGGCTGGAGGCATAGAGAGGACTAGGAATACACGAACCAATCAGAGGCTGGCGGACGGCAGCTAGCGTGACTTCCAATCTTGGCAGGACTTTTTGAAGCCCGGCCGAAAAACATTCAGTCAGTCTTTGTGTTCTTGTGTTGACGCGGCCGTTGTCATACTTCATCGCCTTGACCACCAATATCATTACGTTCCTGTGATTAGCTTGGTGTTGCAATCAATACCTGTCTTGGGCTGCAGGTTCGCGTCGGTGCTCGTTCAAGGTAGTGACTACAGTTCTCTCAAGACCGGGCCACTAGTAGTGCCTTTGTTCCTCGTCCAATCAGAAACCGCAAAACTCTGAAGCCGGCCGGGCGACGGAGTGCCTGGCAATCAGTCAAGTCACTGCAGTGATATCTTCAATTTCCCCGGCCTTTGTCGGTGGTGGTTCCTTTCCCTCTACATCTACCCATTCCTTCTCACCATGTCATCCCACGACACTCAGTTTTCTCGATTGAAGAGGAGGAAGCTGGACAGTGCCCCGGAAGGCGAGGAAATTCCTGCGGTTGTCACCTCGCACACTCAGCTGCGGACTGCATTAACCTTTCAGCAGAACCCTGCTGAATCTAAGCAAGGTACTTCGTCTAACGTCTATACTGGACTGTGATTATTGACAAAATGTATAGGGTTACGAAAATTTAAAGATTTTCTCAGTTCTATCGTGCAGGCAGAAAGCGACGGCGAGAAGGCCAAAAAATTCCGCATTCTCAAAGCTTATTGCGATTCGCAGTGCTCTCGACTTAACGAGAATGAGGCGGTTTGCTTCACTGACCTGGTTCAGACCTGGAACTTTGCTGACAGCAACAACAACGAGTCTTTACTGACCACGGTTCCCGCTGTGCTCGCTCAATTCTTCAAGACTGTCTCCACCAATCTGGACTTTCGGGACTTTGGCTTGGCATTATGCAAGTATCTCCTACAGAAAGAGCAGCTGAAGCTGTTCAACCGCGGCTTGACTGCGGTTAAATCAAAAGAGCATCTTATCTCCCCTTGCCTCCGTCTTCTGACGGAGATGGTCACCTTTGACGGGGGTGCTGTTGCACGCCAGGTATACCAGGCGCGCCACGTGACGTTCAAGCGCGTGGAGTTCTTCCTGACCCCAAACAAGGCTCAGTTGGAGGAGATGGCTGAGGAAGGAAATAAGTCTACGCTGCGGAGGAACGCTCAGAAATACGTCCTGGCAAATCTGAAGTTCCAGCACGCCAACGCCAAAAGTGATATTATCGAGCAGCATAAGGTGATCAGAGCATTCCTCGAATATGTCAGGAAAGACCCTCGCGATATCGTTCTCGAAATCCTACAGTGTATTGACCGAGATGTCATTCGCGATGCTTCCATCACTCGCAATGCGAAAACGAAGTTCTTCAGCCGGTGGAACCTTGAGCGACTGGTAACCTTGTACGGATATGATCGCGAGTCAGAGGAGCCCAACCCCAGCGGCATTTCGACTGCAAACGAGGCCCACAAGATTCTGATGAATGTTTGCACGAATCCTGACCTTGGTGTGCTTCTTCCGGACAACGGCTGGTATCCCACCGGCAGCGACCCGGAAACTTTGCCGACGGACGACGATACACTGATTGACCTGGGCCTGGACTCAGCAGTTTATCTTGACAAGTACAACAAGACTGTGCCTGTTCGTAACGGGACATTGTCCTATCTGGCTCAAGCTCTCCGCCCAGATGCAGATAGTCTTCAGATTGAACTTCTTGTTGCCATCTTCAAAGCGGCACCAGAGCTTGTAGCGGATTATTTTACAAAGAAGACCATGTTCACCGCGGACCCGAAACCTACTGCATCCTGGATGGCAGAGTCTGCCCTCTTATTCTCCACTGTCCAGCTTCCAGTTCCTTTGAACTGTGGTTACAAGGACAAATTGCCCACAATGCCACCGCCAGTGTCAGTGGTCATTGAGAATGTCCTGCCTCGCCCTCTGTCACAGAAGATCCTTAGTCGCTGCCTGAACATGAACACAGAGATTGTCACGCTGTTTGCCGTGAGAATCCTTACGATCGCCTTCAACAAGCTGCGAGCCGTTCTGAAGATCTTCAACTCGGATCACGGCGTTAGCCAGTCGCTGTGGACTCAAGCGGCCGACAAACTGATTGCTGAGTTCTGTAGGAGATGTCCAGCTGTCAAGGAGGTTATTGTGCTATTCAAGAGAACTCCCAAAGATGATTTACAGCAACAAGATGCGGTCTCGGAACTCCTTGTGTGCTACTATGAGGTTGTTCCAGATGCTGCGTTGGAAGAGGGATTTGATGTTGCTTTAGTAATGGTTGATATCCTCAAGAAACTAGATGAGCAGAATATTGACGCAGACGACTCCGAACTTTTGCTAAGTCAACTGCAAAACCTGCTCAGAATTACCCAGCAGTCTTCGTCGATGCGTTGGTGGCAGCAGCCAGGTGAGCGTTAAGAATTTTTTCGCCCAAGTGTCGATATGCTAACAATTGCAGCAACTATGCAATATTCGGCCTTCACCTCTATCTTGAAAGTTCTGGTGCAGGCCCCATCACGGGAATCCTTGAGTGAGATCAATAACCTGCTTCGAAAGGTACTCAACGAGTACTCCATTATCCAAGACATCTCTGTCTTCCCTTCGATATTATCTAGCTTCGAGACCACCGATTCGGACAAGCTTCAGCACCAGTTGTCCTTCTTCGATAATTGTGTCTGTCGTATCGCCAAGAAGCCCGTCCATTATCAAGACCTGCTTGAAGCCTCATTCCAAAAAGCTTCCAGGCCGGTGAGTCTCATTATCGCTGCTATCCTTGAACAGTGGCCGTTCGTGGTCCAAACTGGCGATAAAACTACGGAGCTCGCCGTCAGCGCTTTGATTGCGAAGCTGCTCGGGAGTCTCAAACACGCTGGGGAAGACTCCAAAGCCTTGAAAGCTGCTCGGGATACATTAATGGATGGCACTGAGAACAAGAAATCCAAGTCAATCTTGAAAAAGGCGTGGAAAGAGAGTGAAGTGCCGGAGGACGACTTGGTCGATGAACTCCGTGCCTCTAAACCAGGAAACTCGTCCACTGAACTGATTGGACAATCAGAGGTGGACTTAGATGAGATTTTCGGTACTTTGCCCGCGGAGGGCACAACCCATAATGAATTGTACCGATGGGAGAAGGATGAAATCGACGTGGCAATCGAGCAGGGTCGGATTGCTGATTTGATGCTCTGTCTGTGCTCAGCGCACGAAGAGGTCCGCAGGCAGGCATTTGCGAATGTGAATCGCTTCATGGCGAAGCTTAAGGTTAGTCTACCCGTCCCATATACACTGCTACTCGCCATTGGCTGACTTGCAACCCTAGGACTCGAAATACGTTGAATGGCGGTCCGTTTATATCCTTACGGGTGAGCTGCTCGAGACAGTCAAGGAGCTCGGTCTTGAGTCTCCTGTACCGTGGATCGTTGGGGAATGTGCCTCCAGCTGCCTCGATGTCCTGACTAACCCAATGCACAAACTGTATGGCAAGGTCAACAAATTCTTGCAGAAAGCTCCTTCTTGGGAGTTAGAGAAGATCCCGTCTTTCTGGATTGATAAGATCTTGCTGCATGAACCTGAGCTTGATGATGGGTACTTTGAAGAGACCGGATGGTTATTTGATTTGCTCATCAAAGGTCTTCGCACTGAAGTGGTATGTTGCCTTCGCTGCTATCTCCCCTGCCTCCATCTGGGTACTTACCGAAATTGCCTAGGACATGGATATCTATCGCCGCGCCAACGTCTTTGAACGGTCCCTCTCCTACTATGAAGCACCCAGCGCATCCCACTCGGTCAAGAGAAAGATTCTGCAACTCCTGTATCGCACGACTCAAGTGCATGGTAGTACGACGTTGATTACGAGAGCAGGCATTATGAGCTGGATCCAGAGTCAGATCCCAGCCGTGACGGCTAAAGAGACGCCTACGTTCACGGCGATTGCTCACTCCCTGCAGCGGACCTCTGACAGCGATCGGGTCGAAAAATGGAGTGGAGGAGCCGTGCTGCGAACGGTTGAGAAGATTGCGGGCTAAAGGGCTACCCGTTGGAATTATCATACTAGTTGTATATGCTCGATAGACATGTGTTGGAATCCAATTGGCGCTCGGTTGTGGTGGTATACTAGTGCAACATGGAGATACTCGTAAGCTCAACGCCGTTTGGTCTGACCTGGGCCAGATTGTGGTAATGAGTGAATAATCGCAATACGTGAGACACGCAGCCATGCACCATTTCATCATGATTATACCCCCCATGAATGGGATCTAGCAAGCATAGGTTGCTCTGCGCCACAGTAAGGCAAGAGACTGGATGCAAAGGTCGAGGCAAACGGGGGTAGTAGTAGATTGGGAGAAGAACACGATCGTCCGAGAAATACAGCCATGATGCGTATAAGCGTAATGCATACTTCCAGCGTAGAATTCTGCCCAAACGGTATGACAGCACTTGAATGATAATAAAACTAATAGTGAGATTGAGAGCAATGAAGGTGAAGTGGTGACCGGAAGAGCAATCATTGTTTGACTGAGTGGTTTGAGTGGTGGCAGGCGAATTGCCCGATTGGGCAATGCACACGTTTTTGCGGTAAACTTCGCCTCGATGTGCTTTTGCCCGCAACTTTCACCCTCTCTCCTCGTCCTCCTCTTCTTCCCCCCAAAACCCGCCCCGTTTGACACCTCCCTCCTCCTCTCCCCCCATACGCTCACTCTGTTCCTGCAGCCTTCAGCTTCGTCCCTATCCGGTTCATTTCCAGAAAACGATCTAAGTATCACTTCCGAGAGAGTTCTTCTCAGCTGAAAATTTTCGAACTGTTGTGGTGCCCCTCATCCGCGTTTCCCTCCCGACCTCCCTCAAACCAGCTTGAATCTCGACCGATCGAAGCTCCCTCCGCCTTTCGGCCTTGCCACTGGCAGGCGGCCTTCCCATCTTGGCTCGTTCGGCCTTTCAACAAACCTGTCGCAATTCTTCCCAAATCCTCCCTAAACCTCAGCAGACACACCTGAATCACTCAACGTTGTGCTTGACCCTTATCCTCTCGTACTCCACTACCGCTTTCCATCATCAACCCCGTCGGCAACCAATGAGATCGTCGTAAACCGAATCCCCCCTCCCCGGATAGCATCACACACTCTCCACCTAGCCATCCTCATGGCACGACGTTACCACATCGATGAGCTGCTATGGCTGCGCGGATCGCCCCTGGTTGTTCGACCTCCTACTCTGCCGCCAGTAGACGAATGGATGGGGTAAGACATCTCCAGGACACTCCTCCATCCCCCTCCCCTCCATTTCATCAGCCCAAGTTTGTCACGAACCTAACACATTCCTTATTTCAGCCCCATCCCCGACCCTACCACACAACGCAAAACATCGAATTCTCGAGAAACTACCAATCCCAATGAAACTACACCCAGACGGCCGAGCCTCTTCGATACCCGTCACATCTCCCGAAACTCGAATTCAGGTAAAGAACACCACTGTCTGTTAGCCGAGGCGGATTATCACGGCCATCACTAACTCAAGCATCTGCTTCTGTCTCCCAGAGGATATCATTCTCGGGCCTCCCAAGACCGCATTCGCTTCTGCCTCTCGCATCGCTGGCAAGGGTTCCATAGACTCAACGGAAAGGTCGTCCAGGCCGCACGATTCCGAGGACCTGAAAGCCGACCGGTTTGCCTTCCGGGATAAGTTCTTCAAGGAACGAGATCCCAACGACCGGGATTTCGACCGACGCGATGGGAAGATGGGTGCCTTCAATGCTCGGCGCGGGGACAAGGAAGACTGGACCAATGGACGTCCTCGTCGCACGTTCGGGCAGGATGAACAGGACCGCAAGCCCAGACGGAATGGAGAGTTTGACAGATGGGATAACCGCGATCCACGCGAGTCGACCCACGATAGAACTGTGAGAGACAGCAAGGATACCCGCTTTGCCCCTCGCAAAGATGGAACTCCGGGGCGCGCCAGACATGAAGGAAGCTGGTTTCGAGATGATAATGCTCCCCACGATACCACCGACATGGAGGAAGACAAGACTCCAATCCGCAACCGAGAATGGCGTCGCGATCGACATGGCGCTGATCGCGACTGGACCCGCGGGGCCAAATTTGAACAGGAGCCTGAGTGGCTGGATACCAATGACAAGGATGAGTCTCGAAGAGTACATACACAAGAGGATTTCGAGCGTTGGAAGGAGAGAATGAAAGCCGGATCTCAGCCGCATGCAACGGAAAAGGACGAGATTCCTGCCGAAACAAATATTGCACCTTTACAGCAGGTGGATCATAGACCCACCGACGGGGAGATTTTCAGCACTAACGGCACTCCCTTCCAGCAGGACTCAACTATGGAACGCTTCTTCGGCTTGCTGAGCGAGTCTAAGCCTGCACCTGCACCTGCACCTGCACCTGCACCTGCGCCGGAAGTTAGCGCTCCCCCCGTGCAGGTGGAGGCGACTCCAAAGAAGGAGGCCCAAGCTTCTAAAGCTATGAAGTCGTCCCGCTTTGCTGGGCTTTTCAGTCCTCCGCCAGGAAGCCCTGCGAGAGACTCGGAACCTCAGCCTGATACCAGATCTCCAGCTCTGACACCTGCTGGATCCACCGACGCCGATCAAGAAGGGTTCCAACGTATTTTGCTTATGCTTGGGGGCGGGAAATCCCGCAATGGGACACCCCACAATGAGACTATTCCTGCTAACCGACCTCCATCTTTGGTGCAGGCGGAACAAGTCCAGAGTGCTGTTTCTTCACCTTCTCGAGAACATATCAAGCGGCAAGAATACCTGGCTATGCTGGAGACACCATCTCGAGCGGCTGGACCTCCCTTCAAGGAGAATCCATACCCTCAGGAAACACAGGCTCGTGATAGAGAGTACCTTCTTCGACTGATGCAGCAATCCACTGGTGCTACTTCAAGCGGTCCTGCTCCTGGTGGTCAGAATCAGCCTCACAGTGCTGGGCCAGTGCCCCCAATGATGAACCTGCCGGATGTGCTGTCTCCTCCCCCCGGTATTCCTCCTGTTCAAAAAGGCCCCAACTTCCTTGATGATCCAGCAATTGCAAATATTCAAAGACCCGATGCCGAACACCTTCGGAGACGGCCAGTGAACGGGCCCCCGATGGGATACTTTGACGATATCCCTTTCCCTCCCGGTGGTCAGGTTCCTATCACTCCTGGTGGAGCCAGAGCTCCTCACGGTCAAGGACATCCTCCTATGGGAATGCAGAGACCGCCAGGTTTCGAGCATCTGCCGCCCCCTGGATGGGCAGGTCCCCAGCTGCCTCCGCAGCCTGCTGGTGGACCGGCGCCTTTGGCTCCTCCTCCAGGGATCCCAACTCCTACACGAGGTGTTAACCCAAGTTATATGGCAAACATGATGCCGATGCATGGAAATGCTCCTCCGCTTAATGAGCGTGAGCCTTTCCCGCGTGCTAATGGCGGTGGATCGGCTGGCTTCCCCCCGCCTCCTGGGATGATGCCTCCTCCCGGCTACATGAATGGACCCCCACCATCTTTTCCGCCCATGCCACACAGCGGCGACGTTATGATGGGGCTTGGACCTCGTGGACAAGTTCCTTTTGAAGGAGGACCCCCGCCGCAAGGGCCTCCACCTTCGTCTCGGCATCTGTTGGAGATGTTCGGTCAAGTTGGCGGTGACGCCAGAGGTGGCATGATTGGTCCTGGACAGTTCAGATAAGCGAAAGAGTATGTGGGTTCGCGGTGTGCTCGATTGCCCGTCCTACCCTTGCTGACAGGATAATGGCTCTGTGACGAGTATCGAGAGGTTGTATCACCACTGACTTCTCTCCACTACGGACCAACCCCTTAAAGAAATGAGAAAATTGAGAGTAATAAGCGGACAGGAGGTCGTTCGTCTATTTGATAGATGATCTCTTGCGCAACAGCAACCAGCCTGGGTTTCTAGATGGCTTGGTGGCACCAATGAAGGTCTATTGCTCGATCGTGGTTCATTGATTGTAAATCAACTGTAGAAAGCATGTTGTAGACATTGTAGGAAACGTGCACGAGATGTGTTCCAGGCGAGACGGTATCATGGCCTCCTTCCGAATCTCCTTCCTCCACCACCACCTTCACCTCCTCCACCTCCACCTCCTCTCTCCTACCTCTCAACTGACCTTCTCACTCTGAATCCACCTGAACACAAAAACACTTTTACCCATTGCTTGACGTCTTTTGCATTTCGGATCTTTGACGTATATCATCCTTTATGGTCATTCTTGCAGTGCAGGAGCATATTCTCCCTGCTCCTACTGTCTTCTAGGATGCACAGTCTTCATAACTCAAGCCAACATTCACCTGCTGCGAATTCACAAACTCGGTCGGTGTAGAGAAGCTTCATTGAAGCTGTCTTCAGGTAATGGATGGTGTGAGTCGACACCGGTTCACGAGAGAAGATGTAGCTACACTATATTGGGCAACATATTCACTTGAAGTCATTTTCCATTGCGACTAGCTTCCTAATCTAAGCTTGTACTATATGCTGACTTCTGGTGACTCAGTCACAGCTGATCACAGACCATGACGCCAACATGATATCTCTTCCTTGCAACACTAAGCGATCCTCTTCCCCCAATGTCAAAGTCCGTACATTCACTCAGCGCGGAGAAGCAGAAAGTTTCGACGACAGCAAGGAGAACAACTTCGAGAATAAGAATGTCAGCCCTCCGCGCCGCCAATGCGAGAAGAGACGTAAACTTGAACGGCACATCACGGATATATTTGAAAGCCTGGACCTGCCGAGCGTTACGCGTGCCACCTCCCTCTTCGAACCGACAAAGCTTTCTCGTACAGAGGCATGCTCGATGGATATCGACCGATCAATCTTCTCGGAGATGGAGGAACTGAGCAGCCTACCGAGCACACTCTCTGCTTCACCCTCAATTGACCCAGCCGGGATTGCTGGCGAAATGGCAGACACAGCAGACTGCGCTATACCACCATCTCCCTCATACTTGAGACACAGCTATCGTACATGCATTCCCGTCCTCACCTCAGAATATACCTTAAGTCATCTCTCTGAAGATCCTGAGCTTTACGCAGCAGATATCCAGCCCCAGCAGACCCATGATAGCCGTCTTCATCACCAGCAGCCCTTCTCGCGTACCAGCTTCCCCATCTACGAAGACCCGGATGATATTGAAGTTCAATTTCAGGAGATCAAAGTGAACGTCTTTGCTCCATGGGACGAGGACAAAGAGAACGTTGATGAAGCGACCTGGGCAGGTGAACCAGAAGAAGGGGACCGACAGCACGAGAGCAGCACCATCACGCAGTCGACCAATCCCACCACCAGTAACGCCGTCAGCCTCTTTGGTGCCAATACCATGATTGAGACATATGATCTCAATCTACACCCCGAAGTAGAAATGGATATGGACATGGACCTCGAACTCGATCTAGATAATTTCACCATGTTCCCTGCCCCTGATAATAGCCTCTTCAGCACGCCGACGACAAACTCTACAGACACAAACGCCCTTAACCGGATTGCGAATGTTGACCCCACCGCTATTAATGGTCACGATCACGCATCCGCTTCCGGATTCTTTGACCCTGATGCAGCCCGCTTAGATGTCGGATCATGGACCCAGAACCCGGACCTCGTTGCGCCTTACCCAGTGGTTAATCCCAACCAAGGGCCTTCCATGAATGGGGACGACGTGAGCAACTGCATACTTGATCCCATGGCAGAAACTAGCATGAATCTCTCCGTGGTAGACTTCGGGTTGCGTGCGGAGGACGACCAGATCACGCCGGACGCGAGTGGTCTCTGGCTACCTTGGTCCGCCGCAGAGAGCGTGGCTACCTCCTCGGAGGAGATGGCCAGGCTTGCGCTCGCGATAGCGCAGCAGCGGGAAGAGGAGCAGCGGGCGCATGTGCAGGCGCAGATTGAAACGGCCGTGGGAAGAAAGAGAGTTCGTCGCAGGGCAAGAAGATTGTAAGCCTGTGTGACGTTGATCTGTGTTTGCGCTTGTATTTCCTGTAGATGAGCTGCGTGTGGTGCTGTGTGGTTACTTATTTGTTTCGTGTGCGAGTTCTTTGCATTCAGATTGCGGCGTTCCATCGGTTTGTTGTCTAATTGCTGTTGATTGTGAAATTTCCGAGACCGCAAAATGAGACTATTATGCGGTAATTTTCTTTAGGATTTGCTTGAATCTTTCACTTGGGTACGACTTCAAGAATCGTAGAGATGATTTAAAAAAGAGATTAAGGTAAGTATGGTGAAAGGGTCAAGGCGGTGCATTGTCAATAAGTAGTATATTTTCTGCCCTTCATTTCTCAGAGAAGGAATGAAACATATGACAGGCCGCTGAGCAAAGCACATAGTACTATCTTATAATCTGTGTATTGCCTATGTGGAAGGCTTTGCAAGCCTTAGAAGACACCGGTAGCTGTACAAAAGGCCGTATGATTTGGCAGGCCCTGATAACGATATTGAAGACTGTATAAGCATTGTAGGCCTTAAATTTTGTACAAAAGGCCTTACAAGCCCCGGTAGCAGGTTTGTTAAATTGGAAACATCCGCAAGTCACGGGCTATCATATTTGAAAGATCTAAGAAAATGTGTGACCCATATACTCCAGACTCATCAGCCCAAGATCACATATGCTCCACCAAGAATGCGCGAATAATTTCATGCAAGAATCACATCAGAAACTCATCACTCATAACGACCAAGGGCACCTTTACTCCTTTCATCGATTCCCAGTCATTGCCTTTGCCGTATCCCGAGCACTTCAGGAAGAGGATCACTCCTCGTCGAGGGCACAGTTGGGATGCATAACGTAGATGGTCCGCTCAACTTGTGCTGACTCATCAGCTGGGTCGACCAGACCTTGTCCACGAATAGGCATCAGAATGTTGTCCTGCCGCAAAGACATGAGTTAGCAGAAGCTCAGCGAAAAGAAAACAGCTGATGCGCATTACAATACGTACCTTGACCATCCGCTTCAAAACCTTGACAGCCAAGGAGCGTTCTTGCTCCAGATCCTCCTCAGTTTCCAATTCAGATTCGACTTGTTCCAGGTACCAGACCAATAGCTCTTCCTGTTCAACTCCTTCACCGGACATCGACTCATCGTCTCTGACACGTCGTACGATCAAATTCAAGATCTTCATGTACTTGTCATAAGTGATCTTGGTACGTGGGCGTGGCTGCTGGGGTTGTTGGGACGGCTCGCCGTCATCGCGCATGGGGCTGTCACCTTCGCGATCGCGGTCACCCATCTCATGGTCTCCATCAGTGGCGCGGCCGCTTGCAGCATTGACATCATCGTCAAATTCAACATCGTCCTTTTCAACCGTCACCATGCTCTGTCGCAATAGGTCGTAGGCTTCCCGCACAAAGTTAGGGATAATTTCCTCTACACAGTTGGCCTTCGCAACGGCCTCGGAAAGACGAATGAGGGACTCAAGCTGTCGAACGGTGATACGGTAAGAGGAGCGGCCCATGCCACCTTGAGCGTCACCGGCACGAAGTTCCTTGTACTTCTCGACCAAATAGGCCTTGGCCTCCTCGGTGAAGACAGGTCGGAATGTTCTTGCGAATCGAATGTAACGCAGTAATTGCTCAGTGCTAAGCTCCGGGTTGACTGCTTCATCGCGGTTCATGTGCACGTTGACAATGTGATCCGCAAGGTTGCGATCCACCGTTTCATTGGGATCATCACGAACCACGAAGAATAGATCGAATCTACTCATAATGGGAGCACTGAAGTTCAGGTTGCCACGCAACGTAGTCTTGGGGTTGTAACGGCCACCGATAGGGTTTGCTGCGGCGAGAATGGATGCACGAGCGTTGAGGGTAGTATGGATACCAGCCTTGGCGATAGAAATTGTCTGCTGTTCCATGGCTTCGTGGATCGCGACTTGGTCGCTAAGGTCCATCTTGTCAAACTCATCAATACAACAGATACCACCTCCGTTAGCCAACATGAGAGCTCCTGCTTCGATCGTGAATTCGCCTGTCTCCGCATCTTTCACAACAGCCGCGGTCAAACCCGCCGCAGATGAGGCTTTGCCACTGGTATAAACAGCTCGAGGATGCAACGAACAAACATACTTTAAGAACTGGCTTTTACTGGTTGATGGATCACCAACAATGCAAATGTTGATATCACCACGGAGCTGAAGGTTTTCTTGTTCTGTATTCTTGCTCACTCCTCCGATCAACTGCAGCAGTATGCCCTTCTTGATTTGCCGGTGACCATAAATCATGGGGGCAATGGAATCAATCAGGCGAGCGTAGATATATTCTGAATGGACGAGTTTCTTCAAGTCCTGAACCTCGTAGGGCGTAAGACTTTGGAGCAAAGCCTCCTGCGCCTGATCTTCGTCGGTCTCGGGATCTGAAATCTGGTTGAGCGAAGCTAAGATGTTATGTGACTGGCCATTCAATTGCTGTTTGGTCTGTTGACCAGGAGTAGTTGTGTCAGGCGTCACCATGCAGGCAAGGAAAGCGAGTCGATACGTCAGGTCTCTGATACCGAGAGCCTTCAGACCACTAACACCGCCACCACCAATGTCACTCCCCCGGAAAGCACCATCATCACGGACAGCTTCCGGGCGCACACCAGGCAGTCCTAACTGACTCACGTCGGGTACAACAATCAAAGTACCAGTGAAGATGCACCGCTCACCGGCCTTAGCACGATCAACCATCTCCCCTCGAAGGATGACGTCCATTGTCCGCGGCATGCTGCCAGTCGGGATCTCGTGAGAGGACTCCTGCAACTTAACCTTCTGCCAATCGACAAAAGTACTCTTGCCGATGTCCAGCCGCCAGGCGGTGCGATTCCCGCAGAGGTCGTTCGGGCATTGCGCAGGTTCAGTGTAGCGGAAAGTCTGTTCCACGTTGGGGCATACTGCCTTGCATAGTTCACAGGTAAAGGTTCCAAGGGACAATTCGGGCCGAATTTCAGAGGTACGTGTAACTGTACCTGATACAGAAACTAGTTTACCGATTTGAGAGGTCCGAAGTTGGCGCAATCGGGACACCAGGGGTAGATTGTAAAAAGCCAGCGAGAATAGTCGATCAGTTTGCTGGTGTCTAGTCTTCTCGCGAATATCGCGCTCCAACTCGGGATTATCGGACACGGATGAATTACCCGCCACCATAGAGGTACCGGCTTGTGAAGAGATGCTGCTAGTGGCGGTGGCCTGACGATGTGCCGCGAAGTACTCCGGTTCATACTTGGCGATCAAGTTGTTCAAGGCCTTGGTCAAAAAGGGCTGAAAGCGATAGTATTGGTTGGCGATTGCGTCTGCGAGAATGGGATTGCTCAAGGAGGTGAGGTGCGTAAAGTCCACGTAGAGTGTTGAAAGCTCGAATTTGGCCATGCCTCGGATTTGAGCGATATAGTACTTGTCGCTCAGAATTTCTGCCGACGGCGGGGGTGGTTGTGAGAGTGAGGGCTCCTCCATGTATGTCTCAAGCAGTTCCTCAAATGCTTGCTGCACTTTCTCTCCTGCAACATCGGTCACTGGGGGAGGAGGAGGGAGATAGGGATTGCGGAGGCGGCCGACGGTCGAAGCGTTCGAATCTGCTCCCTGCTCGTCTGGATAGCCATGCATATCGCTCATCGGTCCATTGCTTTCTGAGGGCGGCTGCGGTCGTGAGCTCGGGATCTGGTCCGAGTGCAGATGACGAGAGCCCGCCGTCGAGCCCAATTCGGACTGCAGAACGGCATCGAAGAGGGATGACATGCTGAAGGAGGATGGCCAGGAAAAGGCCGCTGGCAATACGAGGTAATGGTCCTTCTTGTAAACTGAATAATGTGTGTTAAATCGACACTCCGCGAGTTGATATTATCGTGATATCTCAGATCAATGTGCAAACTGTTGGCAGTCAATCAAAAGGACCAGCCTTGGGAGAAGGGGGTGGGTGGATTCAAGGCTGACTGAAAGGG
Organism: Aspergillus saccharolyticus JOP 1030-1; assembly: GCF_003184585.1. Taxonomy (NCBI): domain Eukaryota; kingdom Fungi; phylum Ascomycota; class Eurotiomycetes; order Eurotiales; family Aspergillaceae; genus Aspergillus; species Aspergillus saccharolyticus. The sequence goes on from NW_020290611.1 coordinate 297,235, forward strand.
AGGGGGGAATTGATCGAAATGTGTTTGGCACTTTTGCTCTCTGTATTGGCATTTTTCCGTCGAGCTTTGCGTGGGACGCGATCTCAACACGAACGCGTCGGTGATACATTGATCCGCTCCTAACGCGTTAAGTGGTTTTTAGATGCTGAGTCAGTTCCTGATCCCTCCTGTCGAGTGCCAAGCTGCCGGAATTAGGGCTTGCCATTTCGAGCCAGAGCTCAGGCCGGGCGGCACGGACTGACTCGGGACCGAGTGGTGGTAACCTACTGGAACCAAGCCATTACCACATTCCTACAATATGATCCATAGGGTCTCCCAAGACTCACCGTCTGCGCTTCACGACTCGCAAGACATTGTCAGCGAAAGTCCACTCCTCGGAGTCCTACACCCCTGGTTTTCCTCGCCATGCACTTTTGTAAAGTGTATACCTCAAGACGGCCATGCCTTCCAATTTCTTAGGGTTAACAGTGACTACCAGCGAGAGTAAAAGTCCTCATGGTACTCCTCCAAAGCAGTTAGTGCAGTGTTATCTGCGTTCAGCTGAACAGACATTCTCGCTCTGGAACTAATGCATAAGTGGAAATTAACCCATTGAGTGCGAGCTCGTACTTCCGACATTGACAACCCATAAGAAGTCATTCCAGCGCTCCACATACTGAACCTCTTCTGCCTAGACCGGGACAGTCCAAGGCATTAAGGCTTGCACTTCCGCGGTTAACTTTATGAGCTTGACTGCATGTTTCTACAGTAACTTATGGTGGAAAGATTCCCCGATTTGGACTGTGGTGGTGGTGGCATCGGCCGTATCATCGTAAGGACGGTGGTCCACTGCAGGCCATGTTGCAGAGGTGATTTGGGACTCGCGCAGAAACCGTCATCTCCTATTCGAGGAGAGCGGACCGGACCGGCATTGATATGGAGCAAAAATGGAGTACGTATTTGACTTTTGCAGCCGCCACTGTTGCCGTGATTGGTTCGGTTGGGAGACCCATCTAGTAAGAGGTTGACAGCTTTCAGAAACAATAAGTTACCACTAAACCAGTAAGAAGGGAAAACCTGGAGCTCCGCGAGTTACATATTGACAGACAAACCTGCCCTCCCTCCTCGTAGTCTCCTACTATGCCTCACCGACACCATCCTATCATCAAGGCGTTGGGATGCCCACGGTTAGGATGTGAATCTATCATCGGCATATAGAACTCGGTTGATATTGCCAGGGGACATGACCTGGGATCTGACAGCAAGACTGCTTTGACGTCACTATCGACATTCGTGTTGTGATCTTGCGAGGACACCCTCCGTTAAGTGGTTGAAACTTAGCTCGTCTAGCCATGCACCTACCGCAGCCACTGGCAGTATCTGCCAGCAATACGAAGGAGGTAGCACACGGCCTTTTCTTACGCTATAGCGACGTCTCTCGTGTCTCTTTGTTGTAGCCGAGAGACCTGCCTTTGTCTTGTCCTTGCGACCCAAAATCTAACGCCATTGAATGTGACAATCCCGATGTTCTGTTGGTTGGTCAGTGACGGTCATCATCGTTCTAGAGTCAGAGACGGCATAGGGAGCATAGGAGGCTGTTCAGCTTTGAACATTTGATACGCACGTCTTGTTCCCCTGAGCTTCGCATTTAACCTACCGGATGCGACCCGTATATCTCTCAATGACCTTTTACCTGTTTTGAGCCAGACAAGGCTATGTTCTAACCTTCTAGGAAATAGGCCAGCCTGACGAAGGGGGGTGGAGAAACAGGGAAAACACCTAATAAACCTTACAGTAGTAGTAAGTTCAAGTTAGTAACGAAACCACCATCGGGGACCTCCCCGAGCGTTCTCAGAACCCGGACCAAGCGGGATCCTTCCCGTCTGAAGGATTGTCAATGATAGGTTAGGTAGTCTGGCCACGGTGGGCTTTTCTTCCCCCGACATCCAATCATATGGAAATTTCGGGTAAGGATTCTATTTCCGCACTGCTTCAATCACTGCAGTGACATTCCTTTAAAACTAGCACTGTTCACCGGGGTGGGTTAAGGTCAAACTTGACTAAGAAAGTAAGTAGGTGGACTGCTCTCGGATCTTACTCCGTAGACAATGTAGGATTAACTAAAGTAATATCATTAGGTGAGCTAATGAAGGGCTGAGATTGAGCATCTTGAGATATAACAGCCCCCAGTATTGGACTTAATTCTTACCATAGGAACAGAGTTGAAAATTTAGACTAGCCGAAGGGAGGACATCGTGGGGCACTTTTCTCTCTCTTAGACAATAGGTCAGTTATTGGGTTAGGTAGGCATTCAGTCTAGCCTGAGCTTTCCCACATGTGGTGTTTAGTGGTTAGTGGGCATAGGCCGCTTCTTGCTGCGGGCTACCCATCATTTAATCATTCACGCCTGGATAAAATCGTCCAGGGTAATACTTCTTGAAATCCTCCCTCCCTTCCTCCCACCGCATCCCACCCACCTTCCCTCTTTCTTACTCTCCACCTACCTTTCCCCCTCTCTTCACTCCCTCCCAATCTCTATGTACATATAACCTGCCTCCCATCGGGTAGATAAACAGCATCTCTCCTTTCTCGTGGCCTGATTTTTGATTACTTGTAATCCTTCTTGGTCTTGTGGGCAATGATCATTCTTTTCAAGGCATGCAAGGGTTCTCATCTTCTTCAAAATGCAGTAACACCCATAGTTGCTCTCGTCTTCCCTCTTGCTCACTTACGCCACTTACTTAGAACAGCTAATGCTCTGATATTGGCACACACACATACACGCACACATGACCAAATCGACTAATCATCGTGGATCTTCTCTCGGGGCTGAAGGTCACCAATCGGGCGAATCTGTCCAACAACGTTGGTCTTCCTGATGTCTTCTCAGTACTTTCCTATGAAGCGCTCACCCTTCCACTCGTCCAGGAACAGCCAATATTCCCCCTCGAGTTCCCACTGAAATCGACCATCGAAGTCGTTCCCCAGAAATTCTAAGCTCAGCCTCTACAATGACAACCTATTTGTTTGTCGACGACCAACTAAGCCCTCGTGAGCGAAGGGCGCATGTCATGCGCGAGCATAACCGGAAAAGAGGTCTACGGCGAACTAGTACTCAGTCTGGGGGTCAAAATGTAAGCTTCGTGACAATTGACATCAGCTGGCGTGATTTATGGTTTATTTGGCTCTTGGGGCGTCTGTGACCTTCTCTCTCTTTGGTTATCTTTTTTCACCTCTACTCACTTACCATGACCACTCATTGTGCTGACATGCGATCGATTTGTAGAACCCAACTAATCCTCCTGCACCAACACCAACCTCACATGGCGCCTTGAATGTCTGGTATCCCTCACCCGCAACGAGTCTCGATTCGTTCAGAAAGGATCCCTTCGACAGCTTGCCAGCTGTCAATTCTCTGACCGACCAAGAGCTTGCCGATGCATGGGTGAGCAAGTTAAGCTACTGGTCAGGGCAGAACCACTATATTAAGTTTCAAATCTATAAAACGGCCATCGCCCATCCGGTGTGTTTTCAGGCGGTCATTCTCGCTTATTGCGCTCGCTGGAGAGCCCGGCTCTACCGTCATCAATCCAGCCCGGAAGTTGAGCAGCATCTGCTTCGGGCTGCCACCATGCTGGAACAAGCAAGTCATCAGAAGAAGGATAGTAATCTCGCTATGGCCTTTGCTGGAATGTCTCTACATGAGAATCGATTCGGTGATAATGAGTCCGCTGCTATGAATTACGAGGATCAGGCTGTTGGAATCCTGCGCATGCGCGGTCGGCAGGACCCTAAGGGCGTCGATGAGGTTTTCCTGCATTACGTGCGTATTCTGAAGATGCCACGAGAGTTTGCACTGAGCCATGATGACCGAGTACACCTAGTTCATCTTGTTCGAGGGGCCAAAGAATTGAAGCGCAAACATAACACAGCTGCATACTTGAGCTCTGTTCCTCAGCGACGTACGGCTTTTCAGATGGCTAGTCCACTCTTTTGTTCGCTTTGTCCTGGACCTTGGCCAACCTCAGTACCACAGGGCTTACATAAATACGTGATCGATCTCAACATCTCCAGTCACGAGCTCAGCCGCACCGCCTGTTTGATCTACATCACAACTGCTCTATGGGAGTTCCAGCACGAACCAGATAAGACCAGTCGATTCCTTGCGCATCTCAATGAGCTTGTCGCACAGTATACACTCGACAGAAACCCCGCATGTGAGACTTTCATATGGCTTCTGATAGAGGAACGCTGTAGTCCGGACCTACGGGAGTCAGAACGAGCGTGGCGGACGGGAGAGCTTCTGAAAAGAATCAAACAACTGCCACCCGTCTTACGAGGCGATTTTAGCAATATTTTGTTCAGCTATCTCATGCTTGAAGATCCTGCTGTAGAAGCTGGTGAGTTCGAAAGAGAGATTTTTGCGCTTCGGATTTGAGTTCGCGCGCTAGACTTTTGGATATGCTCTATCTCTCTTTCTTCTGGTTCAGAGTCTATGCGTTGCTTGGGCTATGTTGACCTAGGAGTCTAGTTCATGCCGGAGCCATATTTGGGTACATATGGAGCAAGAGGTCTGTCAACATTGGGCTTTCAGCACATGGCTGTCCTGGCAGGGGAAGGAAAAAAGTGCAAGAGTCAAGGCATTTAGATCGAGCGCTTATGACGTATAGGGTCGGAAGTCTAAGTTTGCGTTGCCTGTCAGACTGATAACCCAGAACAGTCTAGCCTGAAAATCCAACCCAGCCAGCCGGACCACCACACCAATGGGCCATCATCTCGTGTTTGATGCATTTCTTCATTGGTGACATCGCACCTAGCGGGCATGTGTTCTGGTCGAACTCGGCACAGTTGGGGAGTAACCACTGAGAATTGTCACTGGCACAAGATCCCTGCTGCAACTACCCGTCGCGGTTCCGCGAGAGATAAAATCCTGGAAAGTCACGCATTGACCTTGCTTCCAATTAATCGAACGGACCAATTGCAAGGGAGAGAGATCCTCTTGAGCGGCGTGTTCGTTTCTCTCGCAGGCTGGCCGATAGTACTACGGAGTGGTCAACGGATTTCTTGTTTTGAGGGTATCTGCTTTTGCACATCCTCGCTTGCTATGAGAGTCGAACCATTGATCGCGTGGGTGTTCTTGAAGGACGAAGCAGACCCACTTCCCATGATCTTTCTTGATCTCCCGTCACATGAACTACTGATCAAGACATGAATATATACTATATATATGAACTATTTCAATGAGAGGAGCGACGAGCCGGGAAGGCTGCTGCGAGGTGTTCAAGATATCGGTCACTTCATTTAGCAGAATCTCAGCAAGAGACCTTAAGCTCTACAACATAGGAGCTTTGTTCGAGACAATGCTGTCTTATCGTCTTATTTGAACTTTGGCAGTAACTGTTAATGATCATGGGCATGCGAGAGAGAAACCGCTTCTCCCCCCTCCCCCCAAACCGCCCCCCGCGAGCTCTACGTAAGCACTTAACTCTTCATTCGACCTCCGAAATTGGACAATTGCAGCAAGCTACGAGCGCAATATATCCAAGGGACACGAAAAAAAGCCACCTCGAGAGAAGATGTATAATGGTAACTAAAATCAAGAAGATACGTAAGAATAGTAAAGGAAAAACCCATCGCTCCGCGTGACATCTGCCATGAGAGCGAGAGAGGGGGAAAGCTTTTCGCCACATGTCCCACACACTCGTCCGTGCATTGCCCAGCTAGGGCCAACTTCGGAGGAGACAGCTGTGGTCCAGTAATGAACTAGCTCTGTTTCTCGCCGACAGTGTGCGACATTGCAGGCAGACCCCCAAGGCCTAGAATCTGGACGGCAATAACAGCGCAATCTGGCGAGAATTCTGGGATCGGCTTGACTGGTTACAATAAATGTCGGAGGTTGGAGGCCCAAGCACGGGAACTGAAAGTTTGAGGACCTGATATCATTCGACTCTCATACCCAGTGGGTCGGGGAATTGATAGTTGACATTGACATGGACATGATTGAGTTGATTAGTTATCGATTCCGAGGAGACGGACACGTTGTCCTGCCACCTGCCTTTATCGGATTCAGAGTAGACTCGCTAGTGATAGCATTGACCAGGTAAACGGGATGTGATGATGTGCGTTGGTGGTGGCAAAGATGAAGATGGAGGGGTGGCATTTGCTGCATGATGGCCCGCACCTGCCTGCCTACCAAGCTTAATTCGTGGAGCTTGCCCTCTTCGAACTCGATCACACTCGTAGGAACACGACTTTTTTTTTCATTGCGTCGAATGAAACAGTAGGTCTGTGTCAAGTGGCACGGCAGAATTGTGGCTGGGGAACTGCTTAAAATAGCCCCTTCCAGCCACTCGCTCCGGATTGACTTCTGCAAGTTGCAATACGCGCTCTGTGAGCGGGATGAGGTGGATTGAGTTGACGGACAAATCCGTCACTGTGGTATCTTCTGCATTGGCTGACTGGCCAACGTCATTCACCTTATCTTCAACAATGGACGACGTGTTGTGTGGCTCACCAGTTACCATCAGCCACATCAACAACATCGGGGCGGTGCAAGTGGGCAGCAACTACGGAGACCCGTGACTAGTCTGTGGAAGGTCCGGTCCAGGGGGCCTGGATACCGCATCGAGTCCAGCTCGCAAACCGCCGGCCCAGCGATCGGAATTCATGACCCAAAGTTGAAGATGGGCTGCCCCCAAGGCTCCATTCGGTCCATCTCCTCCTCAACCATGCGCCATGCGGTGCTGTGGCTCTTCCCCCCCCCCCACCCCCTCCCCTCTTTCCCCTCCGTCCAATTTCCCAGCTTCTTTTTTGGGTGCTTCGTTTGAGCTGCTAACTTCCTGGTCTACCTTAATTTACTGTGCTCTCGCGCCTAAGTTCAATCGAACCCAACAAACTCCACGAGAAGAGGTTAGTCTAGACAGGCTAACAGGCCAACACCGCACCAGACCACACGCTAGGGGCGATCTATTGAACAACTCATCCGCCCACTTGCCTCGGGATTCTTTTTCTTGTGACAGAGCTAGGTAGTTTAGTGAGAAAGGGGCCGTTCAGTTTGTTTGCAGTGTTCTGCAGCCTGGGCCTGGACAGAGATGGGAAGCCGCAGTGTTGGGTGCAACGCAACCAGAGAAGAATAATTGCCCTTGCAATACGACGCGCATCACATCGTGATTCAATATCGGATGGTTCTTCACCTCGCTCTTGGCTTAATCTCATTATGACGAGGGGTGGCTGACCGGGCTGAAAGCCTGGAGATGATCGGCATTCGTCACTAGTTTTGCTCACGATCCAAAGCCAAATTCCCCTAGGAATCCCCGACGGGCAGCGTCATTGACTCTCTGTGATCCATGTCTGCTTGATCGCTGGTTACGCTTCTCACTCGTCTGTGGCCACTCGGTGGAGAGAGACCTTCCCAGGGCCTGCTAAAGATGGTCTAGTTTGTGCTTTGAGTAGCTTCACGATCATCTCTTTTCACTTTCAAGCCCACCGAGCCCGTCGCCTTCTCCGAGTACGAGGTGCCCAAGACTACTAAAGATCGCTACGGTCGGCGGTACCGAATCTTCTTCGCAAAGAAATGAGTATCTTTCTTCATTCCTGAAGAACCAATTGGAATGCGTTGAACCGGCTACAGACAGCTTCTTCTATTATTGCTTTTTTTTCCCTAACAGAAAAACTTTAATCATCAGACTTGAGCGGGGAAAGCAGAAAATTCAGAGCGAAAAAGCGTGTGTTGAAAGTGGCTCCCCCTATCGCTAAGCTTCGGGTTCCTTGAGTCTATTCATTTGACTTTGTTCACTCCTCAAACAAATACCTTCTGTGTTGGCCCTCCCCTCCCACAATCTTCCTTCTTCCCTCATCTCTTTCCTGGATTTCTCCCCATCTCAATTTGCGATCCACCTCCATCTGCGATCGCGTCAATTCTTAAGGTCAAGGAAGACCCTGGATTAGTCTACTGCAACCCTTAGTACACGCGGCCCTCGACTTTCGGGTGCTTGCGATCGCCCCGCTGCGCTCAATAGGGGGCATCATGGTCATAACTGATGTAGGCCTTTTAGGCCTCCGTCATCTGGGCGGACGTGTATGTTTCCTTGAGCCGCGCGATATATGCGCATTACTTCAATGGAGTGGGATGTGGTTAACTTGCTTCTAGAGCACCGATAATCCTCAAGATACCTCCAATTCGGCTTCAGGTCTGGTCACCACCTTGGTCCCATCTCTGGTGGTGGCTGTCGTCATGGTCTCTGTCTTCATCTTCCTGCGTCGCAGTGAGCGTCGAATGTACATGCCGCGAACCTATGTTGGAGTCTTGCGCCCTTCCGAACGGACACCTGCGTCACCCACCGGCCTATGGAACTGGATCCTGCACATGTACCACATACCCGACGAATATGTTCTGCAGCACCACTCGATGGATGCGTACCTCTTACTCCGCTTCCTGAAGACCGTTTCTATGATCTGCTTCGTGGGTGCTTGTATCACGTTCCCCATTTTGCTCCCGATCAATGGAACCGGCGGCGCTGGAAATCAGCAGCTGGATCTCCTGAGCATGTCGAACGTTGCTGATAATAACTATGCGCGTTACTTCGCGCATTGCTTTGTCGCCTGGATTTTTATTGGTGAGATTGATACGAACCTGCGCCGGACAACTGTCCGTCAAGAGGTCGATTCTAACACCATGTTATTTTAGGCTTTGTGTTCTTCACGATCACCCGCGAAAGTCTTTTCTATATCAATTTGCGCCAGGCTTATGCTCTTTCTCCTGCTCATGCCAGTCGTCTGTCTTCGCGTACCGTGCTTTTCTCTGCAGTCACTGAAGACTACTTGGATCGCGACAAGATTCGTCGGATGTTCGGCGTCGAAAAGGTCAAGAATGTTTGGTTGGCGACAGATACTAGTGAATTGGAAGAAAAGGTTTCTGCGCGAGACGACGCGGCAATGAAACTTGAGGGCGCGGAGACGAAACTCATCAAATTGGCGAATGCTGCCCGTCTTAAGGCGTTAAAGAAACAAGGACACGTGGAAGATGGCCCTATCTCTGGAGATGCTGCGGGCGACGAATCGGATGGAGAGTCGGGTTCTGTTGCTGCTCGCTGGGTTAAGCCTTCTGACCGTCCAACGCACCGGCTTAAGCTTCTGATTGGCAAGAAAGTGGATACTATCAACTGGGCAAGAGCAGAGATTGAGCGTCTCACGCCCGAGATTGAGGAGCTCCAAGCCAAGCACCGTGCGGGTGATGCCAAATTGGTTTCTTCGGTGTTCGTCGAGTTTCACGCTCAGGCAGATGCTCAGGCCGCGTTCCAGTCTGGTAGGCATATTCCTTCTGCTTTAGCATTGTTGTCCGGATGCTAACGTTCATGCAGTGGCCCACAATCTCCCCTTACATATGACACCCCGGTACATTGGTCTCGATCCGACACAAGTCATCTGGTCGAATTTGCGCATCAAGTGGTGGGAGCGTATCATGCGGTATTCCGCGACCGTCGCTTTTGTCTGTGCTATGATTATCTTCTGGGCTATCCCTACCGCTTTTGTTGGTTCGATCTCCAACATTAACTACCTCACGGACAAGGTTCATTTCTTGCGGTTCATCAATGATGTCCCGAGCTGGATCAAGGGTGTTATCACCTCCCTGCTGCCTACTGTGTTGATGTCCGTTCTCATGGCGCTCGTTCCCATCATCCTTCGCCTGATGGCCAAGCTCGGTGGTGCTCCCAGTTTGGCCGCTGTGGAGTTGACCACCCAGAATTTCTACTTTGCATTCCAGGTTGTACAGGTGTTCCTGGTGGTCACCCTTGCGTCATCCGCCTCGGCCGTCGTCACCAAGATTATCAATGAGCCCAGCAGCGCTGCATCCTTGTTGGCCAATAACATCCCGCTAGCATCCAACTTTTATATCTCATATATTATTTTGCAGGGCTTGTCCTTCAGCGCCGGTGCCCTGTTGCAGATCTCGGGTTTGATCGTTGGCAAGATCCTTGGCCGGCTCTTGGATAACACCCCTCGCAAGATGTACAAGCGCTGGTCCTCTTTGGCCGGATTGGGCTGGGGTACTGTATACCCGGTTTTCACTCTCTTGGCTGTTATTGGTAAGTGCACTTTAAACCCCTCAGTGGCTGAGACGATTTCACTGACGCGTGGTTGTATGACAGCTATCATCTACTCTTGCATTGCACCTCTTGTTCTTGGCTTCGCCACCATTGGGCTCTATCTCTTCTACTTTGCCTACCGGTACAACATGCTGTTCGTGTCAAACGCCAACATCGACACGCAGGGCAAAAACTTCTACCGGGCTTTGCAACATCTCACCGTTGGCTGCTATATCCTCATGGTTTGCCTCATCGGTCTTTTTGCAATCGGTACCGCCGCCAACAGAATTGCTCTTGGCCCCCTGATCCTCATGATTATCTTCCTCATATTCACTGTCCTGTACCATGTCTCCCTCAACAGTGCGTTGGAACCTCTCATCAACTATCTTCCCAAGAATCTTGAGGCTGAAGAGGAGGCTCTTCTCGCGGACGAGGCCAGGTTGAGCTCTTCTGCTCATGAGCCTTACGATGACAAGGCTCCTGCTGGTGCCTCTGCAGATGCCGGTCGCAACAGTAGTGTGGCCAACGTTGACTCTGCCGAGAAGGGCTTAACTGCTCCTGCGACTCCGCAAGAACCTAAGGCCAACTTTCTGGTGCGTTATCTCTGGCCCGACAAGTACAGCGGCTACGCGCAGCTCCGTCGTCTCGTTCCGACCAATGAAACCACCAGCTATGATCCGGTAGTCGAAGAAAATGCCTATTTCCATCCTTCAATTGGGGCCCGGCCCCCTCTTCTCTGGATTCCCCGTGACGAGTTGGGGGTCAGTCGCCAGGAGGTCCGACACACCTCGAAGGTCATCGAGATTACTGATGAAGATGCTTGGCTGGATGAGAAGAACCACATCCAATGGAACACGGAGAAGGGCACTCCTCCAGTTTACACGGAGAAGATCTACTACTAAAGGACTTCGCACAGAACGTGTGCTGTGGGGCGAAGACCGGCTCCCACCGATTTACAATCGGGAGTTAAGCCTCTCGACGAGCTGTTGGAGTCAAGTTGGCCTAATAATTGATACCCATGGAATGGTAGAAGTGGGTTCCTGTAACCCTTTCTGTGATACCCGCGTTAATATGGCTGGAATAATGGTAATATAAATGAGTTGTCTGTGTCTTACTGTGAAATAAGTTTCTCAATGAATTCATGATATCAGTGAAGATGTGGCCTACCTCCACTATGGAGGCAGATGCTCATCTGTTGTATTGCAACGAAGCCGGAATAGATGTGTGCCCTTGGTCGTTATGCATCAATGAGTTCCTTCCTTCGCTCGACCCTTCCACTGTCTCTTCTTCCACCGCACCCTAGCTTCTCTTACTCTTCTTTTTAACCATCTTCCTCTATCTTCTTTACCATAATCTTGCATTTGCTCTTCACAAACGCTAACCGAACAGGACATCAAACCAGTACTTGGCTGTCAAGCATGTCTCTCCTGAAAACTTGCTCTATTCACAAACCCAGCGTCGACAACGAAGCCTGTTCGCCTGGATCTGTCCGGAGGTCGAAGATGGAAATGCCGTGGTGGCTAGAGATCCCCAAAGGTTACCGACCTCTCTCCTTATCTTGACGCATCAAATAACTAGTACTAAGTCATCTTTGGCATTTTTGACCGGCACTAATTCCGAGCTTACCCTGTCCTGCCCGTCATTCCAACCCATCGCTCATCACCCATGCTCCCTTCTCCTTCATCTCACACCTAATTTCCCACAAATTAACAAGCATGTCAGTTAGTAACCCTTCTTTATCAATTAAATCCACGGTTCAAGAGAACTTTTCCCTCCATACCCTACCTACCTAGCAGCGGGATGTGAGTACAAGATAAACCAACCAACTAAACATAAAAAGAGCGGTCGGTTGGGCGTTAACCCCACCCTCTCCACGGCGGACTCTTCCACGACTTTCCCTAGTCCCAACTCACACCGTCATTCAGATCCCAATTTCCCTTCCTGTCGTATATGCTGTACCAGGTCTAGAGGTAACAGCAGCAGCAACCTATACACGCCTTCTTAGTCCCCTTTGAAGATGAGCTGACATGATTGATAGGAGCTATGGGTTCACCAATCCCAGAAGATAAGCTGCCAGAGCAGCTCTGCCTGGATTATTCCATCCGTGATATCCAAGAAGGTCGTCTCGTTGCGGCCAATGACCCGTGGGCTCCTTTATATCTCGATGCCATCCGCGATGGGCGGTACGGGGATGCGGTGTGGGCGCGATATCACATCGGCGGAGATGTGGAAAACGGCATCGTTGGTGGCTCTGGTGGTATGACCGTCCTCGAGGTGATCAAGGAGAATGCCCTGTCATACCGAGTGTCGAACCCGGAAGAATACTTCAAGGCCGTGGCCTTCTATCGCGGCACGAGCAAGGACGATGGGCGTGCCGATGTCCTGGATGTCATTTGCATTCTTGATAAGCGTGAAATTGCGGAAATGGAGGTTAGGAAGAAGAAGGAGAATCAACTGGAAGAATAAGGCTGCTTGATCCTGCTTTTGCGGTATTCTTGATGGGTTGTATGGGTTGAGTTTTAGTAATATAATGGAAGCTTGTTGAAAGGCCCTACTAGATAGAGTCGGGCAGACTTTGACTATGTGTAAATGCATATCATCCGAAATAAGGACAATGTCAGTCTTCTCTCAACATGGTGGGATACTGTGTGCGTGTGCTTCCTCTCTTTCCCACCTCGGCGGGGGCTACCAGTCCAAGCACGGAGTACCAAGGAGAAAAAATCAAGAGATGCAATGGCTTCTGAAGTGAAGCCGTCCTAAGGAATCTCGATAACTCAAGTCTTGGTGTTGCCCACCGCTGACCTCGGTGGCCTTTGCTACTTCCTCATCCACCATCAGCCACCATCCTCCACGTGCTTGACACTTTGAGATAGAACCTCTACATCATCTTCTTACTAGGGTGATCTATCAGTATTAGAAGACTTCTGGATGGCTTAAACTCGCAAATCCGGCGTTGAAATCGCTCGCGATCAAATCGTCTGGGGCCCGCTGGTGGGACATGTTCACGGCACGCAGGGAGATGTTGCGGTCAAACGCCTCCATGGCCAGGCTGTTGCGGTTCAGGAATGCCCTTCTTGCCAATCTCCACCATGGTGACAACTATGTCCTTGTAGTTGAGACCCGCGCCGTACACTTCCACCTCGTGATGTCCGTCCAGACACGAGACAATGGCGGGGCCCGTCGCATCGCCTGCAGGGTGCTCGACGTCCAGATTAACGAGCCGGACGCCCTCTTCGGCGCGTACGGTGCGGAAGAATCCGTTGACCGCGGCAGTATAGAAATTGTTACTATCTACTTTGATAAATTAATTGACTATAGCTTAGATAAGATAAAAGTAGTAGTTATCTACTTTTATTCTAAGATCAATTCTTAAGAATGTTGAATTCTTGAGAATTTAGTACAGTCCTATATATAAGATCAGGAGAAAGGAGGGTTATATCAGAATGATCTATATCCCCAGAATGAATAACCAGTTAATCAGTGTTGAAAGGCCAGGCTAGGGATGGCTACCCGCAGGTATAGTGTTACAATTTTAGTTAGTATATAGTTTAGAGACCTGATACTAGTTATATAGAAGCTATTTATAGTTAAAGTAGAAACTGTTTTATAAACTCTAGAATTACCTAGTAAGCCCTCTATCGCAGTTTGGAAGTTGTCGGAGTAACTAACCACTTGGTACATATTTAGTGAGTAATCAGTGAGTGTGCAGAAGCCCAGAAGGAGCAGTCACGTGATGCCATATAGAAGCAGCGGCACCCGTATACGGCAAGCAGACGGGACTGTCGTTGCAGCAAAACATTTCAGTAAAGGAACTACAAGTTGTACTTACGGTTACCAACAACTGAGCAGTAGTAGTAGGTTTGGTTGCAAGTCTACGGTAGCCACTGGGGTCTGGCCCAATTACTGCTAGAACAGTGTGAGTGTGTCAGTTGTGTCAGTGTGTCAGTGTCAGTGTGCGATTAAATTTTTTTTTTTTTCTTTTTTCTCTCTCCCTCTGCCTTGTTTCGGCTGTCGTTCCCAGTTTCCACCTGTCAGATTGCCAACTCCCGGAACAGCGGATTTGACTGACTCAACGAACTCTTTCCCCCCCCCCATATTGTGGCTGGCGTCAGTGCGTGTGCCCTTATCGATACGATAGATACTAGTCTTGATAGCATCAATTTCCCCCCATCAGCAAGAAATCCTGACGATTACTGGCGAGAACCTCCCTCCTTTCTCCGCCCCCGACCATTCCGGCCTGCGAACGATGGATTGAGTGTCGTCATCCGTCATATCCCTGTTGTTCCTCTTCCTCGAAAAGTACGTGACCTCACACAGGGCCAGGGGGCAATCACCAAGGTTTTTAGGTGCTATACTCGAACGATCGTTTGTCGCTGGACTCATGTTGCCATCAATCGAGATGCCCCGTAACATCCTCATTGCTGGCGCTGGCATTGCCGGTCTCGCTTGCGCTATTTCACTGTCGAAGGAGCTGGGCTCCTCGATTCCCGATCTGAAGATATCCGTATTCGAAGGGGCAGCGGGTCCTTCCGCCTCAGGGGGCGCTATCAGTTTGACCCCCATCGCGCAGAAGTACCTTCATCAGTTGGGGGTTCTGTCGGAGCTGAATCGGATGGGAAACGATGCGGGAATTGAGGTCGACATCATTGAGCTCTTTTCGTTACGGTCCGGCCGTCGCCTGGGCCCCCTACGGTTCACTGACGAGAACGGGCGTGGATACGGAGGGTACAAGGGCCGTCGAGTGATGCGCAGTGCGCTGTCGCGCGCCATGTTGGCTGTTATCCGCGATCTCCCAAATGTGTCTGTCTTTTATGATGCGAAAGTGGTGGGCGGCAGCACCACCGATGACAGCGCCACGCTCCAGTTCGAGAATGGGACTGTGGCCACCGGGGATCTACTTCTCGGCTGTGACGGGGTACATTCCATCACGCGCACAAAAATTGTCGACCCGGGCAATCGATCAGAGTATTCGGGGATCTCCTTCATTCAGAGTATGGTCGATGCCCAGGAATTCACCCTGCCCATGCACTTCGACCAGACAGCGGTGCATTTCACCCGTCATAGCTCGCTGCTCACCAGCTACTGTGACCCGGCACGAGAGAGGATCTTCGCTGCGGCAATCCTTCGCGTCAACGAGCATCTCATCGAACGATATCAGGCCGCTTCGAACAACACCCCGCAATCCGAAGCGAGCATGAAGATGTCCATCCGGTACCTAATACGCACGCAATTTGGCAAATCCACCTTACCCAGCATCCGGGAGCTGGTCGACCGTATCGAGGACTGGGCGCTGTACCCGGTGTATCAAGTACGCCAGCGCGGGAAATGGTACAAAGGGCGAGTTCTCCTGCTGGGAGATGCAGCACATGCGGTATGTCTTACTTCTCTCCTTTCTTTCTCTCTCTCCTCATCCTACCGGACCTTTTTCCAGTCACTCAAATCAAACTAACCTTCGCCATTTCTTCCCCTCTCTCTTGGGGGAGGGGAAGTGGCATTGAAAAGATGCCTCCTCGTGACGAGTCAGCCGCCTACGCCATCGAAGACGCCCTCATCCTGACCCAAATACTCGCCCAGCACCGCGATGACAGCGGCTGCCCCCTGTCAAATCTCTTTCAGGAATACGAAGCCGCCCGCAGAGTCCTAGTGGACAAGGCCTTCGACGCCTCGCGCAGATTGTGGCAGAGCGACCTCGACAAGGGGCTCTTCCCGGGTCATGTCCGGGATCTCATGTCGCCTGTACATGTTTCGTCAGCGACCTCCTCGGCGCCGCGTGGAACTGTGGCGACCCATCAGAGCTTTTCGGATTTATCGGTGTACTCGCTGACGAGGGAGTTTCAGGGGGAGATTGAGTCTTAGATGCCGTAGACCTCTGTCGCTTCATCTCATGATGGGCCGTGTTGGATGTGTTCTGGTCGTTTTTGCTCTTCACTCAGCATTATACCTGGTCTCTGAGCTCAGAGTCTTCAGAGAGGAGTCATGGAGTCTCATATATATCATAGAAGGATGCATTGTTCCATTTTTATCATACTCAACATCTGGTATGATCCCGGGATTTAAGGAGTTTCGAAGACAGACTCTATCTAATAGACTTATTCGATTAATCAAGTCAAATCACACTCAGAGCTACAAAACAGATACGTACCACCAACATCTGAAGCCATTACAGTACACCAGAGGGCCAGGAATTAGCACAAGGTTACAGTTCAGCTCAGCCTTCTTTCTCTCTTTCTTCTCTTACCATTTCTTCTTCTATACCTAGTACCTTTGCCTACTATACTCCCCTACCACTCTTCCTATGTCTTCTCTCACTATTTGCCCTCATATATCAACTATCTTTATCTACTCAGCCTGTCCTCTCCCATACTCTTTTCTCTCACTCTTTCCTCAGCTACATCAGCTATGTTTATCTAATCTCCCTTCTCCAACCTCTCTCTTCTCTTACTCATCCTTCTCTTGCTCTTTCTTTTCTCATCACTTCAATCTTTTATACTAAGTATTTTTTGTCTAAGGTACTCTATCTTCCACTACTCTCTCTTCTCATCTTATTTATTCTTCTATACTAACTATCGTACCTTTGCCTACTCTATCTGTTTCCACTTTATCTTCTTCTACTCGTATCTTTCTCCCAGTCTTGCTCTCTCTTCTACAGCAACTACCTATACCTATTCTACCCTCTTATACACTCTTTTCAACTACTATTTTCTCCCCTACATTGACCACCTATATCTACCCTGCCGTCTTCCACTCTTTCCTTTCCTACACTAACTACCTATATCTACTCTACCTTCGTCTACTCTGCACTCTTTCCCTTCCCCTTCTTATACTGACTACTTCTACTCCTGCCCTTATACTGACTGCTTCTAGTCTCATTTCTACTCTGCCTTCTTCCAATTTACCATCTCATACGTTCCCCCCTTCTACTCTTCCTTCTGACACACTGAGTATTTCCACTCCTCTTTAAATCATACTGACTCCATCTACTTTCTCTTCTACTCTTTTACCACTCTACTATCCTCTACTTTCCCTACTACTCTTTCTTCTTGGTATACTAACTACCTCTTTTGTTATTCTACTACACTACCTTCTACTACTCCGCCTACTGTTTCTATCGTCTCTTCTACTCTTTCTTTCTCTACTCTTCCTGTCTCTACTCTTCCTTCCTCTACTCTTCCTTCTTCCGTTCTTTCTTCCTCTGTTCTTCCTGCTTTACTATTCCTTCTTCTACTCTTCCTTTTTGAGCAATGGCTACTTCTACTCCCCCTTCTCCTGGACTGCATCCTTCTACTCCGCCAAACATGTCTGGAGATAATTCAAGAGTCCAAATCACAAATTCAAGCGAACCTTCGTTCTCCCCACTACTAATTGATGGGCAGATGTCATATGCCGAAAAAAAGAGCTCACCTTTGGCTCAGAGTTTCATGGCTTTAAAGGAGCCTTTGTTCTCCCAAGCTGCGGATATGCAGACGGCGCCCACAACTAGTTCAGCTCTGGACCAGAATACAGTGGGGCAGCTACAAGATACAGAAACCGAAGCTTTGCTTCGGCTTCTGGACACGGTATATGAGTTGGACACTACTAAGTGTTATGGAGACGCAGGACACAACATGGCAGAGCCCAGCGGGGCTAGCAACGATACCTCTGCAGACGACATTGGAGATGAGAACAACCCTCATGTAGTACTGGATGATATATCTGTCGTCTCTTCCTCGTTCTTTGTATCGGATGATGCCCAACCTCAGTTTATTGATCTGAGTACTGAAACTCACGAGACTGAGCTACTAGATGAGGAGCTTGATGCAATAGCCAAAGAGGATCTTTCGAACGCAAAGTGAGCGACATCCATATACTCTCGTTGTCGTCTTTCCCCAACAAGCAGGTCTAGGCTAACTACAGATATAGGTTCGAGGCCGCAAAGCGTCATTTTGAGAGTATCGCGAATCCTTCTTTGGCAGACAAGATTCGCTTTGAAGCTGCTGAGATGGATGAAGAAAAACGTGTGAGGCGAGTTACTGCGAGGAAAGCACGTGAAGCACGTGAAGCTGGGAATGGAGCGAGTAGTTCCAGCGACGAGGACCAAAAAAGCGTCTCTGACGAGCAAGTGCCTGTCAAGGCCAGAGCGCAAGCGGCGACAAGCACACTGGGAATCCCGGAGAGCACTCTCGAGGCGAACAACCGGGGTCGACGGTTGCGAGGCACAAGAGCCAGAAAGAATAGGTTTTCAGCTGAAGAGAAGCGCAAGAGTAAGAGTTATGGTCTTCAGGCTGCTCTCAAACAGGCAGGCCATAAGGCCCAAGGAAAGACCAGAAAACGGAAAGGCGAAAACACCGCAACTAGTCTTGAGATGCTGGAGACACCAGCCCGCAAAAAGGCGAGGAAGAAGATTCAAGGAAATGAAGAGTTTCTCAAGGAACTTTTGGCTCCCAACGTCATCGAAGACGCACACGCCAGTGCTGCAGCGAAAGCTATGCCCGAAACCGGCGAGAGAAACAAAGAGAAGGCTTTCAGGCGGATGATCGGTAGTATCCCTGCGGAAGGTCTTGCCGAAGCACGGTCAGATCATAACAAAATCCTCGATGCCAGCAGAAAGTTTTCAAAGACTGCTACGAAGGATGGTACAGGTGGATATCGTATCCCAGGTATGAAGACAAGCTTATACCACTATCAGCTTCTAGGAGCAGCGTTTATGCGTGATCGAGAGAATGCATGCATTCCACCCTACGGGGGCTTTCTGAGCGACTTCATGGGGTTGGGAAAGACAATTCAAGCATTGGGTGAGTAAAGTATATCATTTCTTATACGTATATGCTGTGCTAACAAGAGGCTAGCGAATATTGTGGACGGGAGGCCGTCGGATCCGGAAGACCCTGTCAGGACGACATTGATTGTCGTGCCATCGCAATTGGTATCTCATTGGAAGAGTCAAATCATCAAGCACTGCGATGGTATCAAACTGGGCGAGATCGCCACTTACAGGGCTGGACACAGAATGGATACACTGGACATTGCGGAAAGCCTTCAGTCATTCAGTGTCATTATCACCACGTACGACGAGGTCAGGAGGTCATATCCGGTTTGCTCCAAATCATCGACACCGCTCGGCACTGAAGCAGAAGTGAGTACAAGGTGGGATGAAATCTACGAAGAGAATCGCGGCCCTCTCCACAGAATCAAGTTTCTCCGCATCATACTTGATGAAGGGCACGTTATCAAAAACCCTGCGTCAGCCGTCTCAAGGGCCGTTTGTGCTTTGATCGGAACTTACCGATGGATTTTGACCGGCACGCCTATAATCAACTATCTCGATGATCTATTTCCTCAATTCGAATTTCTAGGCGTACCGGGTGTGAAGGATCATGAGAGATTTATCAGGGATTACTGCCAAGACGACGTTGCCAATATGCGCTTGGTCAATCGGATGCGATCGTTCATGTTTCGCCGGACTCATGCTAGCCGAATTCTCTCATTTCCTATCGTCAAGCTGCCGGATGTTCATGATGACGAGATAAGAGTTCAATTCTGTGATGCTGAGCGCGAACTCTACGATGCTATTCAGGACCTGTTCATGGACAACATTAACAAACTTGCGGAACATAAGCATCCCGTTCTGGCTCAGTACAGATGCTTCTTGACCATGATACTTAAACTCCGCATGGTCTGCAGCCATCTTCTGACTGCCCATGATATTATCAAGGAACTGCTGTCGGAAGGAACTCTCATGGCGAAGCTCTCTAGAATGTCCCATGGAGGAGCTGCGCAAGACCCCACGTCCTTGATAGTCCAAAGGCTGATCGCCATTCGCAAGAACCCCACCGTCATCTGCGATGAACTCAAAGAGCATCTTGTTCATTCTACAATCCTTCAAGGAGACAAAGAGAGACTGATGAAGGGCTATTACGAGTTTATGGCCCATCTCCACGACCGCGAGCAATGGGATGAACGCCTCGAGAGAAATAGTTGCCCGCAATGCAAGTCTGTTCCAGTCTACCCGATCATCACGTCATGCCATCATCTCTACTGCGAGGAATGCTACAGTTATCTCTCTGTCAATGCGGATACAGCTGGAGGGAAACCAGCGTGCTGCACCTGTCAAGAGCCCATCAATGAAGCTGCCTACTGTGACGCGGTCGAGGACATCGAGCTCACGCAGACACAAACAGCGCAAAACTTGCGACAAACGACGCAGAGGACAAAGAGGAGGCGGACAGGTGGGAAATGGGGCTCATTTTGTCGAGCGACCCTCGGGAATTCGAGCGAGGAACCGGTGACCGAGCCAGATGCGGACGAGCAAACCGACTGGATTCAAGCATGCGCAGGTCAAATGCCATCTGCGAAATTGATGCAGATCCGGGAAATGGTCGCACAATGGCTAGCAGATTCGCCAAACAACAAAATCGTCATCTTTACTCAATTCCTCGACTTCGTTCGCATTATGGATGCGATGTGCCAGAAGGAGGGCTGGCCGGTAGTTTGGGTAAGAAGATTCATAACTTGATCTTGCCTCTCTTCCTTTCTTCCCCTTTAGAAATACGGACAAAACGAATACTAAGAAGATGTAGTTGACCGGCAAGATGAATCTTGCCTCGCGGGAAGAAAGCATAAAGGTGTTTAGCGACAAGGAGGGCGACACAAACATCTTACTGGCGAGTCTCAAGGCTGGTGGTATAGGATTGGACTTGACCGCAGCGAACAAATGCATTCTCGTCGACCTGTGGTGGAATGACGCGATGCAGGACCAGGTATGTGTATACGCTGTGGGTTGATTATTTCTGTAACAAAGACAGACTTGCTAACCCTTTTTCACCTACAACCAGGCTTTCTGCCGGTTGTGGCGCATCGGGCAAACGCAGGAGGTGACATATATCAAACTTATCGTCGATGAGACAATCGACGAGTATCTTCTCGCGCTCCAACTTAATAAAAAGGCAACTATCGAGAAGATCATCGGAGATGATATCTTGAAAGACCGCGACACGATGGAGTCGCTAATGCGGATGTTCGCGGACGTCAAGGTAGAACCTAATGGCGCCTTCAGATTGACCCGCAAAAGTAAGAAGTCAAAAGCGGCATCGACTTTCAAAGTTCAAGGGAAGAAGAAGCTCGATTATGCTCAGGAGCCAGTCGCAGAGGCTTCGGAAGAGCAGTCTGCCGTTGAAACCTGATAATTCACCATCTACTTACGTAGATATGGAGGGTTTTCTTTGGCGATCCTTGAAGTCTATTGTGATCCACTAAAATAACGACATGACCATGGCTGATTTTCCGACTTAGCTATGATCTATCATTGTCTTTTGTTTCATTTATCTATTGATTCCCTTTATCATTTATCTGATGCAGTGGTACTACTAGTCAGCAAAGTAATAACAAGATCACAGCTTGCAAATGCTGCATCTAAAAATCAACCATTTTTTTGTTCATAGTATCAATAAACCATCTTATGTGCAGTATCTCTCTGAACATGAGATGCATGATCCGATCTTGTAACTGATCAAGAACAAAGAAGTGATAACTAGTAAGCGCTTCTAAGTAGCTCGCCAACGAGTGCTTACAGTGTTGTTGAAGCCAACCTGAAGGAGCTTGATGTCTGGGGAATCCTACACATCTCGAAGCTTCCAAGACATGACGAGGCTAATAACATTACCCAATCGGGTTATATACATCTTTATCTATCTCATGTCACATGACCGCCTCCCTGCCGGGGTGGCGTCACCGCTTTCAAGGCCGAGATTTTCTGCCGCTAGTTTTTTCTTATCCCAAAGGGAAGATTTGTTTCTACCGGTTGATCTTTCCATCGGCCGCCCCCTTCTGCAGCTATCACTCTGCATCCTTCTCTCTTTTCCCTTTTCCCTCATCTTTCCTTCTCTTTCTCGATTGTGAATCGAGCTTTTGTACATCAAGTTCCTTTTTCTTCGCTTTCTCGTCCACCACAGTCATGCTGAGTGCTTTCCGCCGCGCCGGTGTGTCCCATGCGCTGCGCGCATCTCGGACCCTTGCCGCGAAGACGACGTCGCAGCGCGCTCAATGGATCATCCCCTCTGCCACCCCCATCTCGCACAGTCTCAGATCATCTTTCCACACGTCGCCCGTTCGCTTTTCGATCGCTGCCGCGCAGGAGGTTGAGAATGGCGTCAAGCCGATTGAGTCCGAGGAATTGACTCGTTTCTCCCAGTTGTTGGGCAAGATCGATCCCCAGTTCCTCAGCAACATCAACAGAATGAACATCACTACAATGACCGAAGTGCAAAGCCAGACGATCTCTCACACGCTGGATGGTTCCGACTGGTGAGTTTTTCCCCTGCTTCCTACTTCGTTTTGACCACACCTGCTCTCCTCTCTTTGGTAAGTGACAGAAGCTGATTTCGTGTCTCTCTCAGTCTTGGACTCGCAAAGACAGGAACAGGAAAAACCCTTGCCTTCTTGATTCCTGTTGTTCAGAAAGTTCTTGAAGGTCTGCCCAGAGGGCGGGCCGCCAAGAGGAACATGAGGGCGGAAGATGTTCGTGCTATTATCATTTCACCCACCCGTGAGCTGGCAGAGCAGATTGCCACCGAGGCGTCGCGCCTGGTGGCTGGAACTGGCGTGCAGGTGCAGACTGCTGTTGGTGGCACACAGAAGCAGATGCACCTGAGAAAATGTCAGAACGAAGGTTGCCACATCCTTGTCGGTACCCCAGGCCGTCTTTTTGACGTGCTGTCCTCTGAGACGTCCCGTATCAGTGCTCCCAACTTGTCTGCCTTCGTTCTGGACGAGTGCGATCGTCTGTTGGACGATGGATTCTCTCAAGACGTTCGGGAAATTGCAGACTTGCTGCCCGACCCCCTCAAGGTCGATCGCCAGACTCTGATGTTTTCTGCCACCATGAATCGTGATGTGATGCGGTTGGTGAATACTATCATGAAACCGGGATTTAAGGTCGTCAAGACCATCGACGAAAATGAAGTTCCGACTCATATGTCTGTCCCTCAAAGAACGGTCATCATGAACGGCTACGAGAACGCGTTCGCTAGCGTCCTCGAAATGGTGAAGAACTATCGGGCTCACTACCAAGAGAAGCGCATGGAAAATCCTGAGCTCCGTCCTTTCAAGGCCATCTGCTACCTGAACACCACAAAGATGACTAGCTTGGCCTTCCAGGTTTTTGACAGGCTGCTCAATGTTCCCAATGATTTTCGTAGTGGTCACCCCTTGGGTAACATGCCCATGTTGGAAATCCATTCCAAGATGACCCAAGCCCAGAGAACTCGCACATCACAGCAATTCCGCGCCTCCAAGGAGGGTATCCTTTTCTCTTCCGATGTCACTGCGCGTGGTATGGACTACCCTGACGTGACCCATGTCATTCAAATTGGCACCCCCCGTGACCGTGACACCTATATCCATCGCTTGGGACGGACGGCCCGTGCCCACAAGAAGGGTGAGGGATGGCTTTTCATTCACAGGGACGAGAAGGGATTCGCGCAAAGCAAATTGGCTGGTCTCCCCCTCAAGATCGATAGATCCCTTGAGACGGCAACGAAGGATGTGGTTAACGAGGAATCAAACGAGCATATTGAGCAGATCAAGAACGCAGTCCAAGATGTTCATCCTGCTGAGAGAGAGGAGGCAGTGAAGACCTTTTCATCGCACGCGGACACTGTTCTGGGCAGGTATGCTTCTCAGGGGTTGAGAAATCTGGCGGTTTCCGGCCTAGGTCTCAAGGATATGCCTCGCTACGGAGGAGGTGGTCGTCGTCAACAACCCGACCGCTTCAGAATGTCCGATCGTGATCGTCCTGGCCCCAGCGGTCGCTCCCGCGGTGATTTCGATGATTTTGGTTCTCGCGGTCGTCTCCGTTCTGACTTCGGGTCTCGGGACTTCGGCTCCCGCGACAACCAGCGCTCTCGGAACGATCAGCACTCGCGCGGTCGCAGATGGTAGAAGACTGGATATGTACGATGCTCGGCATAATACCCATTTGGCTTCTTGGATTCCGATTGTGTTCCTTTATAGCTGTTGGTCAAGGTGTACTTTTATTCATGGGGGTATAAAATGTTTTTACTGTTACCATATAACTCTGCTCTAGATACCAGATGACATAATTCATTCTTGTACAATATCGCTTTCCCGTGCTTGGGCACTGATTTCGCTTATACTAGACTATGATGTACACCTGTCCTGAGGTAGGACTAAGAGGGGCCTTACGTGTGCCGAGCGCACCCCCATGCGTAGACAAAAGCCTTATCGAAACGACAGCTCACAATTGCGTGGATCAGTCTCTCTGGGAAGCGTTGTTCGGAGTCGACCTGCATACCGGTATCATTCCGCTACCTGTAGTAAGTAATGCCTGGAGTGCTCTGTGCAACGGGATTCATATGGTGTAGCTCATCTATCACCTGGAAAAGAGAGCGGTAAAAATGGAGAAGAGCCGAAGAATGGGTCGGTCAAGACTTGAATGAGGTTTAGATTTGCCCTTTGCGGTTATGCCCCGACCCCCGACCTCCGACTTCCGAGATCTTCTCGCTACTTCTAGGCGATTGCCTATGCTCCAACGATGAGTTCCTTTGAAGTGGGAATAGGTTCCCACACTTCTCATTCCGCTAGGACTGCCGACCGGTGTGAGATTTACCCCCACGTGGAGACGGAGTGGGAGTGTAGTTAAACAGACACTGATTTCTCAACACCCCATTCTGCCTCTGCGATTAGGGTCAGGTACAGTACCAGCTGGTGGTGGGTCGATCTCAGACTTACGACGTGGTTCTTCGCGTTGCCATTTGACCAGGACCAGTCAGCCTTACAGCTTTGGTTGACAAGTTGGCACGACTCGTGTACCACTACCAGATTTACCAGATTCTTACTAGGTTACATTCTTCAGCAACGGAATCTCGTTTGCCGAGCCAGAAGTGAGACCCAGAGACCCATAAAGTGGAGACTTTACTGATTGATAATTTGAGAGTGGTTGGACTTGATCTGGTCTTCTCCGGAATAGCATTGAATCATTTCAGCTGCACCAGAATCCTTTCGATGCCCAAGAGTGATTCGCTCATGCACATTCCTGTGTCGTGCGTGGCTTGAGCATATTGCTCATACTGGTTGAGCAATATGTTTTCCTTCTCTCCTCAAGATCATGGTGAGTACGGAGACAATGGCTTCAACATCTCCGAGTGTCCCAAGAGGCCGATTGATAGGAGATGCTGAGCATGGAAAGATAATCATGGGCGAGGCTCCACTGATGGGGATTCTTGCCCTTATCTAGATTGAAAATGTCTCGGAGCCGATCCGGTCCGACAACGGACGATGCGTCAATTCTCAGTCACTAGTAAATTTTTCCCCCTGCCATTTTCGCGCTGCGCCGACCGGCCCAATAGCTCCCCGCGTTAATGGCTGCCTGCCTCTTCCAATCCCCTCAACACCCGAGGTCTTCTATTTCCTCCCACCCCCCACCCACTCCTCTCCTCTTATTCCAAAGATTCAAAAAAAAAAAAACTCTTCCATGTATTCTTGGCTGGCGCGTGTGCTTTGGGTCTTGGTCAGGAATGAAACATGAGCTCTAGGACTTTGACGGGGCTGAGGACTGCGAAGTCCTTGCGACTCACGGTACGTCAATGACTCACTCATAGGAGTTATGTGAGGTCCCGGACTGACTCGGCCCTCACCGTCCACAGCAGAATAATGCTGCTGCTGGAAACAGCAGCGCTAATACATCACCGGCATGGTGCCCTTCTACAAAGCGATATGTCTCCTCCACCACCGAGCGACAGGTTCAGCAAAGCGCCGAGTTCTCGTCAAGCAGTCGGAGCTATGAGCGACTGGGCCGTCGCGCCAAGGAGAAGTTGCTCGATCGGGTATGATATTTACCCTCAAGTCGCCTCGAAAGCGAGATACTCGCAAACCTCCGGAAAGCTGACCATCCCAGGAATTCTTTCTTAGCTTGCTTAATTCCGCGTCGACGAAGCGAGAAGCCAAGTCCTACCTAGCTCGTCTCAAGGCCCAGCACCAGCTCAATGCAAAACAGGCAGCACCCAACCCGCTTGTCTCAGAGGTGAAGATTCCTTCTACGGCTGTACCTCCACCGCCTGGAGTTAATCTGGGTTCTTTCTACGGTGCCTCCAGGTCTGTCTACGAGGCGCCGGTTTTCATGCATGATACTACCCCCACTCCCCCGCCGCAGACCATCACGGAGCGCCTACATCTGGCACTAATCAAGATTACCACCCCGCAACTCTTCGATGACTATACTATCAATGGTGTGGCCAAAACATTGTCCCAGCTAAACCGTCTGGGGATGGCATGCTGCGTTGTGGTCGACCCGGGCCCAGGCGAAGATCTCAATGCGTTGCGGAAGATTGCTGCAGAGCAGGCAGATCGCCTGTCCTTGGCCGTTGATGCTCAGCCAGATTCGAAAGCTGCCCACATTGACTCGGTGCTGTCCATTTCCACGCGGCAGCCGCCCACATTGAAGATCTCCTCGCGAAAAGCACTCCTTGGCCCGCTGCGGGATGGCCAGATCGTGATCGCGGCTCCAGTGGCCTACACGGAAGAAGTTCCCCGCGCTGTCACGGTCTCCGGCAACGACGCCATTCTCGCATTGACGAAGGAACTTGCAGGGTTAGCGACAGTTCCTGACCCCGATGAGGATCCGCTGCTTACAGCCCAGAGGATCAAGGATCTACAGGCGGAAGTTTCCCTGGATCGCGTCATTCTCCTAGATCCTCTGGGTGGCATTCCGGCTCTCAGTGGCCCTCAATCATCCCACGTGTTTATCAACATGGAGCAAGAATTTGGTGATATTCAACAAGAATTGCGTCAGGCGCAGCAGTCCGCATTGTCAGCAGAGAAGAGTCCTTCTCTGGAACAAGCCGGTTACCCGTCGATTCCCGCTCTGGAAGCGACCGCTATAGATGGTCACCTCGAGAATTTACGACTGAGCCAAGCCGCCCTTGCATTGCTCCCGGCGGCTTCCTCTGGAATCATAACCTCTCCACTCGAGGTCGCAGACTCGGCCCAATCCTCTCACGGCCTTGCGCCAGATCTTTCCGCGGTCGGGACCCGTCGACAGCGGAACCCTCTGATTCATAATCTCTTGACTGATAAGCCCCTTCTCTCCTCTTCTCTGCCTCTCAGCCGGCGTGCAGCAATGAACGGACGACCCACCTCTCTTGCTGCTTCCGGCCTACATACGACGTTTGTCAAGCGCGGTATGCCCCTGACTCTGATCCCGAATCCACGAGTCCAAGTGTGGACCGCACAAACCCGCCCACGGCTGGGACTGGATGATCCATGTATTGATCTTCCGCGCCTGGTTCACCTCATTGAAGACTCATTCAATCGTAAACTGGACGTACAGGATTATCTGAACCGTGTCAACGGTCGGTTGGCTGGACTCATCATTGCTGGAGAATATGAAGGAGGAGCCATCTTAACGTGGGAGCTACCTCCCGGGGTGGAGGATGACGGAAGCGAGGCAAGCCAGGCGCGAATGGTTCCCTATCTGGATAAGTTCGCTGTCCTGAAACGCAGTCAAGGCGCGGGAGGAGTGGCGGATATTGTGTTCAAC
This sequence comes from Aspergillus saccharolyticus JOP 1030-1, assembly GCF_003184585.1. NCBI lineage: Eukaryota > Fungi > Ascomycota > Eurotiomycetes > Eurotiales > Aspergillaceae > Aspergillus > Aspergillus saccharolyticus. The sequence continues at coordinate 324,829 of NW_020290611.1, forward strand.
GCGATGGTACGGTCCTGTTTTCCGAATGGCGTGTGCTGGCGCAGCCGCAAGGACAACCCGGTGAACAAATGGTACTTTGAGCGCTCGCAGGGAACCTGGAAGCTGAATGACACGAACTGGACGATGTTCTGGACAACGCCCGGATTGGTGCAAGATTCACAGAGATTCCGTGATTACGAAGGAGTGTGTCGCAGCATCCAGCCCAGTTGGGCGGATGATATTGGGGTGGTGGACTGATTAACCCCTGCTTGCATTGCACAGTGTTTATAGACCTACTAGATGATCCTTGTGGAAGTATATATGCCTGACTTCAAGTTGTCGTCAGGATTTCAGCCTCTTTACTCAAACTTGGGAAGTATAGCGGGTTAATTACGACTCATTACACCAGGGGCTCGATGACTCAGAGGATTGGTTCCCTCCTCGAAGCCCATTTTGCTCCCCGGGGGGGGGGGGTCCCAAAATGACAATACAGCTCCGGTATCGTACCGGTCTGGAGACGATCTCCCGGCATCGGCGGTGGCGCGAACCAATCAGGGGAAAGATAATCAAAGGACGACTAAAGGTCGAGAATAAGAATGACTCCTTCGCCTCAATCACTATTTATCTGCCTTTTCTTTTCCCTTCTGTGTGCAATTGTTCTTCACAGTATTCACCTGCAGGAACAATGGTGCGGCAGCTTGTTTGGCAGCGGGCCTCCGCCTCTCAGAGGGTATGTGGCGTGCTCTTGACTTCAAATTGACAGGAGATGGGAACTGACACACTCTCTCCACTTTCCAGTTGGCCCCGAAGTGCCTCTCCCCGCAAAGATTGTTCGCTCGCCGTGGTCTGGCCACCGAGGCCTCCTCAAACCCGGCCTCCTCGCGCATGCCCCCTTACCCCAAGATCCTGCGGAACTTGGAACAGGTCCGTCGCGTGCTGGGCTCTTCCCGATCTCTCACATTGGCAGAAAAGATCCTCTACGCCCACTTGGACAACCCCGAGGAGTCGCTGCTGACCGGCACCAACAATGGACGGGATATCCGTGGCAAGGCCAACTTGAAGTTGAAGCCTGATCGTGTCGCCATGCAAGACGCCTCCGCCCAGATGGCTCTGCTGCAGTTCATGTCCTGCGGCTTGCCCTCAACAGCGGTACCTGCCAGTATCCACTGCGACCATATGATCGTAGGAGAGCGTGGTGCGGACGTCGATCTGCCCGCTTCGATTCAGGGCAACAGCGAGGTCTTTGATTTCTTGGAGAGCGCTGCCAAGCGGTATGGTATCGAGTTCTGGCCCCCCGGTGCTGGTATCATCCATCAGAGCGTGCTCGAGAACTACTCGGCCCCGGGTCTGATGATGCTCGGTACGGACAGTCACACTCCCAATGCTGGTGGTCTTGGAGCTATTGCCATCGGTGTGGGTGGTGCTGATGCTGTTGACGCTCTGGTTGATGCGCCCTGGGAGTTGAAGGCGCCTCGCATTTTGGGTGTGCGCCTCGAGGGCAAGCTGAACGGCTGGGCTTCCCCCAAGGACGTCATCCTTCACTTGGCCGGCAAGCTCACCGTTCGTGGTGGAACTGGATTCATCATTGAGTATCACGGTCCTGGTGTTGAGACCCTGAGCTGCACGGGCATGGCCACCATCTGTAACATGGGTGCTGAGGTTGGCGCAACCACCTCGGTCTTCCCCTTCTCGCCCAACCACATTCCTTACCTCCAGGCTACTCACCGTGGCGATGTAGCCAAGGCCGCTGCCGAGATCGCGGCCTCCGGGCCTCAGAACCTCCTGCGGGCTGACAATGATTCGCAATACGATCAGCTGATTACCATTGATCTGTCCACATTGGAGCCTCATATCAACGGTCCCTTCACCCCCGACCTTTCAGTTCCCGTGTCTGCTTTTGCCGACACCGTCCGTGAGAAGAACTGGCCCCAGACCTTGGGAGCTGGTCTGATCGGTAGCTGCACCAACAGCTCCTACGAGGATATGACCCGTGCTGAGCACCTGGTCAAGCAGGCCACCGCTGCCGGTCTCAAGCCCAAGGCTGATTTCTTCATCACACCTGGAAGTGAGCAAATTCGGGCTACGTTAGACCGTGACCAGACGTTGTCGACCTTCTCGCAGGCGGGAGGTACCGTGCTGGCGAACGCATGTGGACCCTGCATTGGCCAGTGGAAGCGCACAGACGGTGTCCCTAAGGGCGAGGACAATGCCATCCTGACTTCTTACAACCGCAACTTCCCCGGTCGTAACGATGGAAACCGCCGGACCATGAACTTCTTGGCCTCCCCCGAGTTGGTTACTGCTATGGTCTACTCCGGCAGCACGACCTTCAACCCGATGACAGACAGCATCAAGACCCCCAGCGGCGAGGAGTTCCGCTTCCAGCCCCCTACTGGCCAGGCCTTGCCCGGCCAGGGATTTGCTGACGGCAACCCCGACTTTCAGCCCACCGCTGCTGTGCCCGACGCCTCGTGTGAGGTGATCGTCTCCCCTACCTCGGACCGCCTGGCGCTACTTGAGCCCTTTGCTCCCTTTCCCAAGGGCGAGCTCTCGGGTCTGAAGGTCTTATACAAGGTCAAGGGCCAGTGCACCACCGACACCATCTCCGCGGCCGGTCCGTGGTTGAAGTACAAGGGTCACCTGCCCAACATCTCCGCCAACACTCTAATCGGCGCCGTCAACGCCGCCACCGGAGAGACCAACGTGGCCTACGATGAGGCCGGCAAGCAATACTCCATCCCCGACCTGGCTGCCCACTGGAAGTCCCAGGGCACCGAGTGGCTGGTCGTTGCCGAGGAGAACTATGGTGAGGGCAGTGCTCGTGAGCACGCCGCCCTCCAGCCCCGCTACCTGGGCGGCCGCATCATCGTGTCCAAGAGCTTCGCCCGTATTCACGAGACCAACCTCAAGAAGCAGGGTGTTGTCCCCTTGACCTTCGAGAACCCTGCCGACTACGATAAGATCGATGCCTGTGACCAGGTTGCCACCGAGGGCCTGTACGATGTCCTTCAGGCCGGTGGCCAGGGTTCTATTCAGCTGCACGTCACCAAGCGCTCTGGCGAGCAGCTGGTTATCCCTGTCCGTCACACTCTCAGCCCTGACCAGTGCGGCTTCATCCTGGCTGGCAGTGCACTGAACCTGTTGGCGCAGCGGGCCAACAAGCAATAGATAATTGGTCTGTGATTCTGCTCTGTTGCGTCAGAGGCTTAGTAGCCATGCTGTCTGTCTGTTTGTTTCATTATGTACATATATCCGTGGGGCTTTTGTGTTCTTGGGCTGTTTGAGTATCTTGGTTGCAAGGTCAGTTTTCGGGACAAAAAGCGAGTTAGATCTAATTTATGACTAAAATTGTTCGTTGCATTGATCATGATGAAGCTGTAGTGAAGTAATCTGACCCGTGATACCGCGTACGAAATGTACTCCGTAGTATCGATGATTGAGTAGGTAGTGTACAATTGAGTACTGTAGTAATTGTGCCCTCTGTAGAAGACATTGACCAATGGTTGTATCTTATCCCAATCAAGTCGGTTAAGGTTATCGATAAGATGTGCCGGGAAGATCACATGATCAGCTCTGACGTTTTGCCTGGTTTGCAGGACCTCTTCTCATCGCAACCCAACTTTCAACCATTCTCTCTATAGTACTCACCTTTAACATAGCAAGTTTTACCCCGCTCACCTCACATATTGACTGGGCTCAATTCCGACCCACTGGCAAGCAGGACTTGCAATCCTACGACCTACTACGAAGTCCACCACCTGCCGTGCACAACCCACGACTCGCACCAACAACCTCTTCTGTCAAGCTCAAACGACAATGGACCAACAACCAGAAAAGCGCAAATACTCCGGCCCATCCGTCGGCCCCAGGCCCGGCCCCGCGCCAACAGAGACGGAGGACGCATCCAGCAAACGCCGCCGAGTCATCGGACCCGCGCTTCCTCCAGCGCAAGCCGATTCTCCCAGCGAAGACAACAACAACAGCAAAAACAACAGCAATGATCACAACGAAAGTGATAGCGCAAGCTCATCCGATGATGACGACGACTTCGGCCCAACCCTCCCCCCACCGGCCGGCAGCACACAACCCATTCACGCGCCACTAACCACCACCTCCCCGTCTGCAACAACAACCACAACAACAGCCCAACAACCCCAACGAGACGCCTGGATGCTCGAACCCCTGGAACCCTCCGACCGCACCAGCCGCATCGATCCCACACGCCTCAAAAACCGCCGCTTCCAGTCCGGGCCCCGCGCGGGCAACCACGGAGCAGGAGGAGGAGGTAGTGGAGGCGTCGACGTGACGTGGACGGAGACCCCGGAGCAGAAAATGAAGCGGCTTCAGGATGAGGTGTTGGGCGTGCAGGCGCCGTCACGCGATAGGGATGCGCACGCGGGCGGGGGTGGTGGAGGTGGAGCCTCCAGACAGAACCAGCCGTCCCGGGCGATGCAGGAGAAGATTCAGAGGTATAATGAGGAGAAACGGAGGGAGGATGCGGTGGCGCGGGAGACGAGGAAGCGGAATGGTGCCCAAAAGGAGGAGGATGATCCGAGTCAGAGGGCGTTTGATCGCGAGAAGGATATGGGGCTCGGGGGGAAGATTACGCATGCGCAGAGAAGAGAGATGATGAGCAAGGCGGCGGATTTTGGGAGTCGGTTTTCAAGTGGGAAGTTTCTGTGAGTTTGTCTGGTTTTGTCCTCGAGGTGGGGGGTGAGGGGGCAGTGGGATTGGGGCTGTAAGGGGTAGAGGGAGGGGTTACATTGCTAGCTGCCTGCTGGAGAAAATCTGGATGAGGCTTGATTTGATAGTATACTGTATGGTTTATAGAGAGTGTCATGAACGTTCAAAGGTACACTGTACATCACGAGTGACAGTCGGTGTATCGGAGATTAACTTGAGTGGATCGGAAGGAAATGCCGGCGGATGAAAGGCGGAATGGAGAATCCCGGTCTTTGTTTCTCTCTGGCTGTGACTCTGTGGGTGTGTTTTTCCGCCGATTGACCCAGCATTTTGAATTTAAGTTGGGATTTGAGTTGACAGCAGAGTGGAACTGATCTACAATCGAAGGCAGTGGAAACCTGAATCGGAATCAGGGGAAGTTGATCTTCTTGAAGGTGTTGTGTTGTGCGGGGAATCCATCCCAAACACGCGCTTATCTTCCTTTCGCCGATACGAGATTCCATCATCGTCTCCGCATTGTCTCGGCTTTCCTGCTTCTGCCTTTTCTTCTCTTTCTTTCTTTCGACTGTCCACGGCCCTGAATATATCTCTTCTCCTTCGCCTACTTTTCTCCATCGCTGTAACCATGAATCTTCGTCGAGTGACTTCCCATAACTTCCACACCTTCCGACATCACTATGTCTCTGAGGTCTCCGGCTCTCTGGGCGATTTGGGCACATTCCTGCCCATCGCCCTCGCCCTCGCCGTCAATGGCACCGTTTCTCTCTCAAGCACCTTGATTTTCTCCGGCCTGTTCAACATCCTGACCGGTCTCTTCTTTGGGATTCCTCTCCCCGTCCAGCCCATGAAAGCCATCGCTGCTGTGGCCATTGCCCGGACCTTCTCCAACGGAGCCATCGCCGCTGCTGGTATCTTTGTCGGGGCTTGTGTCTTTCTCTTCAGCATAAGCGGCCTCCTGAATTGGTTTGCTAATGCCATTCCCATTCCCGTCATCAAGGGCATCCAAGTTGGGGCCGGTCTATCCTTGATAATCGCGTCGGGGGGCTCGATTCTCTCGTCGCTCGGATGGGTCCAGCCGTCGTGGGCTGACAACCGCCTCTGGGCTGTGGCGGCCTTCCTCTTCCTCATCATCACCAACGTCTACCGCAACGTGCCCTACGCCCTCCTTGTCTTCATTCTGGGGCTGTCATTCGCGATTATCGGCAGCGCGCTAGCCTCCGACCTCCCCTCGCTCCACTACTGGCACCCCTACACCGTTCTCCCCACCCCGCACGAATGGCGCATCGGCGCCCTCGACGCAGGGGTTGGACAGATCCCGCTGACCACCTTGAACTCGGTCGTCGCCGTAGTCCACTTGGCCAGTGACCTCCTCCCGACCCAGGAGATCCCCAGTATCACTGCTGTGGGCCTCAGCGTGGCGGGCATGAACCTCATCGGATGCTGGTTCGGCGCGATGCCCGTCTGCCACGGCTCCGGCGGCTTGGCCGCGCAGTACCGCTTTGGCGCCCGCTCCGGCGCCAGCGTCATCTTCTTGGGTATGCTCAAGCTCCTCATCGGCGTCTTCTTTGGGGAGTCGCTCGTCGGCCTGCTGCGGCGCTTCCCCAGCGCCCTGCTCGGCGTCATGGTCATCGCCGCAGGACTGGAATTGGTCAGCGTGGGCGAGTCGCTCAACACCACCGGCGCGCGGGATATCCGCAAGGCAAACCACGGGTTCGCCGGCGACGGCGCGCAGGAGATCGGCCCCATGCTGAGCGATTGGGAGCGCAAGCGCCGGTGGACCGTCATGATGGTCACGGTGGGGTTGCTGGTGGGGTTCAAGAACGATGCCGTCGGGTTCGTCGCGGGCATGCTCTGCCATTGGGGGTATGAGTTGCCCACGCTGTTTGAGCGGGTCCGTGAACGCTGGAATCAGCGACGGATTCAGTTGGAGTGAATGGGTTTTGGGAGAGTCAGTCATGTACTATTGTGGTAGTGACCGATGAGTCTCTTTTTCATGGTCGTGATTCTTTGTATAGTTGATCCCTCTGTGTATATACGCTCTCTGGTTTGGAGGCGATTTTGGTGTATCTGAGAGTCGGTCTGCACGAGGAGCACGAACGAGATGAGTTATGAAATATGGTTTTGGTTTTGGTTTTTGGAAAGTCGGTTGGTGTACCTATATACTGACCACAGATGGCTTGCCACACGACTACCTATTGTATGTACAAGGGATCCAGGAACATGGTGGTGAATGTCCCTTCAGATGGGAGAAGATGGTCTTGGTGCTAAACAGATTGATTTCCATCAGAGATTCAGGAAATAGGATACATACTCTTGTACTACAAGGGCACGGGCCTAGTGGGACAGCATATGGAGGGACAGCATACATGACTCCGTAGGTTGTGTGACTGTAAGAGCTACATCTATGGGCCGTACAAGCCATGAACCTGTTTATGGCTAAGTCTACCACTGTGAGCACAGCCCTTTCACAGCACTGTACAATATCAATCACCGCTTATACGGATCTTCTCGATATCGACCATCGGTCCAAGTATATAGCACCACCACAAAAGTCGGTTTGAGTGAAAACGACATTCCTATCCGGACAACTGGTCCTGTCAGGCGCCATTCCATTCAGGGTCACTGAAGAACCACTGCATGCAATGAGCCACCAGCCAGCCGCATCATCCAACATATAATCGCCGACATACTTACTAACATCAACATTCGCTCCCAGTTGTGCACTTGTTCTTCTCCGTGCTCAGACTGTTCCATCATTAGCCTACGATTCGCTGCGGTACTGTTCCTGTCTCTCTTATAGTAGTCATCTAAGACGCACCGTTATACGCGATCAGGACTATCAACTCAAGTCGATGCTGGAGGATCGATAGAAACGAGACCATTTGACAATCTCGATCTACTTTACCCTCTTCGATTGCGTAGTGGGTAGGACTATGGCCAGGAATTGTACAGAGTCATTGTACAGAGTACACGCCGGCTTCACGGCTCGCATCTCAGAACCGAGCCTACATCAAACACCACTGCAACCACCACAGGTCTTAGTAGCATTTGAATTGACCAACAAGAAAGAGTTCGTATATGCTTGAGAATTGTAGGTAGACAGTAGACTTAAGAAGAATTATGCATGTTCAACCAAGGTGACGACTAGAAGACAAGATACTCGGGCATTATAGAGCTAGATTGCCTCACTGTAGTAGTAAGAGCAGCCGCCAACAGAAGGGAACTCTCTCAGTCTCCGCATCCTATTTTGCATGGACAAATCCACGTACCGCCGGCCAAGAACCATACAATTGAAGACCGAGCGCATGCATTCAGAACAAAATGTCTTTTACTTACTGAACCACTCGAGGACAGAGACAGCTAACAGTATATCATCAATATTCCGGTCCCATACCTAGCACTCGAGAACGCAACTTTTGTCCCTTGTTGTGTACTCTCACAACCCACACTCGCTAATATACATAATCAACCGCTGATCTCTCCCTTACAAACGCTTGAGAACATCATCCAACACCTGCTGGGTGGTAGCCTTGCCACCCATATCAGGCGACAAGAACTTGCCCTCATCGAGGTTGCCATCGACGGCGGCGTAGATCTTGGCGGCGGCGGCCTCCTCGCCCAGGAACTCGAGCATCAGCGCCACACTGCGGAGAGTGGCGATGGGGTTGGCGATGCCCTGGCCCTCAATATCGGGGGCACTGCCGTGGCAGGGCTCACCGATGGCGAAACCGTCACCGACGTTGGCGCTGGGCACGAGACCCAGACTGCCGACCAGGGCCGCAGCGCCGTCAGACAAGATGTCACCGTACAAGTTCGGCGCCACAATCACGTCGTAGTACTCGGGCTGACGGAAGAGCTTGTACACCATGGAGTCGACGATCTGCTCCTCGACCTCGACCTCCTTGAACTGGCTCGCGGCAAGAGCGCGCCGGGCGGTCTCGCGGAACAAGCCGTCCGTCTGCGACAGCACGTTGGACTTGTGAGTGATGGTGACCATGGGGCTGGTGCGCGCCGTGGTGGACAACCCCGCGGGGCCCGTGGTGCGGATCTTCTGCCGGCGCAGCGCGATCTCTCCGGCAATGGTCGAGATACGCGACGAGGCCCGCTCCGATATCCGCTTGATCGCCTCCGCGACCTTGCCCTCGGGGGTCTCGCGCGTCGTCTCCTCCTTCACGTACAGGTCCTCGGTGTTCTCGCGCACGATCACCAGGTCGATCGGCTTGCCGTTGTGGCTGCCACCGGCGGTCGTCTTCACGGGCCGCACGTTGGCGTACAGGTCGAGCTTCTTGCGGAGGGCGACGATGGGGGAGGAGTAGCCGGCTACTTTGGTGCTGGGGGAGCTGGTTTTCGGGTGTCTTTAGTTTGTGGAGGCCGTGCAAGTATGGTTTTCTGATGAAATGATTGCGAGGTGCCAGAAATGGGGAGGCAAACTTACCTGACAGCTCCGAACAAAGCACCGTCACACTCCTTCTTCAAGGTCTCGACCGTCTTATCCGGCAGAGCGGAACCGGTCCGCTTGAAGGTGTCGAAACCAGCATCCAGATCGACAAAGCTGAAGTTCAGGTTCAGCGACGAAGGCAGAGCCTCCAGAACGCGGCGACCAGCCTGTGCATCTCATATGTTTAGCATAAAACCCTCCAAAAATGGGGTCGTGCAACAATTGCATGCAGAGGTAAAGGGTGACTCACCGGGATGACCTCCCGTCCGATACCGTCTCCGGGGATGAGACCTATGTAGCGTGAGTAAGGTTGTCAGTAGGAGGGCCCATTGAAGGCTATAAGAGCAATTGGCAACTCACCAATGCGAAGAGTTCTAGCAGCAGCAGCCATCGTGAATTTCGGCAGGTTTGAGAACAAATTGTTGTGCAGAATCAAGGAGAGTTTAAAGTGTGACTCGAGCTCATTATAAACGGCCGATAGAAAAACCGCCGCAATCGGAGGGTCGGTGGGGACCCCCCCCGGTCTTGGGGTAGCCCCTCACCGCGCTAATCACCGCCTTCAACGGCAGAATGTCTGCAACCTCGCAACGAGAAATCCAGATTTCCAGGGCTGAACAGTGGGGAAAAAGTGGTCGAAGAAACTGTTTGAAATGCTAACTTACCGCCTTTCCGACACGGAAACGACAAAAACACATGACCAGCAGAAAAGGATCCTCGGGCGAGTCACGTGATAGCACGTCAGGTGCCCGTGACTCCCCCTTTGAAACCCACCCACCCAGATAGAACTGACTACGGTGGTCCAGAAAGCTCACCGGACAAGAACGCACTACGGGGTACAACAAGGACAACCGACGTCTGTTTGGCGATCTATACAACCCGATACTCCACTCGAGCTGCTTGTCCACGCTCGCTTTGCGTCGAACGAGAAGGCGTTCCTCGCCCTTCCTCCTCCCCCCTCCCCCTTCTCCTCCCACAGCTCGTGGGGGGTGGCCTCTCACAAGAGGACATACAACCTTCAAGTTTGTCCCCGTCGCGGAGCCGCCTGCGCCGCGGCTTTGTTTGGCAGGATGGTGTACGACTGGGAAGGAAAGCGGGAGATCTGTTATCAGATGTACATTAAAGACAAGAAGGCGCTCGAGGAGATTATGGAGTATATGAAGAATGTCTACCAATTTGCACCGAGGTGAGTACGACTTCGAGTCCTAATTTCCCACCTTGCACCCGGCTCAATAACTCCCCCCCCAGACCCCTTGCTCGGGCTCGTTTCACTGACAATGAACCTGTTTTGTGTCATTTGGTCTCTCCAGTAAACGAGCGTTCCAGACCCAGTTCAAACGATGGGGCTTTCCATCCAAACAGAACCCAGCACACAAGAATGTCGAACTCGTGGCGCGTGTCAAACAGCTCTGGGAGCGGAACACCAGCCAACGGGACATGCTGCGCATGCTCAATGAGGAAGGCTTCGAGATTAAAGAGCGGGAGTTGATGCGCGTGCGCGCCAAGAACCGCTGGCTGCTTCGCGTCCCCAACGGCATGAAGTCGCAGTCGCGGATGATGCAGACGCCTGTGCAGCAGTTACCGGAGGATGAGGGTCTGCTGGCCCTGCAGCAGGAAGTGTACAAGTCCGGGTTGCCGTTCGACGAGGCTGAGGATCCTCTTCCCCCGGTCGCCTCCGCCGCCCCTGACGCCGCCCCTGCCGACGCGTCGAGCACTTCCCCGATTCCTCCAGGCTTGTCGGCCGAGGCGCTGGTCAAGCGCAAAGAGAGACTGGATAAGCTGAAGGCTGAGAGTGCCGAACGGTGGGCGAATCGCAAACGTCGTCGGCGCACGCGTGGATGGGCAGGCATGCCGGCGGACCCTCCGGGACCGCCTCGATTTCCGTCGGAGACGACGATTGACGAGAGTAAGAAGTATCTAAACTTGGATAATGCGATGTATCGCCAGATTCGGGACCAGTTTCAGCAGATCTGTGAGGAAGCAGGCTTCATCAAGAAAACGGTGGCTGGGCCCGAGAGATGGCAGGAGGCGAAGAACAAATTGATCCAGGAGTCCTATCACCTTCAGCAAGTCTTTCATGATCCGAACCAATTGGATGTCAAGTCGCTGGCGCTGGATGTCGTCTGTACTGATGTGACGAAAAGAATGCGAACGTTGGAGCGCCGGATGACTATTGCTGAGGCGAAAAATGCCCTGGGTATCAATCCGGAGGAGAGTCGCCAGATTCGGAATGCTTTCTACAATACGCTCAAGGCAGATCACTTCACCAGTAAGCTGGAGGCAGGAGATGAGCATTGGAAGGAATTAAAGGAACACTGGATTCAGAACTCGGAGCTTCTACGGCGCATTCTGGCCCCCGGCGCCGCGGACCCTGAGCATGCGACAAAATTGAAGGCGCTCGAGGTTCTTTGTCGCGACGTCATGAAACGGCTTCGCGATGATCAAACGAAGCGGCATCCCGCCCGGAAGTCGTCGGTCACTCACTCCCATGTGGCCAGCCCAGATCTGGAGAGTCCGCCCGTCAGCGTCAATGCTACGTTTGGCAGTGGCATCGCGAATGGCATCAGCACGCTAGCTTCGCAGGCCCTGGCCAGTGCGTCAGTATCTCATAGCGACCTGGGAGACATGCAGATTGACCCTTCGTTATTGCAAGCCGCCAACGATCCCTCCTTTGCCACCGCTGCCCATGCGGACTCGGGCAATGCCTTTGGCTATGTGGATCCCATGCTGGGGACGTCCCTCCTGCACGTTCCCGTCTATCTCCGCGTCCATCCCCAGAGTCCATTACATGGAGATGCTAAGACATGGGTGGATAAGCTCACCGCCCGATCGTTGACCGAACTCCAGCAGTTGGTCGCAGCACGATATCCCGACGCCGTTATCACCAAGGTAGAAGGGACTGACCGTGACGAGAAGGGCAATGAGCTCTCGTTTGTCATCGATGAAGAGCACGAGTTAGATGCTTATTTAACTCATGTCCATGGAAGGAAAGCGACGTTTGTCTTTACCTTGGACCAGATTTGACATTTCACGCCAATCAGCCATAACTTCACTACAGTAATGTTACTGATACCCATAGCTGCACATTATGCAACCAATTTATTAGATGGAAAATGTATATTTATGTTCTATTTACTTTCCCTAGGTTGTTGGGTGTAATAATCGTGAATGAGAGGGATGGGGCGCATTGTTGTTTCATAGTGGACGGTGGAGCCAATGGCAAACCTATGCGGGGTGAAACCCCCTCCCAACATTTACTATGTATGCGGATGTGTAGTACTCCCTCCTGTCGTACTCTTGACCCGAGCTCTGTGTACCTCCGGATAGATACTCATCTAGTCATCTAGTGCTCTCTTGCACGGTCTGTGCCATCTCTTTTGTGTTTGCTGGTCGATTTCCGCGCGTATTCGTATTTCTTTCTCGCTCCACACAACCTACTTCCTCAAAATGACGCATTGATGGCTGGGCTGCGAAACAAGCAGACAAGGCAGCAGTGGGAACCATGGCGATGATGTGCGTGTCGACCTTGGCTACTGTAAGTGGTCAACTTACTAAGTGACCCCGTTCTTAGTCAGATTGTTCTGTGGTTATATGCTGAGCGCCAAAAAAAAAGAGTACTGTCCAGAACGAGACTGTCCATGTCTCACCCCTGACGAATGTGTTTCTCGGCACATAGCCTCATGCTTGAAGTTGTTTGTGACACGGACCGATCGGGGATTGGCAATATTGGCAAAAGCTGGGCAAAAAAGCTTAGGATCCGACCGCATACCAAAAGCTCATCAAGGGGTACAAAAGGCAAAAGATAAATCAGAACCGGACATGAAGTACAATCGGTGACCGATGACCACTGACCAGAAAAGAAAAGCCTCGATTGAACCCAGTCGACCCTGGGTCCCTGGGTCCCTGGGTCCCTGAACACAGTCTTTGTCACGCCATTCAATGGGGGAGGTCACCAATTTGTTCCAAGAATAACCAGCCGATGCTCAATCATCATTGCACGAGCGAGCTGAGGCTGACGTGGTCCGCCCGATTGTCCCTTAAACCCCCCCAATTGTGTCCCCATGACTGGCCACTGGTTCGCTAATCTCCTTTTTCCCTTCCGATAATAAAATCAATAACAAAATTCTGGAACCTGAGACGGGCTGGCGGCAAGCAGTCTAGTCTAGTGCTGTGCCCCCCTCCCTGTGAACCCTCCCCCCCCGGGCCCCATTTTCCTGCTTTTGCTGCAGTCCCCAATGCTTGCTTTCTAAAGTTACTGGCAATTATTGCTGCTGTCGCTGCGGCCAGACGCCGTCATCTCTCTCACTACACTCTTTCTCCCGAACCCGTCCATCATCTTCTGTCCGACCCTTTTCCTTCTTTCCCCTCCACACTCTCGATCGTTCCGCCCGTCTGGCTTCATCCCCGCTGGTTAACCGTGACTTTCCTTCGTTTCTGATTCTTTGTGTCACGGTCTCTTATTCCTCCTGTCGCTCATTGCCCCCCTCCAGTGTCCTCCAAGTCCTCGTCTCCCACCATGCGCTTCCTCCATGGTGCTCTCCATGGGGGGCTGCTTTTGAATACCGGCCTCTTCGGCCATGTCGCACATGCAATCGACATTGATATCAATAGTGAATGTACGCCCTCCGCTTTCTTATCTTGCCGTCTACTCCCCCTGATCCGTCAACTGCCAACCCGATTCGGGCTGGCAATTAACATGACGTTCATCAACCATGGCTTTATACATCAACTGATCACCGTCTATCAACCCAGCATCCATCAAGTCTGCGGCGAGCGAGGCAGCGTACGGGTCAATGACCTGGTACCACGGCAATGAGACTGGTGGAAACCCTGGTGCATTCCCATCCAAGTGGTGGGAAGGCAGTGCGCTTTTCATGAGTTTACTTCTATACTATTACTACACTGGCGACAGCACCTACAACGACGAGGTCCGTCAGGGTATGCAGCATCAAGCTGGCGATTGTGACTACATGCCCGCCAATTACAGCAGTTATCTGGTACGTGGTGCTGATGTGCTCATATGTTCTGTTACGGTATCCGGTAATGTGGACGATTACTCATATTGGACACCTGCGGTTAGGGTAACGACGATCAAATGTTCTGGGGTCTTGCGGCGATGACCGCGGCCGAAATCGACTTCGCCGATTCGACCGATGGCTACTCCTGGCTCGCTCTCGCACAGGGCGTCTACAACACCCAAGTCGCGCGCTGGGACACCTCCAGCTGCGGCGGCGGTTTGCGCTGGCAGATCTGGCCATACGAGGCTGGTTATGACATGAAGAACGCCATCTCCAATGGCGGATTGTTTCAGCTGGCCGCCCGTCTGGCCCGCTACACGAACAACGATACGTACGCCGACTGGGCCGAGAAGATTTTCGACTGGTCCGCCTCAGTTCCGCTCCTCAACAACGAAACCTGGAATGTGGCTGATTCTACCGACATCGATAATGGATGCACAACGCAGGGAAACAACCAATGGTCCTACAACTACGGCACCTATCTCATGGGAGCTGCATATATGTATAACTATGTAAGAAAGGCCTGGACAGACTAAGAATATTGGATACATGGAGGCTAACTCGAGAGGAAACGACAGACGGGCAAGGCTAAATGGAAGACTGCCGTTGATGGCCTACTCAACGTGACGCTGACTACTTTCTTTCCGGCCAAGTATGGCGGCAATATCATGTCGGAGGAACTTTGCGAACCCTTGGAGGTGTGCAACGACAACGAAATTCTTTTCAAGGGTTTGGTCACTGGGTGGCTTGGGTTTGTGGCCATGGTCGTTCCCTCGACGTACGATCAGATCTTGCCGAAGCTGCAGGGTTCCGCTGAGGCTGCTGCTGCTTCCTGCGATGGCCTGGGCAACAACACTTGTGGTGTGCGGTGGTACCCTAAGAAGTGGGATGGCTGGAATGGCATGGAGGAAGAGATCGCCGTCACCAACGTCCTTTCGTCTGTTTTGATTACCACCAAGAAAAAGGGCCCAGTGACTTCCACCACCGGAGGCAACAGTACCAGTGACCCGAACGCTGGGAGAGGAGACAGCACTGGTGATTCGACTACAACCCGGACAATCACCGCCGGTGACAAGGCTGGTGCATCTATCTTGACGATTGTCTTTGTCTGCGCGTGGGGTGGCATGGTTGCTTGGATGCTCCTCGGAGGTTAGCCCACGGCAATGACAGCTTGGTCTGACGTTGCTCTTATATAGTACGTGGTTGTCATCCTACCACGC
Source organism: Aspergillus saccharolyticus JOP 1030-1 (assembly GCF_003184585.1). NCBI lineage: Eukaryota > Fungi > Ascomycota > Eurotiomycetes > Eurotiales > Aspergillaceae > Aspergillus > Aspergillus saccharolyticus. The sequence continues at coordinate 340,164 of NW_020290611.1, forward strand.
CGACATATTTCGATTTCTGTTTCCGAGCATCCGAGGTGCTCTGGGTTTGATGGGTCTGGTACATATTGTATTGTTGAAAGGCGCAATGTGTATAGGATTGGATGATTCGTCTCTCGATGCCTTTTATATGTGAGGTATATGATTGTATATAGAGAAGATAATTTTGGAAGTTCTACAGGTACACAGTACGGAGTATACCTCTTGCGGGAATCCGGCTCTTTGCGAGACAAATGGCAGGCTTACCTAATGACATTCCTCCGCAGGAACACTGCGGAGTGTGGAAGTGACATAAGCATAGCGGAGAGACGCTGAATGGTCGGGATGGCAGGTGATTGGGGCGAGTGACCTGAACCTTAAAAGGCAAGGCTTCGACAGGCGGCGCGGCGCGGCGTTGGACTCTCTCTCCTTCTCTTTCATCCTCTCTTCTGTCTTTTCTTGCCTCCCTGGACAATCATTTGTTCCCTCCGTTATTTCATAGTGTGTCTTCTCGTATATCTCAACTTGCATTATCTCTTTTCTTTGCCGAGAAGGGTCTTCCTACGGCTGGGACCCGATCTAGATTGCACCGAGCTTTAGGCCCTTGGCTTCTTCTTTCCGCTGTTCGCGGCCCACCCCCACTTAGATACGTCGGTCTCCCTCAGAACCCTGCATACAGTCTGCCGCTTTATCGCCAACCCCGATTGCACACCATAGCCACTATCTCTCAAAGAGAAAATGCTCGGCGAAGGCCCTGAGGATACTTCTCGGCCGTACATCCCGGGGTCACTGGATGAGGAAGAGGCTCGATCCGTCGATGCCGACACTGCCGATCAGCCTCAAGATGAGGAAGCCGCGCTCCGATATCTCCCCGTCTGGCTACGGGAGTCATCTAAGTCTTTTCGCTGGGGCTGGGTACCACTACCACTGCGGAAATTCGGTCGAGCCACCGCGGAATGGGTCAAGGGTCCGAATCCCCCGCAGTCACTGCTTCTGAAGCCATTGTTCCCGCGCATTCAAGAACTTCCGGTTCGCTATTTTGAGCGCTTCTTCCCCAAACGCAAACAGAAGATCGCGCTCCTGCTGTTGCTGTACGCCGTCTGGCTTCTGCCGTGGAGCTTGGTGCTATGGCACTCTCGGCAAGCAGGGTACATCGAGGGCTATGGGCGACCCCAGACACTCTCTTGTCGGACAAGTTTCTGGTAGGTTGAGTTGCGCTCACATTGTCGACCGGATTGAGCTAATACATATATGTAGGGCGCACGGGAACGAATGCGGTTTGAATGGAAACGACTGTCGCCCATTCTCGGAGTCCACTATCGCCTTTCGCTGTCCTGCTAACTGTCGCGACGCCAAATTGCTAGAGCCCCATATGGTTGGAAATGAGACCTATAGCTATCGGGGCCTAGTTGTGGGTGGACCGGAGCCGGGTTCGGATGAGCCCGGTATCTATCGAGCAGACAGTTACGTCTGCCAGGCGGCCATTCATGCAGGAGTCATCACGAATACCGTTGGTGGCTGTGGTGTCGTAAGGTTGGAAGGTGCTGCGCACTCGTTCCCGCCGTCACAGCAGAACGGAATTCGCTCGGTCGGATTTCCATCTACTTTCCCCAAGTCGTTCAGCTTCGTGGAGCTGTCTTCGTCGCAGGCGACGTGCCCCCAGGATCCTCGGTGGCCCCTGCTCGGCATAACTATCGGTGTCTTGAGCGTGCTTTGGCTCTTCTGCACCTCTCCGCCGGTGCTTTTCTTCAGCACCTTCTTCATGGTGTTCTGCCAAGTCGGTCTGGTCTCGGATCCGCCTTCTTTCACCCAGTTTGCCGACCTACTCTCGAGTCTGCTCTCACGATTGCTACCGGCCTCGTTCGTGGCCTTCGTCCTATATAAGTACTGCGCTCGACCGCTGCTGGCTCCGCTATCAGAGCCTGTCTACCAGTTCACGAAGACGCTACTTTACTTGCCACCTGCATTCATCGGCGGTCTCAACAACTATACTTTTGCGAGGCTGATTCCCTTGGAGAGATTAACACCTCACGACATCCAAAAACAGCCCGGAGCCAAAGTAGCGCTGGCGCTCGTCATTCCGACCGTGATCTGTATCATTCTGACACAAGCTTGGCAAATCCGCATGGGCGGCTTAATGCCGCGATACCTCAAGATCTATTGTACAATGGGCCTCATTCTTCTAATTTTGCTCCCTTTGCCGGGCCTACGCTTGCGCATTCACCATTACATTCTCGCCATTCTCCTCATGCCTGGAACGGCCCTCCCGACACGACCCTCTTTGATCTACCAGGGGTTGCTTCTGGGTCTCTTCATCAATGGTGTTGCCCGGTGGGGGTTCGCGTCGATCATCGAAACGCCCGCGGCTCTGGGCGAGCAAGCCCCGGGCCCCGGTGGAGCGCACGGGTGGTGGGGCGGCACCTTCCCCAACATCAGCGATTCCTCCGTGTCCATTTCGCTGCCGGGCACGAGCTCTCATGAGGCTCATCATGGCAACGGCAACATCACTTTCACTCTGTGGGAGAGACAACGCATGGCCAAATTGGGCGTGGATGGAATCTCGGTCCTAGTCAATGACGTCGAACGCTGGCGCGGGTACCTTGACGAGGACAAGCTTGGCGAATTCATCTGGCATAGACATGGACATAGCGGACTCGAGTTGCTACACAGACCGACCATTGAGAGTGATTCGATGGACATGGAGAACTTTAGTGAGGATGAAGATTCCAAGCCAGAAGATCTTTTCTTCCGCTTTGCGTTCCTCAAGGGAGCGGAAGCCGGCAAGTACGGCGGGGCTGGAGTCTGGCTGCAAGATGGGCGCTGGATCTCTCCGCCAGCCCCGAAGTCCTAGATTAGGGGTTATTGCATAGAGGCTCTTCGAGCTGGTGTTGGTGGAGTATGCATCTGTGCTTTTGATTAATGATAGCCTCCGCCTGTTCGGGGATGGTATCTCTGCATGCTTTGATAGTAGATGGTAAATAGAACTACACAGATATATATGAGGTTATAAAACTACATTCCCGATGACATACCATAATATTGATAGATAGAGGAAGTATTTGCCCGATCATTGCCGAATGCAGTTCCAGATGTCACAAAAATCGAGAAGACAAGTACATATCGGACTGCTCCTCTTGAAGAAGTTGATGAGCAAGATTTCGAGAACAACGCTCTTAGCATAGTACGTCCAGAGCGGAAACAGGAGGCGAGGTCATCAAGATGAAACTCGCTCAGTCAGGAAGTGTCCATCGACCGTGAAGCAACATCAGGTGAAGTCCATGTCCAGAGACTCGAGCTCTCCTTAATTCTCCGGGCCATCATGTGACCCGGGCGAAGGTAAGTAAGTGTACTCCGTAGTTTGCAGTGTTTGACTAACAGGTGGATTGCGGAGAGGGAGGCAGTTGTTGGTCCGCACCTCCCGTCACTCCACGGGCCCCTCTCGCTCGCCCCCCTGGAACAACATCTACAGCATGATTGATTGAACTGGATTGCAGACCAGATATCATCCCACAGCAATCGCATACTTGACTTCAATCCCAGCAATCTGCGGGCAGGCCGCCCCGCCTGCCACAACCACAGCGTCCTCTTTCTTTCTCTCTTCTCAACCCACTTAGTACCTTCCCCCCCCCCCCCCCCCCCCGTGCCCTCCAAATTATTCTCTCCCCCTCCCTCCTCTCTCCCCCACGAACCAGAATGATGTCCTCGACCTTCGCCCCGAGCCTCACCCGCCGCGATACCAAATCTAGCATCCATGAAGGCAGCAGCGGCATTGGGCTGGGTCACAGCGGCAGCAGCGCGGGGACGATGCCGCCGCCCCTGACCAGCAGCAACGGGTCGTACGGCCCGCAGAGCGCGGCGGCGGTCTACCAACACATCCACGACATGGCGGCGAAGCGGATCTCGACGCTGGGGTACCTGCGCAAGGCGCACGAGGGGCGGATCTACTGGTTCAACACGGTACACTTCTCACGGGCGGACATCAGCCGGCTGGCGTACTTTGAAAGCCGCAAGCTGTCGCGGCGGGCCATCAACTTCCTGCTGCTAGGCTTGTCCCTACCGCCGATCCTGGACGTGGCCACCACCCCGGTCGAGTTCCTGCGCGCCCTCAACGCCCTCCTCGTCGAGTTCGAGGCCTTCCAGCAGGTGCATCCGCCCGACGGGCCCCCCTCCTCCACCGCCTCCGCCCTCGCCCGCGCCCGCATCCCCCAGATGTTCAAGCGCGCCGCCCACGCCTCCGGCGCCTACTCCTCCAAGGCCCGCCGCGCCAGCTCCGCCACCGAGATCGGCCTTCCCATGCAGTCCAGCGATCCCTCCGACTTGAAAGCCATGGCCTCCGCCGCCGCCAGCGTCTCCTCGTCCTCCGCTTCCTCCGCCTCCGCCGCCCACGCCTCCGCCTCCTCTGCCGCCGCTTCCATGGGCGCCTTCCCCCACACCGAGGCCTCCGAGCTCCTGCCCGGTGAGGAGTACACCTACCTCCTCACCCCACTGCTGCCCTTCGAACCCGATTACTTCGAGACCTTCGTCACCCTGTGCGACGTGCTCATCGACTGCTACACCCGCCTGATCTCGCTGGTCTACACTCCCAGTATCTGTACCGTGGCTATGGGCGAGATGTTCTCCAAGGCCGATGCCAAGATTCGCAAGATCATGGTCGCCGGGATTGTGCGCGAGTTCGAGGACTCGAGTCGCTTGCAGGCCAAGAGTGAGATTGCTGGGGTCAGTCGCGTGGTGCTGGGAGGGTTGATGGGCTGAGCAGGAGCAGGTAGGTTCTTGGGCTGCTTCTGCTTGAATCACCCTGGTGGCCTTGGGGGGTGAAAAAAAAAAAAAGCTAGGCCACAAAGTGTCTCTTTTCAAACATCTCTTTTCTTTTCATGTGACAAAATTGTGGAGCTGCGGCTTCATCCCAGTCGGTTATGGGAGTATATAGGAGTCTTCTTGTTTGTTTTTTTTTTCTTCTTCTTCTTCTTCTTCTTCTTATTCTTCTTCTTCTTCTTATTCTTCTTCTTCTTCTTCTTCTTCTTCTTCTTCTTCTTCTTCTTCTTCTTCTTCTTCTTCTCCTCCTCCTCTTCTTCTTCTTCTTCTTCTTGTCTGGTTACTTTCTTTCTCTGTGGGCGTGTGTGTGCATATTACCCTTACCGCCCAATTCTGCTTCTTTAGACTATTCTGGATGGTTTATGCATGGGATATGAATGGGTTCTTGTCTGATAATTATGACCCTGTGATATGTCATTTTAATGTCTGTTTGTCCATAGAATGATACCTCAATGACAGTTCCAGGTGGTGCATGAGAAAAAGGTGGTTATGTTTGCTTGCGGGTGCTGTTTTAGAGCTAAGCTATAAGTTACATCAAGTGGCATGTGTGCCTGTAGCAGAGGCTCATCGCATCCCGGTCTAATAAGCCGTCATCCCCGTGTTCACCTCTGCAAGTATTCCCTCCTCTGCCATCCTCTCCACCAGATCGAAAAGCATGAAATCACAACCCCTTCTCGCGATCAAGTTGAAGACCACTGGCCACTGCTCCGTCACCTTCGTGACCGGCGACAAGTACGGAACTTGACCCAATGGGATTGTGAAGTCCGCGCAGCTGCGACGTTTCATACTGTTAGCATATCCCTCATCGTACAGGGAGGAAAAGGAGAGGGGACTCACCCAAACAACGCACAGATAGCCACGCACGGAATCATCGCACCTTCCGGATACGAGTACAAAAAGCTCGCGTTAGGGCCCTCGTTCAGCTTTGACTCCCGGAAGCTCGGCAGCCCTCCGGTCCCGGCGTCGCAGACCAGCAGAGCCTCGGAGCAGGCGGCCTCATCAAACAGAAGGACCTCACGCTCGAACCACTCAATGCTCACGGCCCGACTCTGCACGGCCGCGTCGTAGTTCTCTGCATTTGTGACGCTGAAGTCGAGGTTGGGCCAAAGGGAGCGGACAGGCGGATCTACGGGGGGGAAGCGTCCCTCGTGCTGGTCGGCCCAGGCTGAGATCAGGGGCTGGGCAACGTCATGGTACTGCGGCCAGGTGTTGATAACGATGCTGTCGTTCGCGAGACGATCCCAGTTGTCGTTGGTGTCGGGGAAGATGGAGGCGTCTGTGATCGTGGCGCTGAGATTGAAGTGGGTGATTGTCATGTTGAAGAGAGTGGTCATTTTGGAAAGAGCGGAATCCAGGAGATCTTGTGCTGCTGGATTGGACATGGGGAAATATTCGTCGGGGTAGAGGATGCGCGATGGAAAGACATGGTTTTCGGTCAGGGAAAGAGGAGGAAGACCTGTGACGGATGTGTTTTGGTGTAGCTCCGGCGTGCTGCTATACCAGGATCTTGCAAAATGAGACCACGAGATCGGATCACGCCCAAAGACACCAATGGTGTCAGCAGCCCAGCTGAGTGGCACGGCTCCCTCGAGAGAGATCATGCCTTGGCTAGGGCGATTGCCATAAGTACCGGATACGGCTGCTGGGCGACGCATGGATGCGCCTGTGTCAGTGCCGATAGCATGGTCGAGCCAAGCGTATGCTGCGATAGAGCAACCACCTCCGGAGGAAGATCCGGCGCAGGTGAGATACCCATCGCCTCGGGGATTGAAAGGATGATGTGCGTCGGTCCAGTCCCAGGGGCTCGCGCTGGATGCGAACTGGGCTAGCTTGTACTTGCCCACGAGAACGGCGCCCAGATCAATCAGTCGTTGAATGGCTGGAGCTGTCGAGTTGGCGACTGGATGCGTGCGGATCCAGGCCTGACTGCCGGCTGATGTCTGGAGTCCCTTGATATCAAAGAGATCTTTGATGGCCACTCGTTTGCCAGCCAGTGGGCGAGGATCGTTCCAGAACCGTATACGACTGGGAACAGGTACTATTGGCGCCCAGGTCCGAGAATACATTGATTCGAGCGGTGCGTAGGTGTCTAGGCCGTCGTTGAGAGGGTAACTTCCGGTGATGAAGCTGCGGTATTCGTCGACGTAGACGCGATAGGTATCCAGAAACTGAATAGTCGATCCGAACACTAGAATGGTATACGGTCCGGGCTGCAGTGCTATCTGTTCACTCATACGTACAGTGTGTGCAAGATTAGGTGTTTTCCGGAAGACCTTTGAATCGAGGTAGAGTTGGTCCACCCCGATCTGATTCAAATACTCAAGTGATGTGTTGTCCATGGTGGCGAGTTGAACAGAAGAGGTAGAAGTGATGTATATCGAGGTGAGGAATTGTTCCGTGAAGACATCGTCTTCGTTCAGGTATGTGTCAATTGTCTCCTCTAGAAAAGCACCAGTGACCACACTCTGGTTGGTGACGATCACAGTAACTGGCGTGTATATATCGATGTGGCCTGCCTTACCCCCTTTGGACTTTTTAATCTTGCCTGTCGCCTGTGGATATTCCGAGTTTGCAAAGTAAAGGACATCCCCAAGCTCATACGTGATACCTTCGCTGGAGATATGTTCCAGATTCTGGAATTGAGCTAGAGTCGTATTGACTCTCCATCCCAGGATGACCAAACAGAGAAGATGTAACAGCATCATGGTCACTGGTATTGCTGGTTTTGTAGGTGGTTGTTATTTTGAAGTGATTGGTTTGAAGTGAGTGGTAGATCGACGGAGGGAAGATGAGTTTATGGGAAACACCATCCGCACCTGCCATCCGTAACCATCTCCATCCTCTACGTCTCGCTTTAGGCTTCAGCCTCACTTCAATAGTACGGCTCTAGTCGAGCCACTTTGTCATCTATCTAGTTTGGCCCAGGTATTCACATCATCTCAGAAGCTCGCACAGCCAACCAGCATCATGCACAAGCCTGTGCTCAGGACCATGACCATCACGTTCAGCGTCTAGAGTATCGAACCCAGCCTACCCCTTTTTGGGCAAATCAACTCGATGAAAGATAGCAATGACTGGCTGTCCTAGACAAGGATTTGATACCGGAATAGCTAGTGATTCGATATCAGTCTCGTGTCGTATACGGTGTCTAATTGCGATGTCTCACCCCCCTGAGTTCATCTTTGAGGCGCACATCCTTTATTTGTGGCTTGACCAGAAGGTATTGTTCTTGGTCTATGAAAAATGAACAATAACAATACTGAATATCAGGGAGCTCAATCTGTCCAGGAACCCCGCTGATACGTGCGCGTGTGTGTATACGGACTTCAGTCCTGTGACAAGTGACGCAAGCTATATTTCAGAATGGAGTGCATACACCAAGTGGTGGTCATTCGCAGTAATGGAGGAAGTTTGCAATGGTGTCGCTCCCGCCCCTAAGGTACATTTGGGGGCATGTAGTTAGATTCAAAGTTATGGAGACGATGTCTGTTGAATGGCTGCTGATATAGAAAGCTTACCAGGGCTTATTGACAAAAGAGAAGGGCTCACAGATTCCTAGCGCGCATGAAAAGTCTAAGTAAATGGCATTATCATATCATTATCTACAGATCGATGAATTCACCTCTAAGTGCTTCTCCCTTCTTTAGGCGAGCCAGGTAGTCGCTTACTTTGGCTGAAAGTACTCCGGTCTCGTAACCAAAGAATTTGTATGCCGCTTTGCCGGGCAAACTGTGACCAAATCGGCGGACAGAAATTCCTGCATCGGCATACCGCTCCCATCCATTCGGTGCATATGGCTCAATCACAACAGCCGGAATATCCTGGTGTCTTCTCAGTACCTCTCTCCTGTTTTCTACTGGCTGTTGCTCGAACAATCGCTGACATGGAAAACTGATAACCCGCGCCACAACTCCCTGGGCTTCTTTCATGTGCTGAGCAACCTCCAGTGCAAAGGATAGCTCCGCTCCGACGCCGATGATTGTCACGGCAGCATTTTCGGCTTCCTCAAGTACATATGCACCACGAGTAACGCCATCACGACGGGTTTGTTTTGGTTGAGGAATGGCATGGCGTGACGTGGAGATGATTGTAGACGTTGTCTTGGCCTCAATGGCCGCAATTCAAGCGCCGGCTGTTTTTTCATTGTCACCTGGGCGAATGTACAAGAGGTTGGGCATGGCTCGGTATAGCGCCGCGAGCTCGATGGGCTGATGCGTAGGTCCGTCCTCTTCCATTCCAATCGAGTCATGAGTGGCCGCATGGATGACCTGGAGATGTTGAAGGGCACCCATTCGGACAGAAGGTGCGGCATAGAGGTAGAACATGAGGAAGGATGAGGTGACGGGAATAAAGGTATCTGAAGCAAAGGCGGCCATACCATGAGAAATGGTACACATCGCATGCTCGCGAACATCATACTGGATATATCGACCGAAGTAATTACCATTGATACCGCATCTAGTTATCAATGCGGGCTAGAACCGTTAAGCGTGAGTTAGTATGAGAGCGTGGATGAAAATCACGTGTTGGAAATCTACTTCTCCTGGCCATATCATGTTCACGGACGGGGAAAGGTCAACATTCCCCACCATGAAGTTCTCGAACTCTTTTGCAATAGGGTTGAATACTAAGCCGGATGAAGCTCTCGAAGCTGTGGGCCTTTCAGGAAAAGTGGAAGGAATCAGGTCTTTCCAGTTGAGGGGAAGCTCTCCCCGCATACGGCGCTGAAATTCGGCTCCCAAATCCGGAAACTCTTCACTGTATCGCTTGACCAAAGCGTTCCAGTTGTTAACAAGGGTCTCTCCTCGAGAGGGGAGGTCCTGGAAGAATTTACGGACTTCTTCACCAATGACCAATGTCTCATCTGGGTCGAAATCATAGTTTCTCTTCATGTCGGCGACGTCAGGAGACTCAAAGGCGGCACCGTGGGCGGCCGCCATTCCTGCGACCTGACTACCCAGTCCGATAACCGTTCGTACGTTGATGAAAGTAGGCTACTCTTGAGAGGCTCGAGCATGTTCGAGCGCTTGAACGAGACCTTCAATATCATAGCAGCCATCCTCGACATCAATCACGTCCCAGCCGCAAGCATGCATCTTGGTATCAACGTCCTCCGTGTTGGTTAAGTCCACAGACCCACCGCGGGTAATCTGGTTGTTGTCATAAATGACAGTCAAGTTATTGAGTTTGAGGTGTCCAGCAAATGAAATAGCCTCCAGTCCGACACCCTCCTGCAGACAGGCATCGCCGATCATGCACCAAGTGTGATTCGACACGATGTCGTAGCCCAGTCGATTGAACTTGGCCGCGAGGTTCTTGGTAGCCATAGCCAAACCAACCGCATTGGTAATGCCCTGGCCCAGTGGCCCTGTTGTGACTTCGATGCCCTCATGCTCGATCTCGGGGTGACCCGGGCACAATGCGTCAACACGGTCGGAATGATACGACTTGGCTGGTCGAAAGTCATGGCCTTATATCCGGTAAGGTGCAAGAATGTGTATTGAAAGAGGCAGGTGTGACCGTTGGAGAGAACGAAACGATCACGGTTGAAATAGTCAGGAGTATGAGGAGCATATTGCATAACATAGCGCCACAGTGCGACCCCAGTAGCCGCCATACCGATCGCTCCTCTGTACTGGTTAGCCCTTTCGTCCGAGTCTCTTTCGAACAGACAAGTATCCTACCCAGGATGACCTCCACCGAACTGCTGACAGAGATCGGCGATGAGAAGGCGGAAGGTCTTCAAGACTTGATCATGGTCTTTGAAAAGCTGGTGGACCAGCGGTGAGGTGGATGCGCCATTGACGAGCGAGTTGTCGAGACTGACAGCCATAGCAACAGGTTTGATTATGGTTGGAAATCCATCATGAAGGGAACCCAGCAGGAGGTCCTTGTTATTTATGAGACTGAGACCTGAAAGCCATTACACAGAGTGGAGAAAGGTGGAGAAAGCATTGCGGGTTTGCTTTGCTCGAGTGGGAGTTGAAGATGTTCCTATGCAGGCAGTTGGATGCACATTACCCGATTGGGTAAGTGGTAGCGCCGACGGATAACCCCAGCGGGGAAAGTCGAGCCTCCCCCGCGGGGTTGAATTCATCAGGCACGGCTATCTGTGGCTCTGATTGCCTTTTCACCATTGGTCACCACCTCATTCTTTTCCAATAAACACCACCCCAATGGCCCCGGCAGGGCATCGTGTTATGCGCTCGACAGCTTCATCATCCCCGCCAGAATGTCTCCCTCCTTTCAACTCATGCAGTCTGTCCACTCTACGGTTTCAAGCACAAATCAACAACGGTGGAACCGACGCTGCTCTCTCTCTCATTACCGAATCCTTCCCTTCAAGTCACGGCGAATCACCAACTGAAACACGTTTCAGCTCCGGTTTATGCCCCACAATGAGGCGAAGTCCTTCTCCATATCAAGGCTACCGGCATCTGCGGGTATGCAATTCGCATTCCCGGTGTCTGGATAATCTCTGACGCATTGCTTCAGGTCAGACATACATTTCTGGAAAACAGGCAGAATTGGAGAATTGGTTTTCAAAGGCGATTGTGTTATCAGCCATGAAGCGGCAGGGGTCGTACTGAAATGTGGAGAGGGCGTCACAGATCTTCAGCCCGGTAAGTCAATTCGACGATTGCGCCAGTCGCATCAAGTTACCGTCAGGCCAGGGTGGTGATCAGACTGTTTTCTCAGGTGATCAGGTGGCAGAGGAGCCAGGAGTACCATGCGAACGATGCTTCCCTTGCGACGATGGCCGCTATAACCTGTGTGAAGATGTTCAGTTCGCAGGCGTCTATCCCTATGCTGGAACTCTCCAGCGCTACAAAGTGCATCCCGCCAAATGGCTCCACAAGTACGTTAGCCTTGATTACCTTGGGAGCTTGTGACTAAGGAAGAATGCAGGATCCCAGACAACATTTCGTACGCTGAAGGTGCTCTGCTTAGAGCCTCTTTCGGTCGTCATGCGTGGCATTCAAGTCGCCCGTCTGCAACTGGGCCATGAAGTAGTTGTGTGCGGGGCAGGACCCATCGGACTGATTGCGCTCGCTGCCGCTCGTGCTTCTGGTGCCCATCCAATTGTCATCACGGATATAGAGCCCAAGCGACTTGCATTCGCCAAGTTTGTTCCCAGCTGCATCACATATCAGGTCAGCCGCTCTTTGGATGCGGAAGGCAATGCCAGGGCAATCCGAGCCCTGTTCGGATCATGCGAGTACCCAACTGCTGAGACAGTGCTTGAGTGCACGGGAGTAGAGAGTAGCGTTGGCACGGCGGCGTTCACAGCTCGAAGGGGCGGTGCTGTGATTGTCATTGGGGTAGGAAAAGCGGTCATGAACAATCTTCCATTCATGCATATCTCATTAGCCGAGGTAAGTTGTGACTTGCTCAGCTATGCTCCATCTAGTGCTGACAATGGATGCCTGAACAGATTGATTTGCGTTTTATCAATCGTTATCGCGATACTTGGCCACCGGCTATCGCCTGTCTCAGCGGAGGAATTCTTGATCTGAAGAAGCTGGTGTCGCATACATTCCCTTTGGGGAGAGCTGTGGATGCACTTGAGCTATGTGCTGATCCTCGCAACGGCAGTATCAAGGTCACACTGTCTTGGATAAAGTGGAGACAACAATATAAACTCTTTAGACTAGTTGACATGCACAAAGTAGACTTACTTCTTCGATGGCATGACGGAAAGTGCCTCCCTTGGTTATAAGTACACGCCAGTGAGAGATGAGAATCAGGCTGTACTGTAGGAATGCAGCCATACATCCAGAGCTGCAGGTGTTGACCAGCCTGCTAAGCTAAATCCCAGGCAACAGGTCGAAATAATTTGTTGTTGTTGTTGTTGTTGTGTTTGTTATGTGTCTGGAACGAATTAGTCCAATCTTGACTGATGTCTTAGCACAAGACAGGAAGGACGTCCGACTGAGACTCGGATGAGTAGATGCATTGGCTTCTGGCGTGGTCAACAATGAAGCCCCCGCGCACAATCTATTCTTCTGTTCGCCATCCGCGAACCAGCTTCTCCTGCAACCTGCAAAGAATAACCACGCCCTTTGTTTTGAGCTTCCCAAACTCTTTTTGAAGGTTGTGCCTTTTCACCTTGACATATGATAGACCGTCATAAAGAAATGTCTGCCATGTAGCAGGAATGCTCCATCTGGCGCACGCAATGATGCTTGCAGAGTTATAACTCCAAAGAACCTCTCTTTTGAGGATGTATTTGGTATTTATAGTGAGTGTCAGTCGATACACTTCCAATGGCCAGTGTCGAATGTCACTTTTTTTTTTTTTTTTTTTTTCCACAAAGCTGATCCAACTTGTATCCCTCGCCCTCCATGCGCACATGTTGTAAAGAAAAAGACTCAACCATGCCTCCAGCTAACCTAGAGTCTATGCTCGAGGCGATGGTGGAGTCCACGCCTGACCGGCGGGTCCGATTCCTACACACCACCAGATATCTGGATGAAGCCAGCTTCCTCTCCCTCCGTCTCGTCTCATGGAAGATGCACGACCTCGGGCAGCCCATAACCGAGACCATCTTCGCGCGCTATCTCGAGACCGTGCAAACCAACCTCTCCTACGACAGCATCCTGCGCATCCACTGCGATCTCGCGCGACCTCGAGGCAACCCACTCGCCTCGCTCGTCAAACGCCTGGTGATCCGGTACCCCTTCGAGGGCCGCAACTCCGCATTCAACCGCATGGCGCGGTCCAACGAGATCGAAGACCCGCTGGCGATGGTAGAGATCCGGGCGCTGCGCAGCGACCTCGCCACCGCGTTCACGAACTGTCGGGACTTCGAGCTCCACCTGGACGAGCCGGCCTCCCGCCCCGTCGACTACATCCACTCCGCCGACGTCGCGCGCGTCATGTTCATCATCTTCAACGACGCCGCCATCCCGCTCTCCCGCGTCAAGATTCGCAGCTCCCTGCGCCCCGACCGCGCCCTCGAGCAGCCCACCACCTCCACCCACCAGCTCCTGCAGCTCCCCAACTTCACCGTCCCCCCGCTCTACCCGGAGGTCCTGGCTCACTTGCGTGTGCTCCATGTGCACGACGACTACTTCCGCGAGTTCCGCGGCACTTCGATTGTCTGGGAACTGCTCGAGGGAACCCCCATGCTGGAGGAGCTGCGCATCACGGGGCCCGGGTGCAAGGCCATCCGCCGCCGCGACCCCCCCGCCCACCAACACACGGGCAATATCCTCGAGGTCATCACGACCGCACGGCTGGCCTCGTCGCGCATCCGGGTGTTTTCCGTCCGTAAAATGCAGTCCACCGCCGAGCTCCTCCGCCAATGCGTCCTGAAAATGGCCGCCAGGGGCCTGGAGAGGTTGGACTTGCGCGAGGTGGTGCTGCTGGATATCTCTACGAGGACGTGGTCCCGATCGTCATCCTCGTCGTTGTTGTCGTCGGTATCTCCGTTGCTGTCGGCGTCTCCGCCATTGTCGGTGTTATCTTCGTCGTCATCGTCGCCGTCGCCGTGGGAGGAGGTCTTTCAGAGTATCTGGACTATGTGTCTCTATTTGGAACGCATTAATTTCAAAGCGCTCGGTGTCCGCGATGAAAGGGACGACCAGGTAAGATGGTTCTTGCAGCGTGGGTTACAGTTGACCGTCTCCGTGCGGCAGATGGTGTTGGCGGAGTTGATTGAGAGGGCGAGAAGCTTGAGGGTTAATTGAGACGGGCGGTACTAGTAGGCAGGGCTTGGCAGCTTTCGTTGGTAGCAGTCATACTATGTATGTATATGTTGCCTTGAGGTGGAGATATGTGTGTCACAATCTGTAGATCATAGTACATACACAAAAGTCTAGTGGGTCATAGATAGTACTACTATAATGCAGGATGTATACAAGGGATTTGAACCTAAAAGTTCATGTTGTGCTCGGCGGTGAATATTTTATTGATCTGTCACATGCCCACCAAATTTTTCAAAAATCCGAAGCTTAATGTGCATAAATCCCATTTAGCTGCTTCTTCTCTCCGGAGTAAGCACCTTATCGCAATTCATTGATGCGAGCTAGGGCTAATGACCCCGCACGGTGTGACTTCTATCTCATCTGAATTCTGCAATTATTCACTTCTGTGTCTTCTGACGTAGATTCCCTACCTTTTTTATGCGGCCTGTTTCCCTGTTCTACGAGTAATCACTCTACAGTTACAAATGCAACTGGCTCCTTACTCTGTGACACGAGGTGTCAGTCTACAGGTACAGTACGCTACGTGATCATAGAGGAAAGACTTGGAGCAAGATCACTCGCATTCAACACCACAAAAGTACTGACACATGATGCATATCGCAAGACACAAGAGCAAGAGCAAGAAAGAGGACTTTATCAAGTCAGGGCCCGAAAAACTTCACTCGCACATGACTCCAGCCAAGAAGCATGACAAAATGGGTATACGCAGGTGAAGAACACTACCGAACACCTGACAAGTTAAGTGATGTGATGATTTCCAAGAGGAGATTCAAAAAGATCAGCAAGTCAAGAAACAAACAGATAACCCCCAAAAGCAAATTAAGCAACATTTAGCAAGAGATATTCAAAATCAAGAAACCAAAAACCACGAAGCCCCCTCAGACATCGGCGCCTGCAGGCATGGGAACGTCACCCTCAGACTTCTGAGGCTCTTCAAGGGCACAAGAAGCAGCAGACGATGTTTCGCCAGTAGTACTGCTTCCCTCCGTGAGGGGGGAGGGGGTCGCTGAGACGTCCTTGGCTGCGACGACGATCTGTGGCGACGGCTGAGGGATCTCCGCTGCGTCCTCTTCATCCTCCATTGGGATGTTCAACAACTTCTTCACGTACGTCACGGTCTTTTTGATCCTCTTTCTTTTCTCCTCGTCAACCTCGTTGCTCTGCTTCAGCAGCGAAGAGGAGGAGGAGGAGGAGGAGGAGGAGGAGGAAGAGCCCTGAGGCGCTTGGCTGTCCTTCTTGGGAAGAGTAAGCCCCTTCTTCCGCATTTCCGCCTCCATGTAAACTCGGCGCACCGCAGCGTACTCCTCGTCATACATGCATTCTATGATTTCGACCGGCGGGTCCTTCTCATTGCGGCTCTGGTCTTCTTGAGCTGGGATGGCCTGGCCGCTTGGCCTTGGGACGCCCGGGGAGCCTGCCTCTGGGACGCCCGGGGAGCCTGCCTCTGGGACGCCCTGATAGTGCGGGACTGGCTGTGTGTTGGCGGGCCTCGGATAAAATCCTGGAAGACGTGAGTATGAATATCTGGATTGGAATTGTTGCGCATACGGGAGAAAGCAGGAGAAGAAAGGAAGGAGAACGTGCGATGAGGGTAAACTTACGGCCTCCATCGACTGCTTCAATGCGCAAGTCACGACCGTACAATCTGAAGGGCTCTGCCCTGTTGAGCACCGCTCGTGCTATGTCGGAGGTCTACAAAGCAATATATCGTCAGTTACTGTGATCCTCTCATACACATGCTTCAGAGAACTGATTGCTGACTTTTAGACAGGGCAAATAAAGTGCCAACTTACCCAGAACGTGACAAAGGCAGTAGGGAGACTGCAGCTCGTGCCATTTCGGGTCTTGATGGTCATATGCAACTTGACCCAGCAGAGACCTAGTCCTGCAAATATCTGTTTGATACCTGCGACGAGGCATCGTACGTCGACGTTGTTCTTTAGGCTATAGGAGAAGGTCAGTACTCTGGTTAGCCTATAGAGGAAGAGAGACAGACGAAAGATACAAGAGAGGCAAAAGAGGAAAATGAAGAACAAACAGCAGAAGGAACAGGTGGTAGTGGTACTTACTTGCCGACGAAGATGGTGTTCTCCTTGGGAAGCATTCCCTGGGCAGTTGCATCGGTCAACTGCATTGGCTGGCCGTTCCCAGCGTTCATCTGCCCTGAATAACCATGATGCCCCCAGAACAGGGGCTGATATGGCTGAGGCTGATGATGCTGGAACTGGCTATATCCAGGCAGGCCATACCCAGACCCATAGTGCCCCTGCTGCCACTCAGGTCCGGGGAACGTACCCATTCCATACTCCAGAGGAGTGGGACCAAGAAAAGGGAGAGCAGTGGGACCAAGAGGAGGGAGAGGAGTGGGATCAAGAGGAGGAAGAGGAATGGGACCAAGAGGAGCGAGAGCTGCCGCCTGGGCCTGTGGATGGTATGATGGCACATAGAAGCCAGGATAGTGAGCACCCTGCGCAGAGTACGAGGGGGGGTAGACAATGGGAGGCATGGTGACGGGAGGGAGGCAGGGTCTTGGGCGAAGCAGGAGGAACAGGTGAGAGCACGTTTAGGATGAGAACTTGTGGGTTGGGATAGCAAGGCTTGGAAAATGGTTTAATAGCTTGGAGAGTGATGCTTGTTAGCAGAGGACCAGGCGCTTGGGATGAAGTTGGGAGTTGGAAGAAAGATGTAAGAAGTGGACCAGGAGATGGGGGGGAGGGAGGGAGGGAGGAGGGGGGGCGGAGGGAGGGAGGGTAAGCAATCTTCACTACCAGCCCTGGACTTCACTATGACATGACAGCTAACTTTGCAAAAATAACTTCGATATTACCGCATCGGGAGGTGACGATAACACACAAGCCTCTCGACCCACGGATCATCTACATCAATACAGTCCCAATACAGGGAGACCGAATGCTCTAGCAGGAAGTCGGTGGCATTTACTCTTGACTGGGGTTACTCTATCAACTTCTTGGAGGCTATAAAACTTGCCTTTGGGAGATGCAACTTCTCAGAGAAAGAAGCTCGAAGAGTAGCCCTTCGTTGTGAGCCCTTCTACAAACACGATAATGCAGACTCGGCCTATCATTTCAAATCTGATATTGCAGTCGATAAGATGACAACCATTCATGTACAGCACAAGGGCTTTGTTACGGTATCCTCGTGGCTTGCTTGCTTTTCATTATACCAAGATCGTTCCCCAGTTCCTTGGGCCCTATGGCACCGCCTCTTTAATGCAAACCAATCAGAATTCAGCAGTCATTTAGCAGAGATCAAGAAACTCGCCTGGGAGATACCACTCGCGCTTATTACGCTGCCCGGAGAGCCCTCGAGCCGCTAGACGAAGCCAGCGACATCCGACGCAGCTCGGAAATGAGTTCCACAGATCTACAAGCGAGATAAGGGAGCATTGATCCGGATGGGTAGCACTCGGGAGACTGATATCACAGAAGGTTACTTTTTTTCATTCTGCTATGAGAAGAAGTTGACGCAGGAGCAGAAATGAGTAGAACCGGATCACTGGGCCCGCTGCCTGTCACAAACCAAGAGAGCATATAAGATGCGAGTAAGTGGCAAAGTCTTCGATCATTATCTGTCAGAGGGTCAATTTCTGTAATCAAGTACATGTTTGTTCGTCATGCTTGCGATCGTGCTTGGAATCTGCACAATGGGTTATATGCCGTGTCTGCAGGAGACTTTCGCTTATTGGATACACCAAATAATCCAGGCAGATGGCGCTGAAGAATGAGCTGATGGCTTACATGTTCCCTAGAAAGTAACTACTGATAATGTTTTGCTCTTCCTACTAGAAATACTGACATGAGATATACCCCGCATTGAAGAGGTTCCGTACTATGAATTGGGTTGATAAGCTCCAAAAATGGAGCCGGTCTCTTTACCAAAGAATCATTAGTAGTTATCTGATCTCTTATACTATCTCTACAGCTCGACACGCCTAGACGAACAAAGCTATCTGTCATGATGCTTAGTTCATTAGCCAGGCTTAGCTTAGCAAGCACGCGTGTGTCTACGAGGTCTTTCCATTTTCTCCGATTCCGCATGCACCCACTCCCCATCCATCGTACACCCAAGCTCCACAACAGCAAAAGCACGATCACTTCTGATCCGCACATCAAGGGTCTCGAACGAGTCCCTGATTCGACTGTGCGTGGCGCTATAATCAGGGACGCAGACGCTTTCCACCAAAGAGGACTACAGAACATCCCCCGAGTTGCCCCACCGAGCCTACGACTTGTATAGACCCTCGCAGAATTACTTCTCCTTTTTGGTCAAAGATCCGATCAATAGTACTCTCTCTTCATCTCTCCGCCATCAAACCCACTTCCTTACCGAATTTCTCCGATTGCAGCTCCCCGAAGGGAGCACAGATCAGAAACTATGACCTTCCTCACCACCGCCATCAACCTCCTGGGCCTCCTCGCCCTCACAGCCCCGTTGAAAGTCCACGCCAAAACCGACATCGGAACTCCCCTGCACCTCCTCCTCCTCCACCACCTACGTCGGCGGCAACTTCAGCCGTATCTACTACATCCCCGACTCAGGCGAGATTTGTGAATTCATTGACTGCGGCGGCGGACGCGCGCCCCCCAAGACCACCGTTCAGGGGTGTCCGCTTCACTCAGGGACTGAGCCCGTGCCGACGCATTATCTGCCTGGTTGGGGGCCGGGTGGGCGGTTGGTGGCGACGATGACGACGACGACTGGCTCGGGTGCTGAGGCGGAGGCCACGCAGAGTGGGAGTACCGATGTCACTGCCAGTGCCGGTGCTACTGGTAGTGGTTTCTCTGAAGTGCCTGCTGCCAGTTTCTCAGGCTCGTCAGCTCGTCAACTTTGACTCTGACTGGGACTGGGACTGCAGTTGCTGCTACTACGGCGGTGGTAGGTGGTACGGGAGGAAGCGAGAGCCTGGGCGAGGGATCTGGCTCGATCTCGGGCGTCAGCGTGTCGGGAATGGCTTCTCCTGCTTCTACTTTACGTCTGCTTCTGCAATTTCTGGGGCTGGTGGTGGTGCCACAGGTTCGTCCGGTGCTGCCGTTGGGATGCGGGGGAGTGCGGGGATGACGGCTGTGGTGGTGTCTGGTGCCGTTGTTTTGATGGGGAGTGTGATACTGTGAGAGTGTGGGAGGGCGAGAATCGACTGGTTGTTCACTGGGCAGTATCTGGACTGAATATACTGATTCATTCTTCAAAGGATTTTTGAACGTGTTCATTATCCCAGCGCGCCAACATCATGATTAAGACCAATGCTGGGATTCGACTGCCAGATACCCCGCGCTCTGATCAGAATATGTTTGCTTTGGCATTGTGCTGGGCAGCAATGAGGGGTATTGCTGTTAGTGTCTTCCTTTTCATATTTACGTTGATTATAGGTTTGCTGTAATAAGAATCATCACAATAGCGACACTATAGCTCAGATTATAAAAGAATATGAACCTCGACGTAATATTCAGCCTATCCGCGACAGGTCACATTAAAGCATATTAGATATATATATGGAAACATGTCAATCCCGACCATCAGAACTCAAACTGAACCGTGTCGGTGCGGATACCTCACAACCTCATCCTTCATACCCTCTTGTGCGGACTCGAGAAAGAGGCTAGAGCATTAAACGAGTCTGTCAGCGGCCACAGCGCATAATAGAATCCCACCGCACCCCCCACCAGCAGGGCATAATACGCGACTGTCCAACCCATGCCCAACTGCCCATTTCCCGTCTCACCCGAGCCCCATTTACCCTTGGCCAATGGTGGGCCGATGGGGACGCCGGCCTCGACCCGCCCCCACAACCGGGGCAGTCCACACCAGTTGCAGAAGGTGTGCACGAGGATGACCGCGGGGAGAGAACCGGTGCGAAGGTAGAGAAAAGTGGCATACCAGCCGAAGATGGTCGTATAGCCAAACTGGAAGATGGAGCGTAGTAGTGCTGCGATCACCGAGGTGTCCGGGTGCGTGAGGCGGAACTCGTAGAAGTGATGCACGTGCGCGATGCCAAAGTACAGAGGTGCCACGAAGACGATGCGCACGGGCGAGACTTTGGCAAGCAGATGCAGTGGAACTATCGCGGAGCGGAACATGATCTCCTCAGTGATTGGGCCCTGGTTTTCGCATAATCAGCCATTTTGTCTGCGAGTTGAAACAGTTTAGAGTACGTACCGCCACGTAGTTCCTCCACCCGATCCAGCTGCGCAAGGAAGCGGTGATCCGACTACCATGGACCCATTCACGCCATTCGCCCTCTGCGATGCCCCTTTCGAACAGCGGACCCGCGAAGAGAATGGCTGTCAGGATCAAACTGCGGAAGATGTCGGTGAAGCTGACGGGCCACCAGCCCAGGAGCTTGAGGGCCTCGGTCAGAGACCCGTCGTCTTTGCCGATGATCAGCCAGGCAACGATGAGAGTGCTCACGATGCATGACAGGGTCACGCTTCGGATTCTTGCCCGGATCACTGATGGCGCATCGCGACTTAGAGTCGGGGACGGCCGTGTGGTGGCATTCACGTAGAATGGTATCACGTATAGAAGAGTAAGTAGAACCTAATTGCATATCAGTCAATCTTGATCTATTGACTCGAACTGCGGCCCTCGCTGGCTATTTCACCGAGCAGCGGCAGATGCTAAATAGCTTACCGAGAAGAAAGCAGCTGTCGTCGTTGATATAGCTGGCTCATCTATTTGGAGTCTAAGTATTGAGACTGCAACAAGAAGCATTACTGTGAATACTGTGAGCTTACCGTAGTCTTTCGAGTATAGAATCCTGAGACGGTTGAGCAGCAGATTGATGGGCGCCATGATCACCCGGATTGAATGCCCGGATCGGAATGAAGAAAGTTTGATGCAGACGGAGAATCAAGTCAACCACACAGTCGCAAATACCACATAAGACTGCAATGCCGGGTATGTCGTGACTGCCGATTCTTCTTCTCCGAGTGAGTAGGCGAACAATAGCCCCGACTAGCGAGCAGGAAGACGAACAAAGGGAACGGAGGGAAACACGACGTCGGCTGTAAATGCCGAGTTTGACAGGCACCAAGGCATCAAGGCACAAGTGGGCTGCATTAGTCACGTGCATATGTGGCTCCATCCGCTGAGATCACATGATGTAAGTCGTCATCGATAGCAATTAAGCTCACGTGATCGCGCGCCGCGGCTGCCCTGCGAAGGTGGCGTCGCGGGGATATTCTCAAAGCATCACGCTTGCGCTTATCATAAGTCCGCAAAGCGAGAAGCTTGCTCAGAAGGCTTGGTGTTCCTCAGCTTGTACGGAGATCAAATGATTCTGCCCGTCCAGATGTTGACTCGTTGTGATTGATACTCGCTATAATCCGGGAACTGACCCGGCAGCATGGGTGTCCATGGCTTGTGGACTGTCGTGCAGCCCTGCGCAAGGCCCATCAAGTTGGAAACACTCAACAAGAAGCGTCTGGCAGTTGATGCATCGATCTGGATCTATCAGTTTTTGAAAGCTGTCCGTGACAAGGAGGGAAACGCCCTGCGCAATTCTCACATTGTTGGCTTCTTCCGCCGGATATGCAAGTTGCTCTACTTCGGGATCAAACCGGTCTTCGTCTTCGATGGCGGAGCTCCAATACTCAAGCGGCAAACTATCACAAATCGAAAGAAAAGACGTGAGGGCCGCCGAGAAGATGCGGTGCGAACCGCTGGGAAGCTGTTGGCCGTGCAGCTGCAGAGGTCAGCTGAGGAAGCCGCAGCAGCGAGCCGGAGGCGAGCTACTGACCGCGTGGAGGAGGTCCCGGATAATCCCGTGTATGTCGAAGATGCTTTCATGACCGAGAAAGAGAAAACCCAGACGCGCGCCTTCCGGAAGAAGGATGCCTACCATTTACCAGATATGCAAGTCTCCCTCGAGGAGATGGGGGCTCCTAACGATCCCCGCATCATGTCTCGTGAGGAGCTTGAAGAGTACGCGAGACAGTTTCACCAGGGTGAGGATATTAATTTGTATGACTTCTCAAAGATAGACTTCGATAGTCCCTTTTTCGTCAGCCTGCCGGCTACGGATCGGTACAACATCCTCAACGCAGCCAGACTCCGGAGTCGCTTGCGTATGGGTTACTCGAAGGAGCAGTTAGACACCATGTTTCCTGATCGTATGGCTTTTTCAAAGTTTCAGATCGAACGCGTCAAGGAAAGAAACGATCTTACGCAACGCTTAATGAACATTAATGGCATGAATGGTGAGGAGGCATTCTACAAGTCTGGACAAAGAATAGCCGGCGAAAGAGGAAAGGAGTATGTTTTAGTGAAGGATAATACTATCGAGGGTGGCTGGGTCCTCGGTGTGGTCGGAAATAAAGAAGGCCAGGAGGACAAACCAATCGATGTGGACCAGTATGGCCAGCACCAGGTGGTGGCTCCAAAGGAGGAGTTTTCTGATGACAGCGATGGCGGCTTTGAAGATGTTCCAATCGAAGGCCTCAATCGACTTCCTAAGCTCCCTTTCCTGCGACAAGGTGCATTCGACGAATCGCTTATGGACCAAATGCGTGGAGAGTTAGATCGCAGAAGACCTTCGGACATCATGGACGATGACTCTTTGTTCGTCCGAAGTGACCGACGCTCTAGCTTTGCAAATGATGGACAAATTGATGGAGACGATATGTTTCATGATCCAGAAGATAACGACGAGGAGCTTCAGCGTGCTATACAAATGTCCCTAGAAGCTCCAACCCACGTCAATGAAGACAAGGACATGCCAGAAATTCAATTGAATCGAAATGAAAATCCATTATCGCAGTACAGAGACGAACCGGTGGATCTAATGGACGAAAGTGAAGATGATTTTGACTTTGCTGCTGCTCTGGCTCAGTCCAAGAGGACCGAAAAGACTGGTACAACTACTCGTGTGGCCAACCCCTTTGCTGGCCCCCTACCTTTCGAATCGATGCAGCTTATGAAGCCAAGTCAAGTCAATGAGGCACCGAAGATTTACCAAGCCGAGAAAAGTCAAGCCAAGGGTGGTGAAGAAGCAACAAAAGCTAAGAAGGAAGCTTTACCTTTGCCGCCATGGTTCTCAGCGGCGGCTCATGATGACCATCAAGCCGGCTTCATTGCAGAAGAAGCTGATAATCGACTAGCCGAAGAATCTCGCGACGAGAAGCCAGACGCGGACGCACTTTTTGTACGTGAAAAGCCAACGGGATTCAAACACTCTACTGGCGAATCCACAGACAGAAAAGAAGTCATTTCTTTAGACTCTGAATCAGAGTGGGAAGAGATTTTGCCTGAATCTTCGAATGCTTCGACGACACACACATCGATGGCGGCTCCCAGCAGCAAAAGGTCTATACAATCACAGCCACCTGCTTCATCACCTGATCAAAACCTGAAAGCTGTCGAATCAAATAATGCCCCTGAAGCATCTCTAACAAATGATATCAAAACCGGCGAGAATGACGGCTTAAGCACCGCGCGGTCCGAATCCTCTCCTACTCCTGAGTTTGAGGATGTTGCCATACCGTATGCTGACATGGCTGACAATGCTGAGCCTGCAGCGGAAGACGTCTTTGAGGACGTCCTGATCACAAATGGCGACAGCATTGACAGCGCCAAGTCTCCCACAGAGAACGCACCAGTTTATGATCTTGTTGAGACAGGAGACGGCATTGAACAGGATGACTTTTCCGATCCTGAAGATGAGGATTTGATGCAGCAGCTTGCAGCCGAAGGCGAGGAACATGTTCGATTCGCCGCCGCATTGAACTCCGAGGTGAATGCCGGAAGTGCGTTCGACTACGAGCAAGAGCTGAAGCAGTTGCGCTTCCAACAGAAGAAGGATCGCAGAGATGCGGATGAGGTGTCACAAGTCATGATTACTGAGTGCCAGCAGTTGTTGGCGCTCTTTGGCCTTCCATACATCACCGCGCCCATGGAAGCCGAGGCTCAGTGTGCGGAGTTGGTTTCTTTAGGACTCGTTGACGGCATCATCACGGACGATAGCGATTGCTTTCTATTTGGGGGAACGCGGATATACAAAAACATGTTCAACCAAGGCAAATTCGTTGAATGCTATTTGTCTTCTGACTTGGAAAAGGAATATGCCCTTCACCGCACCAAACTGATTAGACTTGCTCATCTACTGGGGAGTGACTACACGGAAGGCATCCCAGGAATCGGCCCTGTGACAGCGTTGGAGATTCTGACAGAATTCGCCGACTTGGAAGAATTCAACGAATGGTGGACACGAGTGCAGACGGGGGCCAATTTGAGCGAAAACGAACACGCCGCCTTCTACAAGCGCTTCAAGAAGCAAGCCGCAAAGATCTTCCTGCCGCCATCTTTCCCTGATCATCGGGTTGATGTGGCATACCTTGAGCCTGAGGTGGACTCCGACCCTTCACCTTTCCAATGGGGCGTGCCTGACTTGCACGGCCTACGCAATTTCTTGATGTCAACGATTGGATGGAGCCAAGAGCGGACGGATGAGATTCTCGTGCCTGTGATCCGCGATATGAATCGTAGGGAGCAAGAAGGCACGCAATCGAACATCACTAATTTCTTTACCGGTCCCCAGGGTGCTGGCGCATTCGCGCCTCGAGTCCGTAGTGGTGGTCAGAGTCGGATGGAAAAGGCGTTCCGTCGCCTCCAACAACAGGCCGGGAATATCCAGGAGGAGCCAGAAGCGGTAGACGGAGAAGCAGCTCTTACTACTGATCTCCTGCCCGAGAATCAGCCGAATAATGGAGCAGCCACCAAACGTGGGGCGCGCAGAGCACGTCAGGAGCAGGACAAAGACAAGGTCTCGAACACTAAGAAGAGGAAAATCCGCGGTGGGGCCAAGCAGTCCGATTAGTGCTGTGTTAGTTGGCCTTATATTTAGCCATTGGAAGTTTTCAGCTAATTCAAACAATAAACTAATAAGCATAACGTTGCAGAACATACCAGTGACCAGCAAAACGGCGTCAAGTGTAGTCTTAAACGACAACTCCCGTTTGTCTCCCAGCAGTTCCTCCCGTCGCAATCCTCTGACAGATCGAGACAGCTACCACAGCCACTAGACCTCCTTCAAAGATCCATCGAGATCAGGCAAGCTCTCCAGGATCAGATCTCTCCACGAACTTTCGTCAATAATGTGCCTTCAAGCCTCGAGGATGGACCGCGGAATTGATCGGTGCTGGAGTGCGTCGATGCAGCCTTTCAGTCCTAGGATAACGCTTGATCGCCCGTTGGGGACAGCCTCTTTGCCCAGAACGCAAGCGGTAAGGTCCATACTCAAAACTGAGTTGGTGGAATTCGAGGACAAATGAGATCTGAACACGAGTCCCATGCTGGCTCCAGGAGCCCCTGTGGATAGGTTCAGATAGGTGCGATTGAAATTGTTCGTCTAAGAGGTCTTAAAAGAAAGGAAAAATGCTTAGAGCTGATCCACTAATTCTTCACTCAGGGACCATACTAATGGCCACGATGATGACTCGCATATGTAGAGAGAAGAAAGAGCTTGCAGGCCACCCTCCAAGAATAAGACGAGGGGCACAGCGAGTCAGGCCATCTTGCCTTCCTCAACAGGAGGACGGTTGCTCGCACTTGCCGCCATGAGTGACAGGAAGCTCACTACTAATTTGCAATTGTGTATATGGTAGGTAGTAGTAGTCAAATGCAATGTTTGCATCGTTTGCAGGGCCTTTTTCCTCCATAACTACCGTAGATCGACTTACAGAGTAGATCAACCCCCATTTCTCTCCTCAACCCTCGCTTGAATCTCTCAGGCTGATTCAAGGTATAAATCAGCTTGAATCAAGTTCCAGTAATCGTTCTAAATCTGCGGGCATATTGATCAAGAGACTGTTTATCGAATTGAGCTTACACCATCACCAATCGCGATGATGCGATCCCGGCCCAATACTCCAGTTGAATGGCCGTGGCCTGCGGGCGCACATCCGTGACCTCAGAAATGGTGCAAATGGCGTGCAGATTGACAAGAGGCACCGAGCTGCATCCACCTACCCCTCCATGCCTTAGTCCCTCGCCCCCGCCCACGAGACCATTATATCAATCGAGGGAGGGGAGGTCAATCAAAGTAAACCTCCAACATCACCCAATCCTGTTTAATATCTGCTTAAGCAACAACTCATGGCGACAATTCAATGTCCCCAGCCCGTCACCCATACGGAGCTACCGATTCTCAATGGCCACGACGGTGCTCTGCCACCGAAGACCGCTATCACCACTCACTCGGTCGAAACGACCACGCCCGACACTCAACGTCCTGCTTTTGAGATAGAAGAGCACCCAATTGACCAGGTTCGACCGATTAAAGTCGGTGTTATTGGTGCGGGTCTCGCTGGTGTAACAGCGGGGGTACTTTTGCCGGCGAAAGTGCCCGGTGTCGATTTGCGCATCTATGAGAAGAATGCCGATGTGGTGAGTCCTTTTATGTTCATTTTCCAGCTTGTTGCTGCAGAATAAAGCTTATTGAATCATTTTGTGGTAGGGCGGCACATGGTAGGCTTGTGACCATCACACAATCGGAACATTGTGGCTAACGAAGTAGGTTCGAGAATACGTACCCTGGAGTGCGATGCGACATTCCCGCACACGTATACCAGTCCGGCTTTTCACCAAACACACAATGGACGGAGGAATTTGCGCAAGGCGCGGAGATCAGATCATATTGGCAAGGGCTGGCGAGGAAGTATGACGTATACAACTATCTCCGCTTGCAGCAGAAGATCGAGCGCGCCGTCTGGCAGCCTGATAAGGGCAAATGGTTGGTGACGATTCAGGACCTGAAAGATCCACAGACCACAAGAGTATGCTTCATACGCGTCCTTCGTGGGGCAGATTCGGTGCTAATGCTTCCAGTAGCACTACGAAGAAGAGCTCGACGTGCTGATCAACGCCATCGGCCACTTCAACGCCTGGAAGCTACCTAACTATGATGGAATGGACTCATACCAAGGGACTCTTTTCCATTCATCTAACTGGAACCATGAGGTCGATCTACAGGGCAAGCGAATTGCTCTTATTGGAAATGGAGCCTCGGGTCTCCAGGTCCTTCCCTCCATACAACCCATTGCACGACATGTCGACCATTATGCGCGTAACCGCACCTGGGTCGCCGATTCCTTCGGCACGACGGGCGTTCGTCGCCTCGAGCCAAACCTCTTCTCCGAAGAGCAGCTGGAATCATTTAAGGACCCAGACACATACCTTAAATACCGGAAGAGCGTGGAAGAAGGGTACTTCTCTCGATTCGGCGCCGTATTCAAGAATACACCTGAGAACCAGGAGCTACGCGAGAAGTGGACCAATCTAATGCTCTCGCGCGTGGGCAAAGACTCGACCCTGGCGGACAAGATCATCCCTGACTTCCCACCCAACTGCCGCCGTCCCACTCCAGGACCAGGCTATCTTGAGGCCCTTGGCAAAGAAAATGTCAGCTACATCCAGGCCCCCATCCAGCGCTTCACGTCGACGGGAATTGTCACCACAGACGGCATTGAACGGCCTGTGGACATTGTAATCTGTGCCACCGGGGCGAATGTGGACCACGCACCTCCATTCTCCATCGTCGCAAATGATGTCGACCTGAAGAAAGCATGGAAGCACGACGGGCTCTACGGATTTCCCTACAACTACCTCGGTATGGCCACGCCGGGGTTCCCCAACCTGCTGTGGATCGGCGGCCCCCATTCTACCGGCCAAGGTGGCAGTGTACCCAACTGCCTGGAGAATCAGATCACGTATATCGCCAAGCTCTTGCGCAAGTTCCGCGCGCAGGGCATCAAATCCCTGGAACCGTCCAGAGCGGCAACGGATGACTTTGTCGAGTACTGCGACACATTCTATCCGCGGACGGTGTGGACGGGCAATGATGACTCGACTCCCGGGCAAAAGAATTGTCGCTCATGGTACAATGGCGGTCGGCCGGGGGGTAGAATCCATGGTTTGTTCCCTGGCAGCGCGTCGCATTTGAACTACCTGAGGCGGGATCCTCGGTGGGAGGACTGGGAGTATACCTATACCAACCCCAGTGGAAATCGGTTTGCGTACTTCGGGAATGGCTGGACCAAGCGGGAATTAGAGCAAGGTGCCGATCTAACGCCGCATTTGAGCCGGCCGGATACGATCGATTTGCGAACATATTTGGAGGGCTGGTGGGATGCTTAGGTGACGGGATTTCGATTTCAAATTCACCATGATGGTGAAAAGTCTTATTATCTTTTTGCCTAGAATGAACTACTTTCCAGAAGAATCATCATACTTTGGAGCAGAACTGAGAGATATTTTAGAATAATCTGCTACATCAACAGATACATACGTTATACATGTGCAACTACTTTAGGGGCACGGTACCTGATTCCATTCATCGGCGGTTGATGATGCGAGGTGGAATGATTCCACTCTCGCGCTCGGATCGAAAGGCCAACAACAGCAAAAAGGCAGATCCGGGTGGTATTCCCCGGAAGCGTGAGCCCAAGCTTGGTGTATGTGGTTGTCGTTCTGGTGGATTTCGACGACCCAGGGATCGGGTACGAGAGGACTCCCTGGAAATGGGCTGAGGTGTGGTGGAAATGTCCTATGCAGTCTCTGAGCCAGATTTGACGAAACCACATGTGGTGTGTCTTTTTGCAAACCAGAAATCTGTTGACCCAGATTCTATGTAGTCAAGCCAATCGAAAATGGCGTAGACAAAGATTGTGTAGAAAGGTTCAAGTTCACGGCTAATATGCGTGAGGCATGGCTTTGCCACAACCCCTATGCCGCAATTCAGCGCGTAACAACATTGATCTTATGCGACCGGCCATAGGCGACAGCTTCATACAAAACATGTTCGCAATGCGCTACATTCAAGTACTTGAGCCGTGGCAGATCATCGGAGGGAGACGCATCTGCGAACGATTTGACCAGACCACCGGTAACCTCGGTAGCTGAGACGTCTAACGCGTATATATGCGGGAGATGCCGAACTAGGGCTTTCACGCTCATGTCATTGACCCCCCGTAAGGCACAGACCCCTAGCTCGGTTAGCTCCACGGGGTGCTCGGTCAAGACCTGCTCGAGCTGCGCGAGATCGAGTTTCGGGCAACTGGCGACGACCAGCTTTCGTATCGGTGCCTCGGCTGTGACTAGGAATTTGTAGAGTGTGTCATATGTGACCCAGCTTAGGTCGCGGAGAATAAGGGTGTGCAGGTGTCGGAGGTGGGGAAATTGGTCGATGAGAAAGGGGAACTCTTCTCCAACCGGGCAGGTGCCCGCATGGATGCTGAGGTGCTCGAGTGTCCGTGGTAAAGCGAACTGTCCGAGGAAGACGCCTCTCAATTCTAGTTTCCGTAGCTTGGTAAACTGATTGGGGTCGAATGATAACGTGTATGGTGACCAGACCTTGGGGTACGAGTCAATTCGCACTTCCTCCAGGTTGGGCATCACGCAGGGTCGCGATTCCTGTCCAGGGTCAGCCAGGGTGATTGTTTGGAGGATGTGAGCAACAGAAGATACATACCGTTGCAGATGGAAGATACAGAGCGGCTACACGGCCTGGTGGTGGCACGGCTGCTTCTTCGGTAGAAAGCGTAATGCTCCGCAGCATTGGGAGATGTGAGGGCCATTGGACTTTAGTCTCAAGTGACGGCTGCGCATTATGGATTTCTATACGCTCAAGAGTGGGTAGGCTTGTCAAGAATTTGGTAATGTTCTCTTGTGATACTGGTGTCCCTTTTGCGATAATGAGGGTTCTTAATTGCTTGCAGCCCTTGAACTGGTCGAACAGCCCGTCATGGCGCTGGATGGCATCTCCAATTTCCAAATGCTCTAGCTTGGGGCATCTACTCAAGTATTCGAGTACTTTATCCTGGGAGGGACCGGCCACATTCGTTAAGGTGGCATGGGTAAGCATGACCCCCGAACGCTGGATGTATGTTCGGATGGCGCGCGATGACGCTTTGCGACGGGCTTCGCTAAGATCAAGACGCATCCACAGATCTCGCATCGACAAGAAGCGTTGCCATCCTTTAGAAACGCGAGTAGAAACCCTAGAGCGCTCACGGTCAGCACAAAGATCAAGTCTTGCTCAATTGTGCACTTACACAATTTCCCGAAAAGTGAGGTGCCGAAGGACCATCATAGCTATCTCGAGTGGCAGGACACTGAACGGGTCCAGGCGTTTGACTGAAGCTGCATCGCGCACTTTACAGTACAGTTGGAGGACAAGCTAAAACACCCCGTATACGTTATTCCTAGATGAAAATTGCCTCCATGGTAGAATACCGACTAACCTTGCGGCGAGGATTATCACTTGATAAGGTCTTCAGCCCGTAACCGTATGCTTTCAAGGCCTTGACACGGTCTCCAGTCAAGAGCAAAACTTGGCCATAGCGCAGGATACCCTGTGTATTCCATTCTTAGCACAATATCGCAGCCAAGTCAATGCGATACGCGGCGGAACATACTCGTCCGTCCTTGGTGTCCTTTCGAACCATGTTTCGAGAATCGGCCAGAGCTCGGTCATACTGGGCAAGCTTGATGTATGTAGCTGCTCGATTATCAAGTATGCTCATAACATCGGCCTTTTTACAGGAGAGAGCCTATAGAGGAATCTTGGTCAGCGCCTGCTCTTATCAGCCGCGACGGATCAGGATTACCTCGGTGAAAGCATCTAGAGCGCCTTGGTAATTACCCTGCTTGAAGAGCAATTGCCCTCGCTGCTGCAGAGAGTCTCCCTCGCCGCGAATGAGCGGTGCCATACTAATCATGCGTGTGGAACAACATTCAACAGCTGGATTGGGGCGAAAGTGAAGAAAACACGTCCAAGACGCGTGCGATAAGGAAGTTGGATTGGGCTGGGATAAGATTGAGGTGCCGATAAGAAGGGGCTGAGGTAAGCATAATGCGGTAAGTTAGTTACTAATGGTCGCTGTCGACGCCCCTAGCCAGTGGGCCAACATCGGACGGTGTTTACATTCTTCCTGTTTTGGGGGTTCCGTCCCGCGACCGAAAAATAACAGTCGGGCAAAAGAGGCAATCGATTCAGCTTCATTCAGAGCAGTTTGGCTGCATAGGCACTCGCGTGCCACTAAGCTTGCAGGCAAGCCATGGAGCCCCACAATCTGCAGGCTGCATCAACCTACATCAACAATGTGCTATTGGCCAGGGGTCTGTTGAAAAGCGGGCGCCCCATTGACTTCGCTAATCCCGAGGATGAGGATGGAGGGTCAGCAGCCACCATGGGCAGGATCATCAACTTGATCAATGATCTGGTCCTACGCCGAGACGTATGCGACCGACAGTATCATTGGGGAAGATAGTCGATCGGCTAACAGTTCAGTAGCGCGAAGCAGAGCACAGAGAGAGCCTCGCGACTACGATCAGGACTCTGCGAGCGGAGGAAGCTCAGAAGTCGGGGGAATTGGTGCGCCATAACGCTTAGCAGCCATAACACACAAAGGTTGTGCTGACGACTC
Organism: Aspergillus saccharolyticus JOP 1030-1; assembly: GCF_003184585.1. Classification (NCBI taxonomy): domain Eukaryota; kingdom Fungi; phylum Ascomycota; class Eurotiomycetes; order Eurotiales; family Aspergillaceae; genus Aspergillus; species Aspergillus saccharolyticus. The sequence goes on from NW_020290611.1 coordinate 372,100, forward strand.
CGACAGGACAAATTCAAGGCGAAAACATCCGAGCTCACCCGATCCCTGGCATTGGCTGAAGCACAAGAACGGTCCCTGAAGGCCAACATTTCAGGGGCTGAGGCGACCATCCGAGGATTGAAGGACCAGGTACAGCGCATGCGAACCACCATTCAGCAAGTCAGAGCCCAGTGTGCGAATGACATACGCAAGCGCGACACAGAAATGCAGAAGCTCAAGATGCACTTGGCTGAACGCCAGCGAGGAAGGAGGGATGGTTTGACGGTCACAACGATCAACATCAACCCAGCTACTGGTCTGCGTCCGCGACCAAGATCCATCGCGGGTGGGGAGGGTCTTAGTGATCCTGGTTATAGCTTGAAGCAAGAGACGAACGACTTCTTAACGGAACTCTGCCAGAACCTAAGCGACGAGAATGATACCTTAATCAACCTAGCACGAAACACCGTCGAAACTCTCAAGGACTTGCAGGGCTTATCTTGCGCAGAGGAGGAGGAAGGTTGTCCAAGCGGCACAATTAGCATGGGAGCTACAAGACTGTCCCATGGCTCCGTCACTAGTCTTCCGGCATCGTGCGACGAGTTATCCACTCAGATGGATCGTGTGCTTGATCACCTCAGAACCTTGCTCACTAACCCTTCTTTCGTACCGCTTGAGGAGGTCGAAGTGCGCGACGAAGAGATAAAGCGTCTCCGCGAAGGCTGGGAGAAGATGGAAAGCAGATGGAGTCAGGCGCTGACAATGATGGATGGTTGGCACAAGCGCATCGCTGACGGAGGACACTCGGTACAAGCAGAAGAGCTTCGTCGGGGAATGGATCTCAACTTCCGCTTAGATTTAGCTCAGAGACAAGAAGAAAATGATGGTGATCAAGATGCGAACATACAGTCGCCCGTCTACCAAGATCGACAGGGCGAGGAAGAAGAAAAGAAGGAGAAAATAGCGCAATTGGCGCCCCAGAGGACAAACCGCACCTTATCGGATCAGAAGATTAAGCCACCGACCGGTGAAATCAAAGTGAAGAAGAACAACAAAGCTTTGAAGGAGAAAAGCGACAATATCATGACAGCACGTTCTTCTCGGAAAGTCTCTTTCACAGCTGGGCTCAAGAAGTCTCCCGGAATCGCTTCACCCGTCGAAGATGAAACGTTACAGGTGAAAGCTCATCGCTCGGAGATGGTGACGCGGAGGACTACAAAGACAAAGAGCGAGTCTAAGGATGCTTCTCAACAGGTAACCTGGTCTATTGCTTGCGCTCAAGAGAGTCAATCTGACAGCTAAACAGGATCCTAATCCCTTGCGCATGAGTGTTCCCCAGAAGCTAGCCGCAGTCGAAGATGAGGCTCGAGCTGCCGAGCAAAAGCGTAAAGAGAACGAGAGCCGCAAACGAGGACGGAATCCGAAAGGGTCTAGCAAAGCGCAGCGTGACCGACGTAGAAGTACACTTACCAGTGATGAACTTGGAGAGCTGATGGGAATGCCTTCGAGATGAGCTTACGGCTTACTATATGTCCGATGATGAAACTGTTCGATACCCCTGTCTACTGTCTGAGTGTATATCATTCTTTTGTTTACTTTTTTGTGCAGTGCGCAAGCGCTGAGTCCTATACGAGGTCATGATTTCAGGTACTTTCTGAGCAGTATACTATTTGGTTGACTCAATGTCTAATCTGTAGAATCATTGGGAATTCTGGTAGAATTTCAGTAGTGAGATATTTAACACAAGCTTTGGCCAGACTGCTTCAGCTGGCACAGGGACAATATTTGGGCTGGTTGCGTCAGCCATGTCGTCAATGCTCAGTCGACTTCGGAAAAGACTTCCCACTCCCAAGGTCTTTGAATGGCGACCCCAGTTTTAGTTGCGTCATCATACTTCATCATGCTCCTTTATCTTTGCCCCATAGGCCATGATCATGTCCTAGACCGAGCCGCTCCAGTCGGTGTTGTGGTGAGCGGATCCCATGTGGAACCAAAAGGGGACTGCAAATTGATGTCCAGCTTCTTCGCTGCTAATACTGCTTTTGCTGCGTAGCCTTGGTGAAGGTGCAGTTTGACAAAGTCGCCGGAGTGGAAGGGGATGCCTTGATGCTTTTAGTCGTACTATTTCCTCATGACCATGTCCGTGACTTGCAATGCTTCTTGTGCAGATGTGCGTGACGCAAAGCTTTTAATCTCCCGCTGGGTGGGAGATCTCAGACTGATGCTGTTGGCAACTCAATCTCATACATGAGAGAGTCTGTGTGAGAGAGGCGATCCTGCGGTAGATCCGTTTTTGGTACCATTGAGATTGGCTTGTCGAGGAACTTGCCGTAATCATGAGCAGATAAATGGAGGCTTCAATCGCCGTCAACAAACGACGCACCTGCATACCCTACAGCCCCATCTCTCAGATCGGAGAGGATAGCAACAGCTAGAGTTTTGGCCCTTGAGTCGAAAGGAGGAAAAAGACTCGCCAAAGCAGCGTCGGCCGATTGTTGCATTGTACAATTCCACGTCTTCCCCCATCCTACGGCGGCAGGTTCACAATACCGAACGAAGGACCTTTGCTGGTACACTCTGTACTCACTTTCAGGATGGGGTGTGACTCGGTACCGGTTGTCTCTCTTTTCTCACGTATCCTCTTGGATCACTGGTAGCCGCTCTGGATTGTTGTCTTCCCCCCTAGCCAGTTCAAGCTGCGTGCCATCGACACCACTGGGTGAATCTTCGACATCAATATACAAAAATAAAGTTGCAGGCACCCTCCGGAAGATTAAAGAGGAGGGGTAGGATGAGGCCACCCTGCTTTCCGCAGAGCATATCATGGATCTCAAATGCAGGCACTACCAGCACTCAGTACCAAAATGGATCCTCAAACCTTCAGTTGTCGATCTGCTCGTGCTCTTGTTCAACCAGGCTGGGCTGGCTGTGATGATTAGGCAGTACCCCAATCAAACCATCCATGAACCAATGAGACCAGTTACCATAACAGAATTCATCACGCGCGGAGAGAAACGAATGCATCCATGATCGCCGCGTGAATTCCCAGTTCAGTCTCGGTGTTGACTTCGTGTCGGTAAGTTCCCTTTGCCAGCCGATCAGTATCTTTACCAACGTAGAGAGGCTGTTGCCCGGCATGTCACGGGTCTTTTTGACATTCTATAATTGCGTGCGTGCGCTGGAGCGATTTCTAACTCTTGGAAGACTTCATTCCAGGAGTCCGGACAACCCTGGGACCTGCAGTGGATCTCGGCCCATTGCAATAAACCGACCATGTCAGAGGCAGGGCACATTACAGAAATGGTAGCTCCAACAGTCGTTGATGGTTGCTTCTTAAGCATTGCACTCCGCTTAGAGATCCAATTTAAAGATAAGATGGATAGGTGTGACACTACACTCCTGCTCGCGAGAAGGTGGCAATTACTGGGTTTGGGTGAGAGGAAATTAGCTGAATGGGCGAAGAAGAGGACTCGAGGGTTGGGTTCTGGCCAGGACTGTGGGAAGGGGGGTATGGCTTCACTGGAAGAGCTGTGCTTCACTCGATGGGTGACTTCATGAATCTATTGAAGTCTCCATGGTCGGCTCATTGAATGTCTGGCGTCTCTTGCAATACTTGATTCATCCATCAAAGCACAGGGAATTGTATGGCTCATCAAGAGTTGGCATTCACAAATGAATTGATCACAGTAGACAACAGAACAGCTAGGTAGTATGGGTAGGGAATAGGGATATTCTCTTGAATCGTCCAAAATCGTTCCGCTAGGTGATTATATATGCATCGCATCAAGATCAATAACGCTCCAGCAACCACTTCCTCCGTGCTTCTTCCTCCATGGAATCCAGCTTCTTCTTCTCCGCGCGTTTGACGAGAATGTAGTTCGCAACCAGAGTCGACCCAAGAACTTCCTGCAGAGCAGAATCGGCCTCCAGCTCGTCGAGGCTCTGAGACAGCGACTTTGGTAGTTGGGTAGTGATGCCGTAAGACTTGCGCTCCTCCTCGCTCAAGGTTGCGGAGTCATCTATCTCAGTCAGCAACAGCGCAATGCAAAACAAAAGCATTTGTCGGCATGGCATTCACAATACTCACAGGGACAATCAGAAGCCGTCAAAGGTTCGTTGTTCTTCACTCCAAGATAGCCTGCGGCCAGGAATGCTGACATAGCAATATACATATTCGCTAATCCGTCCAATGTCTTGATTTCCCAATGCGCCGGCGAGATCTTGCGGATTGGCGATTCACGGTTCTGTGTACCCCAGCTGACCCACTCGCTCCCGGCCCACAAGCCAGAGCAGACCCGATCATAGCTAACGTCTCCGGCTAACGCAACGGCCATCAAGGCTGGGTAGTGCTGAAGAATACCGGCAAGAAAGCTGTCCTCCTTCGTGGACGGGGTGATGGAAAGATGTGCGTGGGATGCTGTGCCAGCAGCGTGAGTGTAAGGACGAGGATGTAGTGTCGCGCGAAGACCATGTTGCTCAGCAACCTGGGTCACCACCTGCCGTGCTTTGAGAAGGGTATCAACCGCTGCGAGGGGAGGTCCAGGTGGAAGGACAAACTCAAATTGGCCAGGGGCAGATTCAGAGTGGAATTGTTCGAGGTTAATGCCGATAGATGCAAGAGTCTCGGCGATCTCCTCAAGCAATGGCACCATACGTCTGGTTTCTCTGGTCATTTGAGACCAAGAGTGGTTTTTGACACACGGGACAAAGTCTTCCTGATCTGTATCGGGGTTGGTGATACATCTCAGAAACACGACTTCGATTTCAAACCCGCATAGGACTTGAATACCATGTTCGCTTTGCAGCTGATTAGTCACATTGCGAAGGAGGGTTCGAGGGCATCCTGGCAGAGGCCTGCCATCCTCCGTGAGCCACCAGCTCATAACGGTTGCACTCTTGGAGTCCAGCCCAACATTGCGGGAAAGAGTGGACAGGTCTGGTTGCATGTAGAACTGGCCGGTCGTTGAGCCTTCGGGGCAAACAGTGTCATTCTGGAGCATCTGCTGAGTGGCAAGGCAGACGCCGATACGACGTTCTTTGCGGACGATCTTGGCGAATTCTTGCACTGGGAAAATGCGTAGGCGTAATGTCGCGGTGTAGTCAAAGAACTGCAACCAGATATACTTGATGTCCGGATTGTTTTGCACAAAAGCCTTCCACTCGTCACTAGACGAACCCGCTAGTGGTCGAGAGCAAGGCTTTTGAGTCTCGTCGTAAGAGTTAGTCTCATTCAGGCTGTAGAGGCGATTCGAGTTGTGGAAAAGGATATCTGAGGCTGCTGTCTTGGCCTGTTCAATGGCAAAGTCACCTTGACGAACATAGTCCACAAGAACCTAGACTGGGTAAGCTCATGCCATCAGCAACTGAACAATTTACATGCGAACCTTCTCTAGGGCGTCACGGAACTGCTTGTTAGCAAGCCAGAACGTCTCCGGGTAGAAATGGCCGTCTGTGCTCCACAGGAGACGATTCGTAGGTACGACCTCCAAGCTTTCTCGAATTATAGACTCTTGAGCATCTCGGCTTACCATGGGAAATACTTCTCCTAGATCAAGGTAGACATTAGGGTACACGCAAGCAAGGTAACCTGCCTCGCGGGTGTATGGGTATGAAGAATGTAACAAAACAAAATCCACTTTAGGATATCGAGCAATCAGATCTTGAAGGTAGGCAGGATTTGAGAGGATCAGGTTGATATCGTTGTCGCCCAAACCTGTGTGAAGTTGCAGTGGCTTGTTAGGGCCCAGAGGGGTCGAGGTTCTGGCGGCCTGAAGCAAGTCCAGAGTCTGCCGCACTACCCAGTCATTCAAAGGCTTATCTTCAACACGGTAAGTTGGACCCGTTCGTTGCTGAATGGTCCGAGCAAATGATTGCAGTAGACGGCTGTCATCATCCTTGTCGTCGGCACATTGAACATGTAAGCCTGTGCGGTAGCAAATGACAGATTTGAACCCGACTACAACGGCATCCGCAACCGCTTTCTCAATCTCTTGATGAAAGCCTTCACGAAATCGATCGAACGTCTGCCTTAGGTTCGTCACGTCATCCAAGGCCTCTGAGTACCCCTCAGGGAGGATAGCAGCGAGAACCTGGGCGGCCACAACCTCAATGCGTACGATCCGCTTGGTCGGAGCTGTCGTGAAGCGATCATGCCAATCAAACGGCTCAATGTCTTCGTCTGTAAGCAGATCGTCTAGAAGAAGGCTGTGGGTACCTTCGAGGCAGCGGCGGATGAGCTCATCATAATCGCGTTTCACCCACTGATCGCGGGCCTCCTTGACACGATCCCAGTCATTGGAGGGAGAGTCATACAGAGTAGCTAGTTGATGGGCCGCACGTTGCAGGGGTAAGGTGTGAGGCGCATTTTCTAAAGCGATGCCTTGTGCTTCGGAGGTGATCTGCTCGAAAGCGTACTTCTCATAATTGCAGGCATTGGACTTATTGAGGAGGTTATGAGCATGGTTATCGATGAGAGGATAGGTTTGGACCAGCTGCCGGAGGGAGGCGAGCGGATCCATTGGTGCGTGGGATATGGTTGGCCCGTCCGGCCGATCAATCACTTAAGTGCGCGGCACTCGGCAGTAGCCGGAGGGATTCAAACAGGGGAGGCGGAACAGTTCTTGGTAGGAGGAGGCTAGTAACAAGGATTCAAATTATGTGGAATAAGTGTTTTCTTTGCAGACTTTTGATGAGAGAGTCGAAGACAGCGTAGAAGATCAAGTAGGAGGAAAGTGGATGCTAAAGTAGAAAGTAGACCAGAGGAGGACGGACGGACAGTGAGGGACAAGGGATGGGGGGGAGGGGAGAGACAAGGCGATGTTTACCCTTTTAGGCAGGTCGCCAGCAGCCGCCGACCCAGCGCTGACAGTATGGAAATCATAATAAATCACTGAGATTATGATAATAGTACCTCACAGTCACTCAAAAGAGACATCGGCACGAAGTCCGTCCCATTTTACTGTCGTCTACAGCTTCAGATGAATCGCAAAAGGTAATCTCCGCGTGTAATGACAATCAAACGTATACCTCGGTTCTGGCACAACGGGGAAATCTTCACGACCTCTGCTCGTCAACCATACGCAATCCGGTATCTTCCACGACCACCAGCGGAGCTGTAGCTCCACCAGTCGATCTACTCTTCTATTGTATATAGTTCTCAATAACGGCTTCAATCTTCACCCACCCAGGATGTTGGTCTGGTGCCAACTTTTCTGCCACCAGTTTTAAGAATTACTCCCGTCTAACTAACGCAACCGAGTCATCTTTAGCCGCTCCGTACGAACCCGGTGTATAGGCGATGCCATCTAAGACGCCATTCTCTGCCTTTAGCGTCGCACTCTAACCTCTAAGCGAACAGGCCTGGGTTCTTTGTGTAGATTGAACTCCAACTGCACCCGGTCTCATTCATCTTCGAAACAAACGAGTCATCGTCTCGAGTACACACGCAGACGCCAGAGAAGGTCCAGCAACAAGGCGCAATGGACGGTGTTGTCTGAAAAGGACTGTCGTGGCATACTTAGCCAGACATAAGTCTAATCTCACTTCTTAGTCCAAAGTGAAAACTATGGGGCTCGAATCGATGTCTCGGAGGATGCCAAACGCTGGTGGAAGAGCGTCAGGCTTCAGCACTTCTGTGTGGGTCTGTCAGACCTGAGCTGTACTTGTCGCACTTTGTGTAACTGTGACAGAGTCACGATCTCGTGAAGCACTCTATGCAACAGATGAGGAAAGGAGTACTTCACAGTTTGTCAAATACATCGGAGTACTAATCTAGAGGTCGTCCACCGGGTTGTGGGAAGAAAAAGTCCATGCTTCCACGCCATCGGCTCAGACGGCAGCACGGCCCGAGGCTCGGCATGCCGAAGGAATCAGCTCTCGTTCTTCGTAACTCGCTCCAGAGGTGACTAGCCGCGGCCGACCTCCACCGAGCTCCGAAGCCATTCTCAAGCTTCTGGTTCATCAATGTATAGATCGACATTACGGAGAGTATCCATGACCAATACGGATCACCTTACAGAGAATCAATGACTAGGTCATGTGTCCATCTGCAGATCCGTTATCTACGCAAACAGAGCAAACACAACGGCGCAGTACGGTTATCAGCGGTGGCCATGTGACGTCGAGGCCGAGGCCAACCGCCTTCTCCGCATTCTCCAGGAATTCGAGGGACGCTGGGTAGATCGCCAGCTCCCTGGCTTGAACACGCCGCGTAATCTCTCCTTTTTTATCAAAGCATTATCTTTTCACTGTTTTGCACTGCATAGGGATATACATAATGATCTTATTAGCCGATTCTCGTACCTTGTATCGCTCTTTATTGTCTTCAGCAAAGATACCTCGTCGATGGGGTAGTTCCATATCGCAGCGTCCGGGCTCTGATAGGTATGAACCCACAAGACAAGACAGAAAACCAGCAAAAGGCATGAGCATCAATCACTAACACACAACCAGAGTTCGGTTTCCCGGCGCCGTCAATAGCAAATTCACCACCGACATGGAATTCATCAATCCGACCGAAGTGTCTCATATCCCCACTTATCGAGTCATGGACTCCGATGGAGTGCTGGTTGACAAGACACGCAAACCCCTCGACATACCCAAGGAGCAAATACTGGAGTGGTACAAGAATATGTTAACGGGTGTGTGTGGAGACTTGTCCTCTAAAAGTCGCTACATGGTATCTGACCGAGGCCAGTGAGCGTCATGGACGTCATCATGTTCGAGGCTCAAAGACAAGGCCGGTTGAGTTTCTACATGGTGAGAAGCCCACTATCAGTTTGCTACGCAGAGTTTCTGACGCCTAGTCAAGGTTTCCGCCGGAGAAGAGGGCATAAGCGTGGGTTCTGCCGCTGCATTGACTCCTGACGACGTCGTTTTTGCGCAATACCGTGAGACGGGAGTATTCCAGCAGCGTGGATTCACCTTGAAGAACTTCATGAGCCAGCTCTTTGCCAACCAACATGACAATAGCCGAGGCCGTAACATGCCGGTTCATTATGGTCAGAATTATCCGCGAATTGTGAGTAGGCGAGATGGGAGTGGAGTGGAGTGAAGTCTGAATGCTGACCGTCACAGCACACAATTTCCTCACCTCTTGCCACCCAGATACCGCAAGCCTCAGGCGCGGCGTATGCTCTGAAGTTGCAAACACTACAAAACCCTGATATTCCACCCCGGGTTGTCGCCTGCTATTTTGGCGAAGGTGCTGCCAGTGAAGGCGATTTCCATGCGGGTCTCAACATCGCCGCAACCAGATCCTGTCCCGTTGTTTTCATTTGTCGCAACAATGGGTACGCTATCTCGACTCCAACTCTGGAGCAGTATCGCGGTGACGGCATTGCAAGTCGTGGCATCGGTTATGGGATTGACACGATCCGTGTTGACGGAAATGACATATTCGCGGTCTATGAAGCAATGCGCGAGGCACGGCGGATTGCACTAAGCGACGGGGGCAAGCCAGTTCTTATCGAGGCGATGAGCTACCGCGTCTCCCATCACAGCACCAGTGACGACAGCTTTGCTTATCGCGCCCGCGTTGAAGTTGAAGACTGGAAACGCCGCGATAATCCCATCATCCGTCTGCGCAAGTGGTTGGAGAATGAAGGGCACTGGAACGAAGATATTGAGCGAGACACGCGCGATCAGCTCCGCAAGGACGTTCTCAAGGAGTTCGGCGAGGCGGAGCGTGAGTTGAAACCACCACTCCGGTCCGCATTTGAGGGGGTGTATGAGGAGGTCACCGAGGAAGTACAAGAGCAGATGCAAGATCTCAAGCGGATAATAGAGACCTATCCCGAGGAGTACGACATCCGTCAGTTCAAGGATGGGATCAACGGACTGTGATGTGGGTTTCGATTGAAGATTTATGAGATACTTGATAATACATCTAGACGAACAAACAAACAACTCGAAGGCCCAGCCTTTTGTAAGATCCTGCAAACCAGTGAAGGAAGATGGCTCGGGACACGAATCCCTCGTATTCGAGAATAGTAGCCTCATGATCGCCATTCGGTACACAGGCAGACGTACTAGTCAATTAGTTTCCCTTCTCGTTAGGCTGTTACAGTACGGAGTACTCCGTACATCGTTCCTGCTGCACGCTGTATAGCCGGGATAGAGCCGATGCAATTGCCGCTTTTTGGGCTTTCTGCAGGCGAGAACAAGGGGGTGACATGATATCAGTTGAATAGTTATCTGCACCTGACTGCAATTCTCTATTTTGCTCCCACGAGGGAGATCATGGCACGCTTCGATCTCGGCGCTGAGGTGTGACCTCCATCCACCTCACCGCCTGTTGATAACACTCCGTCATCGGCGCGTTGCAGGTCGCCTGCGGACGATCGAGTCAACCTGACCTCATTGAAGTATAATGAAAAATGCCATCACCATCTTCAACTTCCCCCTGGATGCGAGCAGAGTCAATCACGAACACAGACAGGATATTGATAATGATGTGGTGGCGATTGAACCTAAACGACCAGCAGACTGACGGGCAGAAAGCAATCCGGTCTCGAGGCGGTCAAATTCTGCACTCATGGTTTTTCTCCCGCCTTCCAACCAAACCATTCAACCACCACCAAGTCAAATCCCATCCCACAAGCCTAGATTCTTTTTGGAGGAACAACCGGCAATGTATATCCACTCAGAGAGAGCCACGCAGGACAATCCTCCGGGACGACAGGGGGAAAGAGGAGGGTCAATGCTCAAATCGTCGCGCGGGAGGGGCCCCTGGGAGAATTTCGATCGAGTAACGGAAATGTCAAATCCAGGTACCCCCTCCGAGTTTTGATCGAGTAATGGGCATTCTCAGGAAAAGTCTTGGTGTGGAAGGAAGGGAAAATTTGCTTTGCCCCAGGGAATCCCCGATGGCGGATGCCGGAGGCGCCCGATGTTTCTGACCCATGGGTGAAGCACACACACTCACTCACTCACTCGGACATTTTACGGTCCCCCACGGATGTTATGCCGCGTTAACGAGAGCAACAATGAAAAGTCTGGCTGGGCTGTCAAAGAGTTGAAGTAGGAGCGTGAGAGAGAGAGAGAGAACCTCCCGTCCACGACGCGGCACAAACAACCATTTAAAGTCACGAGGACAACTGATAAGGAGGCTCATGCTCACTTGAGCATTGCTGGGATAAAGTGCAGAATAGTTAACTTACTTAGTTACACTGTAGTAGGCTTATTCATCCCTCCCCCCATTCGATCGTCAGGAGCTTAACCGTTAAACGAGAGGCAAAGAAAGAAAAAGACCCGGTGGGTCTGTCAATGCTGTGGGCCCCGATTTCTGTTACTCGATCAATATTATGGGCGATTGGCCTACTAGATAATCGGGCGAGGCAAAGCAGACAATGGCGGCTATCATCGTCGGATACTTAAACAACCCCTTATCAGAGGAGGGCCTGACCTCATCGTGTCTTCGCCCTCCCTTTGCCTTATCAGACAGAAAGAGAAATCGATCAATCCCCTTGCCTACCGCCATTTCCGCCCTTATCGGCCCTATCAGCCCTTCTTTCTCCTTATCTTTGTCCATTCGTTCAGTAGGATACGCAGTCTGACTGCCTGTCTGCCTCGACCTTTTTGTCTGCTGTGTCTCTTTCACTTCTGTCGCTCCCTGCCCTCTCTCCATTATTCAGTACTCGCAGTCCATAGCCACAATGGAACCCGTTCAAATACCGTCAATCACAGTGATTGTGTCCTCACGGGCCGTTATTTCGGGGCGTTTGACTGCTGCCACCATCGTAATCTCCCGCACCAGTGGGAAGATCACGGCAGTTTTCGACTCCGTGATCCCTGCATCCGACTTTCCTCCGGAGACCCCGTACACGGACTATTCTCCCCATGTGCTAATGCCTGGGCTGGTCGACGCCCATGTCCATCTGAACGAGCCTGGTCGTACCGAGTGGGAAGGCTTTTATACCGGCACGCAGGCCGCTGCGTTCGGCGGAGTCACCACGGTGATTGACATGCCCTTGAACGCCATCCCGCCCACCACCACAGTAGCCAATTTCAAAGAGAAGCTCCGCGCAGCCCACGGAAAGTGCTGGGTGGACGTTGGCTTCTATGGTGGCATCATCCCTGGCAATGCCGGCGAATTGAAAGCTCTGGTGAATGAGGGTGTTCGTGGCTTCAAAGGATTCCTTATCGATAGCGGGGTATGCGTCTCTGATCCCTGATTGATAAGTCTTATTTTATTCCCATACTAACCTGAACAGGTTGACGAGTTCCCCGCCGTCTCTGCCGATGATATCCGCCAGGCAATGGCTGAGCTGGCCGATGAGCCCACGACCCTGATGTTCCATGCAGAAATGGCCGGGGAGACGGAGCCCACGCCAGAAGGCCCTGTGGAAGCGTACTCCACCTTCCTCGCATCTCGCCCCTCGTCCTATGAGACACGCGCTGTCGAAGAGATCCTCTCCCTGTCCCACCTGGCCCCCAAGCTTCCTCTGCACATTGTCCATCTGTCTGCAATGGAAGCCATCCCGCTCCTGCGCAAGGCTCGCGCCGAGGGTGTTCCCATCACCGCCGAAACATGCTTCCACTACCTATCCCTGGCCGCCGAAGAAATCCGGGACGGTGACACGCGCCACAAATGCTGTCCGCCTATCCGCTCGCAGTCTAACCAGGACCGTCTCTGGGAAGAGGTTGAGCGCCACGCCGACGACGGCGTTATCAAGACCATCGTGTCGGATCACTCGCCCTGCACGCCCGACCTGAAACTTCTCCCGTCGAATGTCCCTGGCAGCTGCGCCACTTCCACTTCCTCCTCCACCTGCACCTCCGCCTCCACCTCCACCCCCACATCCTCAGACAGTGACAACCTCGCCGTCGCCAACGAAGGCAGCTTCTTTTCCGCCTGGGGCGGCATCTCCTCCGTCGGCCTAGGCCTCCCCATCCTCTGGACCGAGCTCAGCCGCCGCAAGGGCCTGGCCACCAGCACCGCCGACGAGACCACCACCCAACAAGCCCTCCAGGACATCGTGCGGCTCTGCTGCACCAACACCGCTCGCCAGGTGGGGCTCCAGGACCTCAAGGGCGACTTGAGCCCCGGCCACGACGCCGATATCTGTGTCTTCGATGACACGGCAGAGTGGGTCGTCGAGCCCAGCACCATGCTCTTCCGCAACAAGTGCTCGCCCTACCAGGGCCGCACCCTCCGCGGCATGGTCCGTGAGACCTGGCTGCGCGGTGAGAAGATCTTCAACCGCGACGCTGGGTTCGCGAGCAAGACCCCTTCCGGAGGTCTGCTCCTCGAGAAGCGTATCTGAACTCCCCATCCATCCCTAGTTTTGTAGCCCCAATTGGGGTGCAGGGCACGCTTCGGAGCACCAGGGAGGCAACCTTGTCTACCTAAAATAGTTGTGCTGGTCATAACGCTCTTGCTTGTTGCTCCATGCGCTCCCCCGACGCGACGACTTCAGTCACGATACCCGCTCATCACTATACCTTTCATATCATGACCCCGACATTTGGATCAGCGAGTAAAGCATAGTTCATCCGCATTTGTTTGACTTCGAATAGCATATAAGAGAGTACTTTAGCCATGTTAGAACCCAATGGAATGGAATACACAGACATATACCCTCTTCACTCACCGATTTGATCGAAAAAGACCGTCCCTAAAGAAGGTGTTCTGCGTAGAAATAGAGTGCGACATACCGTCAGCATTGAAGAAACAGTCCCAAGTAAGTCAGAGGGTAAACTTGGAGTTGTTGCAGGTTTTCCCCCCTCCCTTCCTGGTTCTTGTTTGTCAGGCATCCATCCATCACCGCTTGATGGCGCAATCCCGCCTTGGCGGAGAATTACAGAGTAAGTTACTCCTCGTTACACTGGACTGATTCACCTGCAGACCAACTGATAGGAGCTACTGGTAGCTGCGGAATACTTCGTTTTTGTTGTATCATACAGTCAGCTGACGGCTGGATGCTCATGTTGCATATAATAATCACTCATTTTTGGGGGGTTCACAAAACAAAAAACACACACAGGATTTTATCACTTCGCAGAACGCAACAGAATAAGACATCAAACATGCATAACCACGAAATGATCGTGAGCGGATCGAGGTCATACAAGGTGAGGGAAACAATAAAGAGAGGGTATCGACAAAACCACCACCACCACCACCTACCACGTCATAGCCCATAAGACTAGTGAGAAAAGTTGGTTCCAATTACACATTGCTGGGCGCAACGCACAGCCACATTTTTTTTCTTCGCATGAAGAAGATCGGAGTAGCCTCAATGCCTGATAGTCTTCCCCGAAAGATGCATTAATCATTTCGTTTTCTTCTGTTCCTCCACAACGACCACATCGCCACTCCCGACACTGGCCGACCCATCCAAGGAAACTACATCTTCTTCCCTATCTTGATCGTACTCCGCGCGGACTCGCTGGCGGCCACGTTCTTGCATCGAATCCCGAATGCGACGGTTGACCTCGCCAAGGTCATCCTTGGATTTGATACTAAGGGGTTTGAGGAAAGTCTCATACAGAGTAAAGCCGGCGCTGCGGGAGCGACTGCGCCCGTTGCGGCTGGCACTGCGATTGCGACTCTCGGGTTCGCTGGGCGGCATACTCTTGAGGCGGGACTGGTAAGCGTCGTCCCCGGGATGCTCGTGGTCGATCAGTTTTTCGGACTCGAAGTCGGGGAAAATCTCGGGAGCGAAGTTGTCGATCACGTCAACCACTTTCGCGGAAAGGGCCTGACGCTCGGCGCGGAGTTTCGCGAGGGAACTGGCGGAACGGGGGTTGAGGGCGACAAGGAGAGGAGGCAGGGATTTGAGCACATCAATACCAATCTCGCCGATACGGAGGCCGGCGAAGGAGACGGAGATCATGAGGCCAAAAAAGAAGATGGAGAAGAGCGCAAGGGGGATCGAGTCGGAGATGTAGGTCCGTGCGTTCAGCCACCACGGGACGACCGAGGCATAGAATCCGTCATGGCGGCAGTAGTGTAACCAGATAGTCACAATCACTGTGTACCAGGTGTAGAGCGCTGGAGCAAGACCCATGGCGACCAGGATCTTCCAACTCCCCACCACGTCACGGCCCTCGAGTTTCACAACAGAGTTGGCTAGTGCTGCGCGTTGCTTTTTCACAGAGACAACTTTGGCGGTGACGAAGACGGGCCAGAACAAGGCGACGGAAGGGAGAGTACCAACAGCCAGGGTGAGAAGTTCGCCGACACGATAGAGTAGGGTGCCCAGAACGAGCCACCAGGGGCGGTGCTTTACATCGCCCCATTCGACTTGGTGGTCGCGAATTCCCAGAGCACGGAGACGCCGGTTGTAGTCGGAAATGGCTTTCTTGAGCTGAAGTACCTTGGGCTCATCTTTGAACTGGGTGTAGCCCTTAAGGAGACGTCTGTTGAGCTCAATTACGACAGGGAGGGGAAGCTTCATTCTTAGAGGTTTGTACAGTCGACGGGTGGCCTGGATTACCATTAAGGTCTCGTGGTCCGGTGCTTGTTGGGTCACAGTAGTCAATGCCTCGGTAATGGTTTCTAGAAGAGAGCCCACCGCGTTCCGCTTGGAGTTTCCACCAGCCTTGAACGCCTCAATCTGATCCGGATGCACCTGAACAGGGTTTCCGAATTCGACTACAGCACGAGAGCGGAACTTGTTCGGATGAAAGTAGTTCATACCACATGGGATGATAGACAGACCACAATTGGGATCCAGCGCGAGTGTTCCCAAAGCAATGATAGCCACACCAGCCTTCAAGGGGAGAAGGCTGGGACGATCGTGACTGCCACCTTCGGGGAAGATACCGATACAACCCCCAGCAATCAGTTCGCGATACACCGCATCAAACATTTTGCTTTGATTGATGTGGGGAGCGACCTTAAAGGAGGTTCCTTTGCGTATCGCATTGTAGAGAGGGTGGTCTTTTTCGAAAGTCTTGAACGGCTTGCGCAGTCGGATTGTGTTCGCATCGATGATCTCCTCGATCGCCTGTTGCTCAGGACTCGACTTGCCCACACGGGGAAGGATGATGGTTCCGCCCACCATGAACTGGTCACTGGTGAAGTTGCAATCACGTCCCTTGAGCAGGGTCGGATCGTTCTCCGGGTCTGGAAGGTAGATCTCCCCCTTTGCAGGTTTGACATGATCCATCGACCGTACGACGGGTAAAGCACCCATGCATCCAGCCATAGTTCCAATGTAAGGTTCGCGCATGGATTTGTCGGCGATCAGGAACGAGATGCGACGGTCCGCATAGTGCTTCATGATCCGCATCAGCAGGATGGAATCCACGAACTGATTAGCATGTGGCGCGGCAACGATGATGACGGGTCCCCGCTTAGGAATCCGCCATGCACCGCGAGAGTAGACCTCGCGGAAGAAAATATCCAGACAGAGGGTGAAAATCCACACCCCCAGGTCATATAGCCACGGGATCATATATCTCCGAGCCATGGCTGCGTCTTGGGTTGCTCAAGATTGTGAAAACAGAAGTGGAAGAAGAATAGGAAGGAAAAAGCGAATATCATCAATGTTACCGCGAAATATGCCTCGTTTCTGTATCTCTCAACTCATGACCGCGGGGGTTAAGACGCTTTATCGTTGACCGCAGAATGTGACGGGAGGTGACGTTGCAGCGAGTTTTCCTTTGGGACAGCCAGCGCGTGCGCGCGTTGATAGCAAGATAGCGAGTATACTGGGCGGGTGAGGCAGTAGTCGAACAGCTCGTCCCACTGGCTTCGACACTATGCCGCCCGAAACAGCCTGAAGCAGAATGGAACCGTCGTTAATTGGGAATGCAGCTGAAGATGCAGTGGAAGAAGGAAAGGTTGCGCGAAATAAATCAGGATTGAGAGCACACACAGAGTGATGCAAATCAAACGATCTCCGGAGAAACTCGGCTACTGAAGCTAGCATCCGATGGAGTAAGTTACTCCGGGGGATCTGGACTTCAATCGACGACCAAAATGGTTGGGACCCAACACTTGGAAAGAGTTGGGAACGAACTTGAGGGGTCGTATGTATTGCAGATAAGAGTGGGAGCAGTCTGGAACAAATGTTCTGGTCGACTTATACCAATCAGAGCTGAAAGTGAAGGGGAAGTTTGAGGCGCGCGGGGCTGCATGATGTAGGCTCACGTGATATGACACCGTTACGTTTGTCCGGACTCGGAAGGCGCTAGTGCCGATCCCGGCGGTCTCCCCGACCCTGGGGGGCTTGGCAATTATGCCATCCATCCGAGATGGAAAGCGGAGATACTAACTTACTACTACCATGGATTGAACAGCAACATCACAATCATGAATTGGCTATTGTACAAAGAGCACCCCGCATGCGTGTCATTCATCTATACCTTCTCGGCTTCGGCCAATAGTTCTTCAATCTTGAAGTTCTGCACGTCACCGCGGGTGAACATGCGCAACAGTTCTCCCTTCCGGCCACTAGCTTGTCCACCGAAGTCATAGAATCGCTGCACGCAGCTGACCAACCAACTAGCATCGGTCACAGAGACACCGGAGTCTGGCATCACTTGACCATGCATGAGAACCAGTCCCTTGTCATCGGCGAGATCAAGATGGTGGGTGATAGTGGTATGCGGTTGGGCAAAGGAGCCGTGCAGCTTGTAGGCGGCAAGGTGCGTGAAAATGATGGTGGAAGTATGAGAGTTGGCGAGTGAGGCGTGAGTGGCAGATGGAGATGGTGCCGAGGCTGGGGGGTGGAAGGCCCACTGAAGGAAATGAATGTCTGCGCCCCCGTTGGCATTGTCGCTGTTCCCACCCTCAGCGGTTTCGGATTGCGTCGCATCACGCGGTAGAGGCAGGATAAACTGAGGGTTCTGGCGAGCAGCATCCACAATGCGCTGGTATGTGTCGACGGGGATGCAGGCACAGATGGAGTGGGAGTTGTTGGCGTGTCGAAGACGCCACAGGGATTCGATCTCCTTAGGCGGAAGAGCGCGAATCTTTTCCACATCTAGGTAAGAATCAAGACCCTTGATACCACCAGACTTCGCCGAGGCCGCAGCCTTGATCGCAGCCTGAGCTTGAGGGGAAGGAGGTGGCGTTGGGGGTGGAGGAGGTCCGGTCGCGGATGGAGACGGCGTCGATGGTTCGGGAGTGATTGAGGTGGATGCTCTACGACGAAAGTCTTGGATCTTGTCCTTGTAGGCATCTTTCAGCGATTCGACGTTTTCGTGACCCTCCCTATGCAGCGTATAATAAGTATTGTTATCGGGGGACTTTGGGGTTTCTTAAAACTCACTGCTTGGCTTTCTGATCCAGCTTGGCCTTGTACCTATCCAGCACCTGCTTAGGATCATGGTGCGTCGCAAGGAAGCGGACGTCGTGTACTTGAGCCCATCTCCTTTGCTGGTAGCGCAGAAAAGAGGTCCTGCTCCGGGAAAGGGACTGGAAAGCCGATGAACGAAAGGACGACATCGTTGGGATTGTTGTCTCTGCCGCGGAGTTGGCGAGTTCAGATTCGATAAGTGCCCGGGCCGGTGGTTCGAATCTGGATGCTTATCTAAGCAAGCCATCTTTCCATTCTCTACGCCGACTATAAATATCATTGGTATACATGACCTTCTTGAGACTGCTGGGTCCTGATGTTCTTCCAAATCAATGAAAGTGATAGCTCATTAGTGCGATGGGCTGTGGCATAGTCTGAGTGAAGCCTGGACTACAAAAGAGTTGCTTGCTATCAATTCGTGAATCACCCTGCCCGCGAGCATTTTTCGTCCAACGAGGTCATTTATACGCAAGCTCAAGCTTGGGGCTATCTAAGATGTCATATTACCTTCAGATAGCCTACACTGTCAGTTGAACTATGTGTCCACGGCATGTATTATCACTAAACTCCTCCGCGCCTATCTGCTGCATTGCGAGAAAGTCGCCGATCTCACGACTTAATAGTGGTAATGTATGTTTAACGGTTTCTTGGCTTGAGGTCTTGATCCTGCTGATATCTTGTTTCTTGCTAGTCCAGTTTAATGCCTCAGAGGAAATAAACAGCAATGGGAGACTTAGATGCAAGAAGGGATCATCTTCCCCACCAGATCATTGCTGGTTGTTCTCTTCTCCAACAAGATAGTTTCCTATCGAGGTCGACGGCTCACCCACCCCTTTGAACGCGGAACTATTGTTGGACGATCACTTGCTATCCAGGCTGATATATCAATATTCAGGAGGAAAGTTCAACTTCCCAACAAGCCAACCGATTCCGAAACGCATAACCTTCCAAAGACAGAAACTAACAGTGATGCATACTTCTTTTACGCCCATGCTAATCCATAACTCTGGATTCAATACTATTTCAACCTACACTAAAATCTCTGGGAGCATAATTTGTTGTCATACTCTGACTAGGCTGGGCACACCGGTCGATGTTAGTCCTCCAGATAGTCACAATTAGCCTGAGCCAGTACAGAATGAGCAGGTTTTATGACCAATCGTAAGGAGGCATCCGACGTCTTACCAGGCAAGATGACCAACTGAGCCTGAGCATGACAGTACTACTGCAAGCTACTGTGGAGACTCACTATATGCATTAAACGGTCCGTGCCGTTTTGCGTGCTGGCGGACCGCTGGGGGGTTCAACGCATGCCCCTTCTCGGGCTTCTGGGCACTCCGATTGGAGAAATGCAGGAAGAAGTCAACCTAGTAGGGAATTTTCAAGTCCGAACATGGGTACTTAAAATTGACAGGCACACAGTTGGCTGCAATCCGAGCATCGGACTCTGTACCTATCGCAATCAAGCTAGGTTATTCGGACTTCTGTAGCTCGTCACACGCTCTTGGTAGCTGACAGAACGGCCACAGTCGGTTACTGAAACTTCTTTGCGACATATCTTTATAGTCGGATATCGAATATCTTCAATAGATTGATTCGTGGTACAGCCACAAATATGACGAGTTCATTCAAAGGAAGAAGCACATTAGCCTGCTTCGCACCACAAGAGGTTCACCAGCGGAGTCCTCTCTCGCAGGACACCCTATTGTCACGGCTCGCGATCTAAGTTAGCAAGAAATGCCTAAAGCTTTAGTATTACATGCTTTCCTGGCCGGCGAAAATGTTTCTTAGTAGTGAGACAAGACAGGCTCTCCTATGTGCCTCTGTTTTGTTTTTATTACCGTCAGCCTTGCCTATTTCAGCGCCGGTGTCTAAATTCTTGTTTCGAAAGTGCCCTAAGCGTCAGCAGTCCCGCATCTACAAATAGCGAGGCTGCAAGCGTGGGCTCGCCGGGCTGCAATGAATATTCGGTGCAGCGAAGACCTGCACACCCTGGTGTCTGGGATTCCTTCAAGTTCCTCTGCACGTGGAAGCTCTGCGGTGAATATACTATATGATACTTAATGCTCGAGAGCTCTGGTCTGAAACCAAGTTGTTAAAATATTTTGTCTTTTGGCTTCTATGCATATTCGAGAGAACGTGGCCGACTTTCCCAAGTAGTAGATCTGAAGTCGATGACTTGTAGATCTCGCAATGTATCGGTTAAGTTCGGGAAATTGACCGAGCATTGGAGGAATCCACCCAATGGGGGAATTTCCCGCGTGGGGTGGGAAACTCCGGCGGCAGTTTTCGAGATTGCGAGGGAACGAACTGAATTGAAGGGAATAGAAACAATTCTCCTCCCCCACGTTTTTCTCTTTCTCGGTAGATTCCAGGTCCCAATTTCCCCTCATGCGTCAGAGGGGGGGCAAGTGGAGGCTATTTTGACTGAACTCAGTCACACACTGGAGGACCCCAATTTCTCCGGCGCTTGGCCCAATCTAGTATGGTGTTGTCGCTCGCATCTCCACCAATGATTAGGAAGAAACTGACATCATGTCAGATAACCAGCAGCTGTCCGTGGGTGCAGCGTGCATTGCATTGCTTGCATTGCACTGGCCGCTGTAGTGTCCGTACTGTACAGAGTGAACAGGAGGCTGCATTCATAGCAGCATCATCGGCTCGGAGATGAGGGGAACCTGCTTCATCTTGGCCACTGTTTTGAATTTGAATTGGACAATGGACTGGACGGGATGAAGCTGAAGCCATCCCACGCGCTGGGCCCCACCGAGGGGTTGTACAGTAACTGTTGTTGCAGCTTCCAATGAGACTGGCGGGGTAAAGTGTGTGTAGAAGGGCAGTAGTACTGTGTACTCCGTAGTGTGTGTATGTACGCTGTATGGAGTACTCACAATTGATGTCGTGACATTTTTCCCTCTTCCCCCACCCCTCTTCCTTCTTCCTCCCCCCCCCCCCTCCCCCCCCCGACTTCTCTCGTATTTCTTTCGCAACCTCCTCCTCTTTTTTTTCTTTCTCCTTCTCTTTCGTTTCTTCCCCAATTCTCCCCCTGTCATCTCCCTGTCTCCTTTCCTTCTCTACATCCTCGACTGAACACCCTAATCTCCTGCATTCACAATGTCTCTCGGAAAGAAGGTCACCCTCAGCTCCGGCCACGAAATCCCGTAAGTTGTTCATCCTTTTTTTTCGATCTCAGAAACACAGTTGCTCATATCCTTTAGCCAGCTGGGATTCGGCACCTGGCAGTCCGCCCCCGGTCAGGTCGGTGAGGCCGTCTACGAGGCCCTCAAGGCCGGTTACCGTCACTTGGTAGGTTAGCTCCAATCCCATCAGCACTGCAGCAGACACTAACAAAGTCTAGGACTTGGCAACCATGTAAGCCTTTCAGAGCTACGAGTTGTGTGTCCCTGCTAACAATTCATAGCTACCAGAACCAGCGCGAGGTTGCCCAGGGCATCAAGCGCGCCTTTGCCGACATCCCCGGCCTCAAGCGTGAGGACATCTTCATCGTGCGTCTAGCCTCCTAACGAATGACTGGTCGTATCTGCTAACTCGCACCAGACCTCCAAGCTCTGGAACAGGTCAGTCCGATGCCCTCGAAACGTGCTACGATCGATCACAACTAACTCCATGCAGCCAGCACCACCCCGACGATGTCGAGAAGGCTCTGGACGAGTGCCTTGCCGAGCTCGAGCTCGACTACCTCGATGTAAGACACTTAGCCTCCACGGATAGCGCTCAATCTCTAATTAGCTCAGCTCTACCTGGTCCACTGGCCCGTCTCCTTCTCCCGCGGCTCCGACTACTTCCCTCTGGTTGAGAACAGCACCGTCGAGGGCGGTGACGTCGCCATTAACGACGAGATCTCCATTGTTGACACCTGGAGAGCCGTGACCAAGCTCCCCAAGAGCAAGGTCCGCACCGTCGGTGTTTCTAACCACATGGTCGAGCACGTAAGACGCCACTCTATCCGTATTATGATATGGGAACACAAAGCTAATCTCAACAAAAGCTCGAGGCTATCATCAACGGCACCGGTGTCGTCCCCGCCGTCAACCAGATCGAGCGTCACCCCGTCCTCCAGAGCCAGGAGCTGATTGAGTACGCCAAGAAGAAGAACATTCACATCACCGCCTACTCCGTACGTATACCCACTTTCTCTGCGCATACCTATCCCAAACTAACATGATTCAACTGTTAGGCCTTCGGTAACAACGGCTTCGGCGTCCCCCTCCTCGTCACCCGCCCCGAAGTCAAGGAAGTCGCCGAGTCCGCCTCCAAGCGCCTGGACAAGACCGTCACCCCCGCTCAGGTCATCCTCGCCTGGTCCCAGGTTGGCGGCCACAGTGTCATCCCCAAGTCGGTCACTCCCTCGCGTATCGTCGAGAACTTCCAGGAGGTGGAGCTCACCCCCGAGGAGGTCGAGAAGGTCTCCAGCCTGGGTAAGGACCGCAGACGCTACAACACCCCCTACATTGCCAACGTGCCCCGCTGGGATATCAACATCTTCGGTGAGGAGGAGGAGAAGCCTGCCTCCCATAAGGTTGTTGTTTAAATGTGCTGGCCACTTTTGTTCCCAACAACATGAAAAAACAAAAATCCTCCATGATGAGATATGTGTATAAACGATGAGGTGGATAGATTGAATAGATGATTTACCACTACCTTGGTGCTGGGTGATCTGTGTAGAGCCGAGTAATGGCCTCTCGGAAGTTGATTGACTCAACTGCTCCATGTAGGTAGCCCATTGGTTGCCGCCCTTTGGCAAGCTTCTGGACTTGGGTAATGCAAGAGGGATCGATGTAGCGTGGCATAGATAGGAGACTGATTCAGCAGAGTGTAAATGCGCGGAGGTAGTCACGTATTCATGCGTAGGCCAAAGAGAATCAAGCTCACACCATTAAATCCCTCAGCTGAGTCCTATTTACCAGCCCAATAACCTACCTCTCTTTGAGAGGTCCAAATCACCCATAAGTCACAGACTGCAAATGATTCTTATCTCGATTTTTCAGGGGGTACCGTACACAATTAAACCCATATACTCCCACTCGCCCACGGGCAGATGTATCATACTTCTATGTATCATACTTCTATATGGCACAACAAACTGACTGCTACCCACTCACCCACTAACGAGTGACAATCCCTGGAGAAAACATTCCATCCATCCACCCCCAGCAAACAATATTATTTCTCAAAGCTCACTGAACTCACACGACAAGAAAACATTGGCACACACAAAGCAGGTAGTAGGCAGCTTACATCGCCTGCCGGCATGCAGTATGCCGAATAATCCCGCTGCCTACCTACCGATAGACAAGGATAAGACGGTACTATAGAGAACCTGAACTTAAGGTCAGGAAGGGCAAGCTGGCCTACCCGGAACCGGAACGGAAGCTGAAGGGTCATATACGTTAGGTAACTAGTAGCTAGGTAGGTAGCCTGGCTTAGTACAAGAAGATTACGTACTAAGCTTGGCTTAGTTTGCGCCTTCAGGATCAAAGGACCCCCCGCTTGCGCGTGGGAGCAATCAATCTACTGGGTCACTGGGTATGAGTAACTTACTATGGAGTAATAATTCAATTGATATGTTGTGATGCAGAATCTGTGAAAGATGGGGGGGGGGCCAGAGTGAAATCCATTGTCTTAAATACTCAATCGTACTAGTATATATATAAAACTTAGTAGGACTAATTACTCATGAAAAAGGATCACGATCTACTTGACTCCTAAATTAGCACGGATTGTATCATATCTTCTGAAATAGACAGGCCCCAGGCCCCCACAATAGCTTTAGTAGTGGATCTACAATTGTGGCTCTTTTTTCAAAAGAGGAGGGAATTGGAGGAATAGGGTGTTCTCCAGTAGTGAGGTCATTCATTTAGTATGTTTTGGTTGCAAGGTGTGATGCTGATGCGGGGAGGTCATGGGATCCAAAGGCATCTGCAAAAGTGTGGATTGGAGATCTTTGGTGATTCTATCGTTAACATTTTATCTACTGGCAGAAGCGGAAAGCAAGTTTCTTAAGTCATTCAACCCATTGACCGGCAACGAGGTTTCAATCAATGCAAATTTATTAATGTAAATGAACACAATGTGGAGTACAGTAAGTAAGCTACTTATTGTGCCATTGCTCAATAGTGGCCATTCGGGGTACGCCCCGCTCAAGGTGTCATAACAGCAGATGTTCGGGACCAGAAATCATGGTCATGGTCATGGTCATGTTCAAGAACGCATGCATGCATGCATGCATGCATATGTGTTTCATAGTGGCGCTCCAGCGCACACGAAAGAGGTTTGCTCGCAAGTTCAACACTTGTAATCTGATCTGGTCATTAGACTCGTCACTGGTTTGTCTGACTTGCTGTTTCATGCAGCATAATGTTGCAACCATGAGTTGCTACAGACACTGGGTACGGCAACTGGGAGAGCAGTGAGCTCACGCTGGAGCCGTGGGATTTGATGAAAGACAATGTCTCTTTTGGGCTGCTGCTTCTCTGAAGTGCAGACACGAGACTGAGACAATCTCTGCGCGCTAAATGCAGACGGCAGGACTAAAGCACTCTGATTAGCCCCGTGTCCAATCGGAACACAATAGGTTAACAAATAATTCGACTCCTCAGAACTCAATCAAGTGCCCATCCATTTCCAAAGCAATCGCGTAAGCTGTTTCCGGTGAATTGGCTTTCCGATGTAGTCACTCATTCCCTTGGCCATATACATCTCCGCGTCGCCTTTCAGGGCATTACCAGTGAGGGCAATGATGGGCACGTCCAAACCCATCTGCCGGATCTGCTGAGTAGCCTCGACACCATCCAGGATCGGCATGTTGATATCCATGAGTATCAGATTATAGGCGAAAGGTTGTTGCTTCACCAGTCGCACTGCTTCCGCGCCGTCCCATGCAGCATCAACTCGGGCAAACCCCATGTTCTTGAGCAACTTAAGCATGACCATCTGATTCACAAGGTTGTCCTCCACCAGCAACACGTATTTCTGAGGCGCGAGGGCTCGTATCTTGGCTTCGACATCGTCGTCATTCTCCACGAGGGGACTGTGGATCCTCAGCGGTACCTTCATGTCCACGCGACGCATTTTGGTTATCATCCAAAACACACTGCCACGCCCTTCAGGGTTGGGTCGGAATCCCACGCTGCCATCCATAAGCTCCGCCAAACTCTTACAAATCGACAAGCCAAGACCTGTACCCTGGTATCGTCTCGTATTCGAGTCGGCGAAGCGAGTGAAGGGCGTGAATAGTGAGCTGTGCGCATCCTCGGGGACTCCGACTCCTGTGTCGAAAACTTCCGTGGTGATATTGAAAATGGCCGGATCAGCGAGGTCTTCGGCAAACGTGGTGTAGATCTTGACATAACCTGTGTCGGTAAACTTGACTGCATTTCCTACCAGGTTTTGGAGAACCTGTCGGTACCGCAGAGCGTCACCTTCAACTTGCAAGGGGAAGCCCGGGGCAATGTAGCTGGTTAACTCCACGTTGGGCTTGAGGGTACTCTTGCAGTTGCGCACGACGGCTCCGGTTACACTGTCGATACTGAACGCATCAGGATGAAGCGAAAACGAACCGGACGACAGCTTCGAGTAATCCAAGACGTCATTGATAACCTGTAGTAGGAGAGAAGTAGAGTCTTCAATGATCGCAGCATACTCACGCTGACGTTCAGTCAGGCCCGCTTCCATGAGTGTTGTTAGCGCGAGCAGCATGCCGTTCATGGGCGTACGAATCTCGTGGCTCATATTGGCCAAAAAATCCGTCTTGAGTTTGGACGACTCCTCAAAAGCGGCAATCATGCGCGCTTCCGCTGCGTTGCGCTCCGTCAGATCTCGCGTGACTTTGGTAAAGCCAATGTGTCGACCAAACTCATACATGGGAGTGATCAACACATTAGCCCAGAATCGCGACCCGTCTTTGCGGTACCGCCAGCCTTCATCCTCGACTTTGCCTTCCCGGAGACAGACCACGAGTTCCTTGCCTGGCTTATCGGCAATTCGATCTTCTTTCCCGTAAAAGGTGGAGAAGTGCTTTCCGATGATATCCCGAGCGCTGTAACCTTTGAGGATGGCGGCACCGGAGTTCCACGTCACGATGTTGCCTCGCGTGTCCAGCATGAAGATGGCGTAATCCTTGACAGTGTCCAGTAGCACTTTGTAGGTATCGTTGACATAGGAGTGGTGGTTGTTGGTGGGATTGGAGAATTTCTTCGTGATAGAGTGCGCTTCTAACACCATGTAAAGTAAAGTGCTCTTGTCGTAGATTGGTGTTATTCGAAGTGAGTAGTAAGTATTTGGTTCGTCCAAGTGAATGTTGTCGACGAGCTGGATGTCCCGCGACGTGATGGCCGCTCGAAGCGCACCGTACAGAGTGGCGATATCGAGAGCCGGGATGACACGGGGACAGATATCGCAAATAAAGCTATCAAGGATCACATCCCTGGACAAGCCTGCAAAAGACACATGTGAATCTGAAACCTCCACAACCTGCAAGGAAGCGTCCAACACGACGGTCGGGGTGGGCGTGAAGCGATAAATGCGACTCAAACCTGAATCCAGCGGCTGCCGTTCATTTAGGCTCTCTGCGCTCTGAGCGAGATCCATCGGTGCCGGTCTCGAGGATTCTTCGCGAAGATTTATGTGGTTTAGATCGTCATCCTCATCCTCATCGGGGGGAGTGGTGACCATAGTGAAATTGAGTGGTGGCGGTTGGCTCTTGTTCTCGATATCGAGGCGAAAGAGCCGCTTGTTGAGATCCATGCTGCACCACACATGGATGAACAGCGGTTATGCGTGGGGTGGAGGGGAGGAGGGGAGGGGGGGGGAAGGAGGGTGCAGTACGTGAGCCAGTAATGAAGGGATCAAAAGAGTCGAGGAGGATTATAACAACGTAAATGGTGAGAACTGATAGAGTGTTAAGGTAGAAGAGGAGAATGAGGAAGAGAAGGGCGAGTGGTAAAAAGGGAGGAGGCGGCGAAAGTGGCTTATAGAAACAGATGGAGGGTGAAGAGAGGGAGGTATGGTCGAGTAGTGAAAAGAGGGTCCTCTTTCCTCTTTTCGTTTGTACAGAAGGTAGGTATGAAAGTGTTTTTTTTAAAAAAAAAAAAAAAAAAAAAAAAAAAAAAAAGAAGAAGAAGAGAAAAAGGAAAGAAAAAAAAAGGGAAACGGAAAAAGGACTAATGAAAAGCGAAAGAAGAAAGAGGAAAAGGGAGAAGCAATGGTGTGTGGAGGGGGAGAACAGAATTGATGGATGGATGAATGGATGGATGGATGGATGGATGGGTGGATGGAGGGAGGAAGAGAGAGAGAGAGAGAGAGAGTAGCAGCAAGTAAGGTAAGGTAAGGGTAGTTCAGTTCGAACACAGACACACACCACCGACGTCAACAGTGAGCCGTCAGAAGACTGGATCGACCAACCACTGGACGGAAGCGAAGACCGACAGCCGCGGGGGGGCCGATTAGTCAGATCCTGACTAAGTCTGGCCAATTCCAGCTGTGAATCACTAGATGAGTAGCGTGAATCACTGAATACACAATAGTACTCGAGTAAAGTACGAGTACCTAGTAGTAGTAGTAGTGTAGAATTGTGGTTGGTAAAAAGTGGCAGGGTACAAAAGTAGATTGATAAAAGTGGTAAGTCGATCAGCCGCCAGACCGTGGATCTTTTTAGTGTAGTATACGAGAAATAAAATTGACAATGACAATGATGATGGTGATGATGATGATGATGATAATTTTGTTATGATAATAATAATGGTTTTGATAGTATAATAGTAATAGACAGAGAGCAATAATAATAAAGATCATGCAATCCCGACCTTACCATGCGGCGCAAACAGCTAGACTCCAGTATTAGAGCAACGCTCAATCGAATCAATTATGCAATTAATCAATCAATCCTCCAGCAATATCAATCGGAAATAATGCTCTTCGACCTCTTCTCTCTCGCCTGTTTTAGCCCGTGGTGATTTGCCCTGCAACGCCTCATTCTTTATATTGGATCATGGTCAATCAATGGTACGTACTCGCTTGCCGAAAACCTATGCAAGAAAGATAAAAAAAAATATAAAAATACCAAAAAAAAAAAATAGAGACACAAAACTACTGGTAGTCTGGTACAATGAGAAAGGGAATAAAAATAAGATAAGGCAACAGTCTGCAGAAGGGAGGAGGGGGGCAAAAAAAAATTGTAAGAAGAGAAGAGCAAAAAAGAGCAAAGAAAAACCAATACGGAGGAAGTACTGGGTTCAGGTTGAAGATTCCGGTTTCATAGCGTGGGAAATCTGGGATATGACCAAGGCAGGGAAGGCGCTTGTTCCCACTAGCTCCCAAGGCTTGCTCCAGATCTGACCTCATCTGCGCCTTTAGGCGGACGGCCAGAACCCAACCGGCCAAGTAAGAGCCCGGCCCGGATTCCCCTTGCAGTCAAGCGCCACTTCGATGATTCCCCGGTCGGGCTCAGCCTGAGAAACGCTACACTAAACCACTAAGTTACTAACTAGTAGGACAAGACTACAACTACACAGTACACTCAATATTCTTCCTGTGTTGCAGGATGATTAAGGGTCATTCAGACACAACCTAACTAATACTCACCTATACCAATGTATAGATATCCTTGTGTCTGCACTCTGCACTTTCAAAATCTTCAGTTGAGGCTGAATGAGCACCAGCCACAAACCTACTTCTCCATTCCCCCCTCTCCTTCTTTGCCTCAGGCTCGAAACTTGACCCTCCGACATGCAAACGTGATGCGATCAGCGACCGGAATAATCCGATGATTTACATCAACAATAACGTTAGAGCATGGTTAATTATGGTTCTCTCAAGTTTATTGTCCTTTGACTATGTCTGTTTCATGCAACCATCCATCCAACCACGATGATAAAGGCGTAGTTCAAGCCGAGTGGTTCTTCCAACGAGAATGAGACCCAGTTGTGGAATGGAAAGCCTCCAACCATGCAAAGCCTTGACTTTCTCTTCCAGCTAATCCTTTTCATTCTATCATCCTCATCACTCTGCATCTCTCTCGTGTCCCGCCACCGGACCCCTCCCCAGAGGTTTCCACCATCCCCGTGCATTCTTCGCCTCATTGCGGCCATGGACGCCGTGAGCGGAAGAGGGTCCGATGATGCGCGATCGGACGTAGGGAGACAGGAAACCCGTCATTGTCATCATAGTCCTAACATCTAGACTGCGCCGATGCAGGGAGGTCTGGATTGCTCTCGACTACCCACGCATCCTGTGCTTCGTTTCCAATGCCCCGTGCCTTTCTTCGCGTTCCCCTGACCTGATGTCATCTGGCGCACCGTTCCCTTCCAAACGGCTCTGGAGCATTTCCTGTAACAGCAATGAGCAACGTTAAGAGAGCGGCAAACTTGGCAGCACCAGCCGCCCTACTGCAATGCTAAGACCTTTAATTTTTAGGTCGAGGTCCTCGAGCTTCGCAGAAGAGCGGAATTTCGGTACGTTGCGTGGCAAACCGGTCAGCGTCCGTGATAATTGCCTTGCGAATTGCGTTGCCCCAAACTTTGTCGATGACGACGAGTCCTGAAAGACGACTGTGTTAAGTGCTACTGAGTAGGGTAAGTCGGGACCGAAGAGGTGTACGGGAGATTTACATCCCAGGTGCCCGAGTTATATCCGATTTTAGATTGTCTGGAGGGAGACCTGGATAAGCAAGGATCATACGTGGTGGTGAGTTATGCGTACGAGTACGTACGATGGGCAGCTAGATATACAGGGGGCTAAAGTAGGGCTCTCTGCCGGTTACTACAAGCCGACATAGTGTGTGCGCAATGGGCAGAAAGAGAGAGAGAGAGAGTGCAACGACTCCACTGAAGGGAAAATTCAACCAACCCCCTCTTCTCTCTCTCTCTCTCTCTCTCTCTCTCCCTCATCCACCCTTATGAGAATGTCATGACACATCACGGCACTTGCAATCGACGGTACTCCGATCGTGGCTTGAATCCCACGAGGGTCGCGACTTTGGCTCCCGGGAACACCTCAGAGTGATGGAAGCAGATCGAACCGTTGAGTTGCACTGATGTATGGCAGTAGTGCAAAAAGCTTCTCTTGGCACGACGATGAAGGCATTGAGGGGCCCAAAGGGACCGGGGGAAATGAAGTGCACTGTGAATAGTGAGTGGAGAGTGAGTGGAGGCAGTGGCGGATACATCTACCTCAGCGTGGACGCAGTACGGAGTAGACTGTATCATGCTCGGGGCGTCGACATCTCCACTAATCATCGATTCAGTTAGACAAGTTTTGGG
Organism: Aspergillus saccharolyticus JOP 1030-1; assembly: GCF_003184585.1. Classification (NCBI taxonomy): domain Eukaryota; kingdom Fungi; phylum Ascomycota; class Eurotiomycetes; order Eurotiales; family Aspergillaceae; genus Aspergillus; species Aspergillus saccharolyticus. Next base: position 402,608 of record NW_020290611.1, read on the forward strand.
GATCAAAGTTTTCCCTACCACCAGCCCTCTTTTGGTTCCCCCCCTTTTTTCGGCTCATCTCACCTTCGGGGTTGGGGCAGAAGTAAATACGTCATTAACTCCTCGCTTCGGGATTTGCCTTTCTTTTCCACTTTTCCCATTGACCTGAATTGCAGCAGCAAAACAGAAACAATTTCACTTTAGTCTTGAAATTCCTTGAACCTCTCCCACCTTCTGTGCTCTCCACATGTTCTCGAAACCACACCAGTGTGTCAGTCCCGCTTGACTTGCTGCCAGAATTACTTCCTTCGGCAATCCAGGGCACTGTTAGTGCGGCTTGGCCCGGTACGAAGAGGCTTAGGCCATAATCCGTGGTGTGTCGGGTGTGTCGGGTGTGTCGGTGCACTCCACTGTTCTGGCAGTTCCTCAAGCTGTCTGGAGACTCTCGGACCAGCCAGAGAGAGGGCCCCCTTCAACCTGCCAATTTTTGCAGATAGATTACTATTGTTCTTCGCCTATCAGATTCGAAAAAGGCTGTCCCGCATCCAGCTTGCTTTTTAAAGCCTTCTATTTGAACTAGCCGATCGAGTTGTCATCCCCCCTCATCTCCCCTGGGCTAAATAGGGAAGCGAAGGGGGTCCCCCAGACAAAGTGCAGGACACGATGACGGATGAAAAGAAGTTATCGACGATCCAGGTGGGCTAGACCCATATTAATTGAGTCAAGGAGTCGCATTTGATCGTGGTCATAATCATTCCCCTCATTCCCCACGTGGTCGTTCGCTTCCCCCACCTCATCGCGTGTGTCTCACGACACCCGCATAGTCATACAGATGACGGATGGTCACAGACCTCCCAATCGATCTGACAGATTGTTCGCTCTCCAATCAGAGGAATGCCCGTGCATGTAATACTGACCGTCCTCTGCCTCGTAGGAACCCCCGTTAGACTCGATTAGCGAGAGCACCAGTGTGCTGAGTGACTACCATGCTGAAGAAGTCCTGCCCTACGAAGCGGATGATTCGCCTTTCCCAGAGGTCCGCGCGGTCGTGCGGCCAGTCGACGACCATAATTTGCCGATTAACACGGTGCGCATGTGGGTGATTGGTGTTGTCTTTACCATAGTATGTATGGTCTTGTACTCTCTCCCTGGCACGGCGACAGGGATGGCTGCGAGATGGGAATTAATCACTGATGACCGCCCCTCCATGACTGCAGGTAGGCAGCGGCCTAAATCAATTCTTTAGCTTGCGACAGCCGAGCGTAACCATCAGTGCATTAGTCGCTCAGCTGCTGGCCTATCCGATCGGATGCGCTTGGGCACAGTGGGTGCCGCTAGGTTGGCTGAACCCGGACCGCCATTTTAACATCAAGGAGCATGCCCTGATCACGATCATGGCCAATGTCTCTTTCGGGTCAGCGGCAGCGACCCAGATGATCGAGGCCATGGTGAAATTCTACGAGATGCCTTCGCAGGGCGGCTTCGAAATCTTGCTGGTCGTTACGAGTCAACTGTTCGGATTTGGCCTGGCCGGCATGGCTTCGCGCTGGCTAGTGGGCCCGGCTGCCATGATCTGGCCGCAGGTGCTGTCGAACGCAGCCCTACTTTCGACCCTGCATTCGCGCAAAAATCTCGTGGCCGACGGGTGGACCATCAGCCGACTCCGCTTCTTCCTGATCGTATTTGTTTTGGGAGCCATCTGGTACTTTGTGCCAGGCTACCTCTTCTCTGCGCTCAGTACCTTCAGCTTCATCTGTTGGATCGTGCCCAACAATGTCGTGGTGAATCAGCTCTTTGGCCAGGTGACAGGTCTGGGAATGTCCCTGTTGACCTTTGACTGGGCCCAGGTCGTTTTCGCGAACCAAAGTCCCCTGTTGGTACCCTTCTGGGCGGGCCTCAATGTGATGGGCTCGTTCGTCTTGTTCTACTGGGTGATCTGTCCGATCGTTTACTATACCAACACCTGGTACTCGGCTTATCTGCCGATCCTGAACTCGAACACATTCGACAACACTGGCAAGGCTTACAACACTTCTCGTGTGATGAATTCAGATGGGTCCTTCAATGTAGACGCGTATCGCGATTACTCCCCCATGTTCCTGCCTGCGGGGTATGCCTTGACTTATGGCATCGCATTTGCTAACCTCACTGGTATCTTCTTCCATGTCGCCTTATATCATGGTAAGGACTTGGTCGAACAGTGGAAAGGACGTGATCAGAAGGATGTTCATTCTCGGATTATGGGGACTTATAAGAGCGTCCCTTGGTGGTGGTTTGCTGCCGTCACCGTCCTGATGTTTGTGCTGAGTATAGTGACAAACGAGGTATGGCGAACGGATCTGCCGGCATGGGCGGTGCTGGTGGCATTCCTTCTCCCCATCATCTATTTTATCCCTGTCGGGATCATCAAGGCCGTCACCAACATCTCCAGCAATCAGCTCAATCTGATTACTGAATTCATTGGGGGATATGCTTTCCTCGGTCGCCCGGTCGCAAATATGGCTTTCAAGTTTTACGGCTATGTCGCCGTATCGCAGGGCCTGGAGTAAGTCTTTTAGCATTGTCTGGGACTGTGCGCGGAACCGAGGCTGATTTGACTCTACATAGATTTGTGGCGGATATGAAATTGGCACATTATCTCCACATTGCCCCCCGAACGTTGTTCATTGCGCAGGGGATGGCCACGCTCATTGGTGCTGTGGTACAGTGTGGTGTGACGGTGTTTATGCTCACCCGGATTCATGGCGTCTGTACACCACAAGCTGCAGGGGGATTCAGTTGTCCGCATGGAGCGGTTACTTACTCCTCCTCCCTGATCTGGGGTAAGTTCGGTTTTGTTTTCCCACGTGTGTCCCTTGTGCACACGCTGTAAGCACTTGGACTAAATCTTTCCGGTTGCAACTACCAGGAGCCCTTGGTCCTGAACGGAACTTTTCCCCGGGCCATCTTTATGGCAGCCTGCTCTGGTTCTTCCTCGTAGGCCCAGTGGTTGTCGTTCTCACGTGGCTGTTGGGCAGGCGGTGGAAGAAGATAAATTACCTTTCTTGGCCGGTGGCCTTTGGCGCCATGAGTCTGGTTCCTCCGGCGACAGGCATCAACTTCTCGTCTTGGTGGGTAGTCAATGTCATTTTCAACGGCATCCTGAAGCAACGCAAGCCGGCTTGGTGGTCGAAGTATAGTGCGTACCCCTACAGTCCTGTAAGAGCCAGTCCTGCTCACTAACTGAGGTAGATTATGTGCTCTCTGCTGCCCTCGATGCCGGGGTTGCGGTGGCGACAGTTATCATCTTCTTCTGCATCACCCTGCCTGCAGGGAGTCTGAGCTGGTGGGGGAATACAGTTTTTCGTCAGACCACGGATGCGCATGGAACTCCATATCGCACTTTGCCAGCAGAGGGGTACTTTGGACCTGCCAAAGGCACTTGGGAATGAGACTAGCGTGTTTCTTTTTGCATATGTTGTATATTCGTATTGTATATAGATGGTGAATAGGAGGGATAGAAGGCGGGAGATATATGTGAATGTTCAATGTAGTCACTGTTAGTTACTATTAGTCAGACAATATGAGTGATCTCCGACTCCAAAGCATTGACTTGGAGGCGGTGGTCCCCGACCGGCGCTAAGCGTTCGTTCCCCACAGCCTTTTTCTGCTTCCCCAAAGCCTTTTTAAAGCCACAGCAAGCAAACATTGTTCGAATTAGGTTAAGTTCAACTTTCTCCAATTACTCTCTCTTCTCTGTCTCTCTCTCACACACTTCCTCCCACTCCCTCACCTCCCCGTTACTCACACTCTCTTTTTGCAACCCACTCTGTTATCCCTCCCACCCATAGATCACGATTTGAACGCCACTTCTTCTTCATCGATCTTGCCCATTGCCTTCCGCAGCAAGTCAGAGACAACAATTGTCATCCCGGTATGGCCTGCGGTCCGAGCCGCCCTCCCTGGTCTGTTGCTTCTCTCCTGGCACCATGACGAATCGTGACCCCGACTTCCGACACCAGCTGGGCAAATTCCGTCTCGATCCACTGCCAGTTCCGTCCCATGCGTCTCGTGCTCCTCCATCAAATACAAGCGCACCCCCTGTGTCCTCATACAGCCTGTCGCCCTCCTTACCTCCGTCTCTCCCGCCCCCGTTGTCCCACCACCACCAGCAGTCGCAGCAACAGCAACAACACCATGCATTACCTCCACCACCCCTCCCTCGATCCCAAGCGTCGGCTTCCCCTGTCCCTCCCCCTCGCAGTAAACGAGTCTCGACCGCCTGCGACTTCTGTCGGAAGAGGAAGAAAAAATGTGACTTTCGATATCCCAATTGCTCGGCTTGTACGCGCGCCGGTGTCCGCTGCACCATACCCCCGCCGGGTCCTCAGGTCGCCGCGGCCTCCGTCCCCCGTGATCAATTGGAGACACTACAGAACAGAGTCCGATGGCTAGAGGAGGTGATTCGTCGCAAGACGGGTATCTCAGTTGCGGAACGGCCAACTGGGACACAGTTGGATGGTGAAGCCGATCCGGACTGGTGGTATCAGGTTCCCGCCATGATGATGGCGCGCGAGGCTCCCACGCGCTCCACCACGGCGACCACCACCCCTACAGCAGCGGCCATGTCCAGCAGCGGCTCACCGCCGAACTCCTCTACGGTGGGTACTGAGTTGCCCAATGTGGGCGAGATTTTTCGAGACCAGCTGGAACACCGCCGGCCTTCCGTCGCCAGAGCCGTCGCGACTGCCCCACGGGTGATTCGACTTTCGTCCCTGGAGGAAGCGGAGCGAGTCGCTTCCCAGTATTTTGATAGCATGGGCTATCAGTACCCCTTCCTCAACCGAACGGAGTTCTTCGCGAACATGCGACGTATCTATGCGGGTGAAGTTCCTGCTCCCGAAGTCCATAACTCGTACCACATTACCATTGCTACCGCTTTATTGATTGGGTCGGGCGATGGGTCCAAGGCTGTGGAATTCTATCAGGCTGGCACCGAGACTCTTTCGTCGGCGTTACAGAACGAAGACTTGGCGGCCGTGAGAGCCTTGCTAAGCATGGCACTGTACACCATGTTCGCGACGAGTGGTCCGAGTGTATGGCATTTGCTGGGCACGGCTCTTCGCCTGGCTACGAGCTTGGGGCTTCACAAAGTTCGACCCGTGGGAAATCTGGTTGACGAAGAAATGGCGAAACGGGCATTTTGGAGTCTCTATAATCTGGATCGCTTAATTGCAAGTACCTTGGGTCGGCCGCTGGGCATTGCGGATGAAGACATTTCGGTGAGTCTGCCGCGAGAATTAAACGACGACTGGGTTGAGGCCCCGGGAGCCAGCGCCATGACTATCCCCTTGCAGGTGGTGCGTCTCCGGCGCATCTTCTCCCGGCTTTATTCATACTGTAAGTCTTTGCTTCGTGTTAAAAAATCCCTGCTATTGCTTTGCGTACTTATTCTTCCAGTATATAACAATCAGCCCCCACCACCGCCCTCTGAAGTTGCGGTTACACTGGGCCATTTTCGTCAAGAGTTGGACGAATGGCGTCGAGCTGCCCCGGTATATCCTCCCGCATTGCTCTACTCGACCAGTTATTATGACTATCTGTATGCGACTACGCTGCTTCTCATGTACCGGCCAAGTCCTCGAAACCCAACCCCAGATGCGGCTAGCATTGTAAGCTGCGGCGATGCTAGTATTCAGGTCCTCAGGTCATATTGGGACAGCTATTCGGCCGGAAAGCTCAAGTGGATCTGGTTGACTCTCAGTCAGGTATACTTCGCTGGTATCACCATCTTGTGGTGTTTGAATCACAATTTGCAAACTGTTCGTGAGGGTCTGGTGGCGCCTTGGCAACCTGAAGAGCGAGCGATGCGGCGTGCCATTCAGGCTGTCATCGTTGTGCTAGAGGAGTTTGGCAAGCGTCGACCAGGTGTTGAGCGACTTGCAGAATCATTCCGCAATCAGAGTACCACGATATTTAGTCATTTCGCATACCAGCAACAAGAGCAGCAGCAGCAACAGCAACAGCAACAGCAACAGCAACAACAACAACAACAACAACAACAACAACAACA